>NW_004444059.1:2355620-2391957 GCF_000243295.1 Trichechus manatus latirostris
ACAGCATCTAACAACAACCATGCTTTGCGCCGTTTGGACCAAATGTGATATTATAGAATTGTGCTTGGCTTGGCACACAGTGTTTAGAAAGAATGGTTGAAATATTGGTCCATGTCCAAGCTATAAACAGTGTGAAAAGCTCATAGGATGAACAGCTAAAAGAATCGTAGATGATTAAGTCAAAGAGCACAATCTTAAAATGAGCACAATCAGAAGAACTGTTAGGTCAAGGACAGGTTAGATTTCTAATAGATTCAGGTAGGCCTAGAGGGTAAAATGAGAACCAAAAGGTAAAAGTAGAAGCAACAACTTCAGCTCCGCTGTAGTTCTAAAGCACAGAAATTTCCAGAAACAGAATGGGCTGCATAATGTGTTCCCTGTCAGAAGACACTTTCAGAACCTAAATGGTGACATGTTGGCATGGAGCATAGAGATTTCCTGTTCTGAATGAAAAGCTGGGCAGGGTGCTCTCTAAGGGTCTTCTCCTAATACAGGAGTCTGTTAATTCTAAGTTTCCTAACAATGTTCTTTCTTCCTAGAGGGCAGGCGCGACACAAAATCTTCTGGGGTGTCCCTGCACCACATCATTCAAGGCGTTGTTGCCCCATGGCTTCCCCGAAGTTCCTGACCGCACTCTTCACGAGACTAGCTCTCCCACCACCACTTCTCTCCAGCCCATTTATAGTTACATGTTCTAGATCTCCCCTTCTCTTTGAGGCTAAAATATAAGCCTTAAATATTAATTCCTTGACAAATCCAGTTACCTACTGCTCTGCTCCCACACAAGCTGAGGTTTAGTTCCCATCTAAATAAGCAGTTTTTGCCCCAGCCATATTAAAACTTTTGGTCAGTGTGGAAACTTAAATGATAACCTGATGAAGTGAGAGGAATTAATCATTTGTATTGATCTTTGTTGACACAGGAATACCAGTTTGTGTTTCTCTTCCAGGAAACCATAATTATATGTACAAATCTCTATTTGTACAAATAGGGCACAATCATGCTCAAAATAGAACAAATGTTCAAATGAGTCATTATATTCTCTCGACTCATTCTTCTTTGCTCCTTTTTTTTAATGTCATGCTTTCTGTGTCTCAAGGCATCTCTGATTTGATCCTCATAAACCTAAGCGCTCTGCTGCTAACCAAAAGGTTGGCAGTTCAAACCTACCAGCCGCTCCACAGGAGAAAGATGTGGTAGTCAATGGGGCAGTTCTTCTCTGTCCTACAGGGTCACTATGAGTTGAAATAGACTCGACAGTAATGAGTACTATAGGCAGTTAGGCAACTTACTGATTCTTTCTAAGAATCTGAACAAGGAGGTGTACTTTTCTAAATTTCACTTGCATTAATGCCAGATTCTCTTATAGCCTAAAGCATTCTTAGAGTTATACATACTGTAATTTGCCTCTTAATAACCTGATAGGTAGAAAGAGATTTTGTTTTCTATTAATTTTCAGTCTCTGAAGGGGAAATTCTGTATTTTGGGAGGGATGACGAGTAGCTTGTTCAGAGACTGGACGGTTAAAGGCGAATACCGTGGGACTCTCCTCTGGGTGAGATGTTAATGTCTCATGGGAGCAAAGGGGTTGTTTTCATCACTGGGTGTGCCTCATTTTGCTGTTTTGAGGTGTGAGGAAGAAGATAGCTGAGCACTCTTGCTAAAATCTTCCCTGATCAACACTTTTTTGCCAGGGGTGACAGGAGTTTATGAAAAGACTTCTCACCTCCTCATCAAGGACCAAAGACATGCTGAGCATCATCTACAGAGATTTAACCCTGTAGAATGTGTTAAGAGGCAGCCCATATGCAAGAACCATGTGGTTCCAGGGGCTACTAGATGAGGGGAATGATGGATATTTCCTTAGAATGTTTCTTTTGCTTACAGATACCTAGTTCACCCAGGCTTAGGGCCTTTGGTAAATCACTATGTAGATGTTAGAAATTATCGCTGTCTGCTAAGTACATGGTTTCTGCAAGGTCATACCCAATGGTTAAGAGCTTGGCTGCCATCCAAAAGGTTGGCAGTTCGAATCCACCATTCTCTCCTTGGAAACCCTGTGGAGCAGTTCTGCTCTGTTCTATAGGGTTGCTGTGAGTCAGAATCAACTCAACAGCAATGAGGTTTTTTTTTGGTGGGGGGGGGACACTCCTGTCACGCCTCGCAGAAAATTGATCAGGGAAGATTTTAGCAAGAGTAATCACCTCTCCTCTCCAGGTCTGTCTCAGGAGAGTGGACCCAACAGGGCACAGGGTCATTCCAGAACAATGCACAGCTAGTCCTAAAATGACATCCATCCCATCCCCAACTGAAAAGCCCATGCAATTCTGTGCCACACAGAACTCCTCTAGGGCCTGTCACATGTACTCATGTACAAGTTGCTGCTTAGTGTTCCGTGACCCTAAAATCATGAATGAACTCAGTGAAACTCAGTACTTGCTTCTTCAATGTAAATATCGTTTATCTTCTAAGATGGAAAAAATTACATCACACTTCTGTCCCAAATCTTATTCTCTGACAGAGCATATCAAATCATGTTCCATTAGCTATCTCAAAATTATTGGATTGGTTAATAAATGCTTACTCTCAGTTTCCTCAACCAGAATAGATAAGCGAGTTACCCTCTTAATTACCCTGCTCAATCAAGGATCTTGCCTATGTAAATAAATATCTGAATGCACTCCCTTACAGTCATATCTTGACCTACACTGGCGGGTCAGTTTGGCCTTCACCCAGTGTTTGTTTTACCTCTGCTGAGCTCCGTCTCTCTTTTATGTTTTCTAGCCAGCCTCTGGCAGTCCATCTGCTCCACCATTGGCCATTCTTAGTCCCCATTTATCTCCTCATGGCTACACTGCATGAAGGAGAAACAAAATGCTGCAGGACATGAGAGAGCTAAGGAGCCGCCATTCTGCCTGGGGGCAAGGGAGATGACATTTGGGCTGGGCCCAAGAGCCATGGTTAACCACGGTTCAACAGGTGTGGGGGATCAGAGGAGAGCTTGGGGGGGAGACAGCTTATACAGAGGGAGCTACATGACATGCCAAGTGCCTCAGCAGCACTTGCTAGAAAAATAATTGCCTTTAATTACTCAAACATGGGATCAAGTGCAGTGATGTATTGTTCTGGGGATATATTTCCCTAAATCAGGAAGCGAGTGGTTTCATTTGGGTAGTGGAATTTTTTTTTTTTTTAATAAATAGGCTTTATTTTCAATTACCATGACTGTTTTAACCAAATGATTCAAAGATAATCTGTGTACTCTCCCACATCATTTTAACTGTGCTTTTTTTTGAGGAGGGCTTGATAATGAGCCAGATGTATTAAAACAGAAACAAGAGTTTGTCATTCAGAAAGTCTTTTCACTGTGCTTGATTGTCAAAATTCCCCCTTAGTTAAGAGGTGCTTGTTCTTTTCAGAGGAACCAGGTGGAAAAAAAAAATGTGAATTATCTCAGTGGTCCAATAAGTAGATTCAAAAACAGCCATTAAGTGTTAGATGAAAAGAACCTTGGACATCATTTGGTTTATGTCTTTATCTTAAAGGTGAGGAAAGAATCCAGAGAAATTTAGCAAGTTCTCCAGAGTCACATGGTCACTGTCCTAAGGGTCCCTGCAAGCTTTTCTTTTCACCCTCTATCCCCACACCCCTTTCTGACCCTTTCCCACTGGGGTGTAGCAGAGAGTACACTGTAGACTACAAAAAAGCTTTCTTGTATGTTGTTTTAATTTTAAAGTCATCCTAATGGAAATGATCCCAGAGAGCAGAGGAAAACTGTTTGGACTTTGAATTGCACAAGGGATTTGTACTGCTAGAGTTACTCAGATTCTAGTGAGCACTTCTTTATTTGGTAGGATTTTATGGAGGGTTTTAAAGAGGAGGTGACTAATAGGTTCTAAAATTTGGATACTATTAACAAATAGTGTTAACCATGTAATAAACCTTTGCACTTCTAACATAAAGCCAGAGTGTGTTCTTTTTTAGTTGCTATAACAAGACTTATTTTCTTTGCTTTAGGATACTTTTGACTTCAGTGACGTTGCTGTCTATATATTCCATAAACCTTCTATTGATCTGTTCAAAGGAAACAGGTAAGCTGAGGATATATCTAGTTTTGTTAAGGCCAGGGTGAATGTCACGGCGATACTGTAAACGAATGGTGCCCTCCCTATTCAGCAACTTGATTCTAAAAGAGAGAGAACTTTGACCTACAGTAACTGGGAGTTCTATAGTGGTACTTACCTAGGGAAACAGATACAGCAAAATGTAAATTAAATTGTCGTGGACAATGAACAAATAGCATTGCCATTTAAAGCGAACCCTCAATTATACCTATTCTTCTAGAATAAGATGACTTCATTTTAAAGGCTTCATTTTTTCCTTCAGTCTCTACAAATTCAGAACGAAGATGCCATGTTTTTATATTATGGCCTCCAAGGTTTTAAAAGTGAACAGACCTCTCATTCTCTTTTGTGCATCTTCCAAGGAGAAAATGTTACTCTTGAGGCCATGTGGGAGTGAGCACACCATGAAGAAACGTCAAGTACTCTGGGCAGTGTAATACCTGAAGTGTTTATTTTCCGTTCCTGGGATACTGGATTGTGTTTGCAATACTTTGACTTTTACATGAGCTCAACCCACATTGGTCAACTATTTTGTACTTAGACAACTGAATTTAACTGGAACATTTGGGTAATGCATTGAGGATCTCACCATTGTCTAATTTAAACATCAGTCTTAAGAGAGATTAAACAAAGGTTTAATTATAGCCCACTCATGTTGCTTTCTGTGAATCTTTGAAAACATAAGCTAGTAAGTTAATAAAATGTCATAAAAAATATAAACACTTTTTTTCTTTTAATGAATAGATTGGACTTTTAGTATTTGTTGAGATGAGTGCCTTGAATGCTCTAGAATTCTGGTACTGCCAAATTATTCTTTTCACAGATTTGTCTGTTTCTCTTTCTTTTTGTGAGTTCATATCCTTGAACTAAATGTTATAAATGATCAGAATTCTGCTGTTGTAACTATTCATTTTTCATTATATTTGGGACAAACGAGGTGTTGATGGAATGTTATTAAGATGATTCTTTGTTAGACAAATCAGTTCAAGCAATTAACTCAAGAGTAACCTTTCAGTCTCCAACCATCAGCATATATTTCTTTAAATCAAATCTTCATATTGATGGTACAAACCAGACCTGAGAGTAAGACCAAAGTGGGAATTTCCTCCTAGTAAAGTAGGAAGTCTATTTGAGATAGTTAAAAATAAGCCTTATAACCTAATAGTTTAATTGTACTGCTTTTGCAGCCAGCTTGAAAAAGGAGAAATGGTGGTCATGTCTGATATTTTTAAATGTCAAGATGGGTTATTTTACAATGAGACCGCCTTAACCCTTACAAAGCCAAGAAGGCTATTTGTGTGATTTTGAGAAAAGGCACAAATTAACCTGGAGAATAGTTACTCCCACTATTGATGGAGTCTTGGCTATTTTAATTTTTAGAAACTGATCATTTCTTGTCTTCTCAAATTTTATTTTAAATAGGCTGCATGGTTTATGAAAAGCTTGGGGAACAAGTCTTTGGCACTACAGGGAAGCTAGTAATCTTTGGAGCCACCTCTCTACAGAATACTGGAGGTAAAAAGAACATGCTTTCCTATACATAATTTTAAAGTGGGTGAACATTATACATCTTTTCTAATTCTGGTGATGGGGTGGCCACATGAACTTTAACAATCCAAGCAGTTATTATCCTCACAGAAAGTAAAGCATAGATTACGGCAGTAGTCACTTATTTAAAACCAGAAATAGGGCAAAAATGTCTAAAGCTGTCTTTGGGTCTTACTGAAGGGTAATCTAAGAACAAGGCTGGTAAACTTTTGCATAGCTTGCAACATGAGCCTTAGTATCTTCTTTCTGAAAAAGTTCTCATTTTCCCCCAGCAATGCTGAGCTACCTCTTCATAGTAAAAAATGAATTACCCTCAGCCATCAAGTGTCTAATGGGAAAAGAAGAGGACTTTTCGTAAGTTATAGACCATTTTTTTGCAGTATGACTAACATGTTTTTAATTTAAATGTGAAGGAACCAAAGTGCGTGTTTGATGAAATTTACAAAAACAAAGATCTCCCTAGGCTGGTTTTTTCTTTATTTGTTATTTCTACAGTAAATTTCTTTGGGTCTATATAAATGAAAGAAGTAGGAAGAGGCATTTAAATATGAACATTTAAAAGGTAGATTCATTCATCATGCAACAAAGGGTAGATAGTGCGTTTTCCCAAGAGCCTAGTTCCTGTGATGTAGAACAGATAATGGAGTATTTTTAACCCAGAAGTGGAACATGCGAAGAAAAAAAAAAATCGAGACCTTCGTTTCTTTCCTGAAGAAGGGACATAGCATTTTGGGAGCAAAATTTACGTGTGTCAGCTTCATTAAAGATGTAGTGAACTCTGGGAAACAGTTGCAGCGGCATTTGGCACGTATGTTAAGTTTTGACTCCCTCTTGTTTAGCAGTTCTTGTCAGTCTTAGTTTCTCTGTTTCCTTTCAAGGGAGAATCAAAAAAGCCAGAAGTCCTAGTGTTCTAGCCTCAGGACCCAAGGTCAAACACAAGGCATCAGGGGATACAGAAATGCCTACCTGTGGTGACTTGTTTCTTGTTGATATTAGCCAAACAAAACAAAAAGGAACTTTCTGTTTAAATAATTGATAGGACAAATTGTAATCTGACAGAATGCGGTGTGTGCATTCAGCGTTGAAACTACTTAAATAATTCAAAGGTATGCCACATTTAGCCAGTGGGGGAGAGGGATCCACAGTATACCTTTTTCCACCACATAGGAGTGAGGCAGTAGTAAATGAGTAGTGGTGGGGTTGACGTGTTTGGATAAGACCTGAATGATGGTAAAAAAAAAAAAGATAGAAATGAATAAGAGTAAAAAATTAATTAAAATATGTCATAAAATTTTAAATATGAGGAAAAAAAGGTGACTTTCTAAGAAAATATGATATAACTATTTAAATGCCTTTCAGAGCCTGGTATGTGGATGGCCGCTTTCTGGTGGTAATAGTTACCTTTGGAATAATTCTTCCTCTGTGTCTCTTGAAGAACTTAGGTAAGGAAAGAACTTGGCTTTTGTCATAGTCTCTACAGTGCCCCAATGAATCAGAAACCTAATAACAATGAAAAACTTGGCCCTCTGCTTCCACTTTTTCTACTTTTAGAGTAAAGATTAAATGAACAATAAATTATAAGTATTAATCAAGTCTGACTTTAATATGGGATGAAAACACTGGTCAGTGTGTGACTTCCTAAGCAATCCCTCTACTAAGGGGTGGAGGGAAAGGAAGGTTCTGGGCCAGCAACCAAGAAACCAATTGCTGTCAACTCACCTCCAATTCATGGTGGCCCCGTGTGTGTCACAGTGGAACTGTGCTCTGTAGGGTTTTCAATGGCTGATTTTTCAGAAGTACATCACCAGGCCTTTCTTCCAAGGTGCCTCTAGGTAGACTTGAACCTCCAACCTTTCAGTTAGCATCAAGTGCATTAACTTTTTGCATCACCCAGGGTCCAGCCACAGACAGTGCTATTTCCAATAGCACAACTTACGTGTACCCTGAGAAAAGTCCAGAACATAGAATCTGTTCATAAACCAAAAAAAAAAAAAAAAAAAAAAAAAACACCACTGTCATCAAGTCGATTCCAACTCACAGCAACGCAATAGGACAGAGTAGAACTGCTCCATAGGGTTTCCAAGGCTGTAAATTTTGATGGAAGCAGACTGCCACATCTTTCTCCTGCAGATCGGGTGGTGGGTTTGAACTGCTGACCTTTTGGTTAGCAGCTGAGCTCTTTAACCACTACACCACCAGGGCTCCCTAATCTCCTCATCCAATCAAACCAAACCCATTGCCATCAAGTTGATTCCAACCCATAGCAACCCTACAGGACAGAGTAGAACTGACCTGTAGGGTTTCCAAGGATTGGCTGGTGGATGCAACCTGTTGACCTTTTAGTTAGCAGCCTGAGCTCTTAACCACTGTGCCACCAGGGCTCTATTCTCCTCATGAAACCCATTGCCATCAAGTTGATTCCAATTCATAGAGACCCTATAGGACAGAGTAGGACTGCCTCATAGGGTTTCCAAGGAGCAGCTGGTGGATTCAAACTGTCGACCTTTTGGTTAACAGCTGAGCTCTTAACCACTGTGCCACCAGGGCCCCAAATCTCCTCATATGAGGTCTTAAATACCCTGATTATAGAGACAAGTAGAAAGTTGCTTATGTTCATGCCCAAAAGTGTTGTGAATCACTCTTGAATTAATAGAGTATAACCAATCTCAATTATTTGCCTCACTGAGGGGGAGAGAGAAGAGTCAAAAATGGTAGATAATCCCTAGTCATATCTGTTTGATTTTGACATTTCATTTTGTGTCTTATATTTGGCAACAAGTGTGCCTGATGTTAAGGGAATTTCATATGTAGAATAATGAGGCCACACTGTCACCCAATCAAAAGCCTATAAAATGCGTTTCCTTTAATTCTGAGCTAATTCAAAGCAGAAATTTGGATTAAAGTTCTCCCAAAAATGATTGCAAACCAGAGCATTTTGTTTTATTTTTGATGAAAAATATCCAGCCGCTGTAGTTATTCTATAATATTTATATGTTTTTGTAACTGCTGAGTTCTCTACTTCCTGGGTCTGTGTTTAGGTGTTTTTATGCCCTTTCAGTTTAAGTGGTGAAAGGCTCTCCCCCACTCCATACCCCCAGGGATGAGAATAGTGCAGCCCCCTGGAGGCCGCTTTACTCTATGTTTCTGGAGGTTACAGTGGTGGTTGGAGGTCCCCCGGGCATTCTAAGGGGAGTAAGGTAAAGATCCCCAGGTACTCAATTTATCCCTAGAAATTCACTTTGTGTCATCTGGGCACGCCTTCATATGGGGAGAGAAGTAATGTAGCTGGCATTCAGTATGCACACAAAAAGTACGTAATAAAGAACAGTGGAATAAGTGGATTTGCCCATAGGAATTCATCAGAGAACAGCAACACAGGTACAGGACCGAAACTGGGAGACTGTCTTTCCCTGGATTCTAGATATCTGTGTTCTTTAGTGTGCTAAGGAGAATTGGAATCAATATATACACATAAAACAATATTTTTTATTCAAAGCCCTGATTTTTGTCAAATAAGGTAACACTGTGAAATAATAAATCTTGTATTCACTATATATGTATATTATTGGAACCCCAAACTATGCTTAGAATAATTCATTGAAAGGAACAAGTCGATGGATGAAATAATAATGACAATAAAATAATTTTTTTTACTTTTTTTAATTTAGGGTATCTTGGCTATACTAGTGGATTTTCCTTGAGCTGTATGGTTTTTTTCCTAATAGTGGTAAGTGCTTATTGAAATGGTTGGTTTGGTTTTGCCAGAGTATAATGCCACATAATAATTTTTTATTATTTGGGTTTATTTGATAAAATATCTATAGTTTCTCCTATTTTTTCTAATACTAGGTTATCTATAAGAAATTTCAAATTCCCTGCATTGTTCCAGAGCTCAATTCAACAATAAGTGCTAATTCAACAAATGCTGACGTGTGCACGCCAAAATATGTTACCTTCAATTCAAAGGTAAGTTTCCCTGTCTTTTAAAGATAAAAAAGGAGCATTTTTGTTAAGGGCATTATATTTCTCTGACTTGTTGTAATTACACTGTTTTGGATGTATTCGTTTTCAAAAGAACACGGTATCATTGCTTCTGTATTCCCCAATCCATTTAGAGACTTTTGAGAAATATACAAATACTATATTTCATGTTCCCTCTTACCTGGCTTACATGTACGACCAATTCAAGCATTCTCTTTGTAAATCTCTGTCTGCATAATTGTCTCAGCTCTTTTCTTCCTGTGTAGAGAGCACTGAATGATGCTTTAAAAGAAGATTAATAACATTCTTAGTCAACTGCTTCTTATATGATGATGACAAAAAGGAATACTGAAAACTTCCTCTGCTTGCACAATTGAAATATAAATACCACTAAAAATTGGCACCTAAAAAACTTTCATACCATTGAGATTCTGTGGATGGTATGGGGGACTACGAGTTAGTCAGGCTTGGATTTGAATTCTCACTCAAGTGACCCAGCCACGTGTACAAATGAAGATTCTCTTCTGTGTCTTGCAGAGTTTTGTTAGAATGTGCTTGGTACAGTGCCTGGGGCATAATTAGAGCATAAGAAATTTTACTTTAACTTCTTTCTCTACCAGAGTCTTCTTTAGAAGAAGTTACATTGAATTTGAGGTTTTTAAAAAGTCTTACCTAAGAAAACTAAACAGATCAGTCTCTCTTGCACACGCTCTCCTTTTTAGCACTAAAGAGTATAGCCAAAGTAGTGAATGTGAAAATCATTTCTTTTTAGATGCCATCCTTAAGTCTGACGTGATGCCCCCAATGTAGAGCAAAGAGCAGTAAACAGAGGTGGAAGTCCTGGGCAAGTCCCCTAACCTGTCAGAGGGAGTCAGGAGGACAGCAGTGGTCTGTCTGCCCCTCAAGTTTGTGAGGAGGCCCAGCGAGATAATGTAGGAAAAGTGCTCTGTAACCAGCTTTGTCGTTGTTACTTGCTGTCAGGTCAATTCCAATTCATGGCGGCCCCATGTATGCAGAGTAGAACTATTCCATGGGGTTTTCAAGGCTAGTGCCATATAAATACAGGGTGTTGCTATGCCTGAAGCATGTAAAATACCTTATGGTGGAGCTGAATCTAAAACTGATGTGAAAAGGGTCTCATGGTAGGTAAGCTGTCTTGGAAAAGCTGCTCCCATTTTAGTGGTCAAAACCCTCCTAATAACCAAATAATCTAGGAATTCTCAAGATTTATCAGAGAAAAAGGCAGCTCAGGAATACTGGAGCTGTAGAATTTTTATGGTAAAAAATGCCTCTTCTTAATGTTGTTTTTTTTTTTTTTTTCTTTCAAACAGACCGTGTATGCTTTACCAACCATTGCATTTGCATTTGTCTGCCACCCCTCCATCCTGCCAATTTACAGTGAGCTGAAAGAGTAAGAGATTTGTTTAATTTTTGTATCTTAATCATTTTACATAACCCCTCATTAACAGGCAAGTACGGTATTAAAATAAACAGGTCAGTATAGTGAACCCTATGGAGTCGTCACCCATCTTCAACATTTACTAACATCATGTCATTCTTAAGCAAGGACTGTACTTAAGAATAAAGAGAGCAAGGAAAACCAGAAACCTGCTGTGTTGTTTGGCCATAAACATATGAAGTGGCCAACTTTTTGGGCTTTTTTGGTTGATTTAGTTTTTCAAATACTTAGGAGAGTTCAAGTATTTGTGTTGTATTACGTTATTATTGCTTATTTTGCAAGTGGGTAATAATCTTCCGATTTATCTGTAAGCCTCTAAATACATTGTATGTGATTCGTATGTTGGTTTGGGTAGAAAAGGCTGGCAAATCAGGTAGAAAGAAATTGGTGGTAAGGCCATGAACTACAAAAAAAAATAAAATATTGTTGTATTGTTGGTTCTAAACTAGTAGCGTGATTCTGTGAATTTATTTTTGGTTGCTGTTCTAGAGAAAACTAAAGTCCTGCTTACAGATTTCCTCTGTTTTTAGCCTTCTATTATCAGACTTTCTATATAAAAATAGTCATCATGGCATAGTCTTAAACTCAGAAAAGATTCACCATATAGCCGTTTATTTCCATTTTGAAACAAAAATAAAGTTGATGGCATTTAGCATTGAATTCCCTCTTGATTCTTCCTCTTTTATATTTAATTGATACATCTCTAAATTTTTAAATATCTACATCTATCTAATATGCATTAGCTATTTATCTAATAATATACATTATTCCTACTTTGTGATGCAATGATCTTTTATTTAGGGCATTCAAATATGTCGTTGGCATCTTTTAAATTTAATAGTCCAGCTTTTAGTTTGTCATTTTCCCAAGTCCATACTTCTAAATTTTTCTTGTTTCTCTACCCCTAATATATCCCAGGTTCCCTGTTGTGACACAATCCAATGTTATGACTATCTGTGGTCTGTTATTGGGTGCAATCTTGTAGATTAATTATTCAGGCAGTTAGAAAAATGTATTCGTTCATCCTAACCCCAGAGCAAACTTTGGCCTAAGAGATGGAGCCCTTCCTCATCTGAGCTGTGATCACTTGATCAGAAGCTTAACTAAGGTTTGGGAGGTAGGGGGCGTGTCCTGAGCGCTGCTTGAGGAGGGGCGCTAATGAGCAATTTTTGTTGGCCATCGCAGTTTCCATCGCCAGCTGTAAGAGATCATTCAGCAATTTAAAACTGCCATAGGCGCTATTTCCGTAGATAGGCCCCTGCCCTTGAGAACTTACTGCTCTGGAGACACACAGACTTACAGCTGCATCCTAGGGCTGCTGGAAGGGAAAACCAGAACCTAAATAGCAGCTTTAGAGATGGAACACCTGAGGTCAAGTTGCAGCTCTGCCACCAATCTCCAGGGTTGGGAGAATGGCATTTGAATTTATTCTGCCTTTTCCCCTGTGCCCAGTAGGTATGGAAATAATATCAGACACAAATATTAAAGAATACTCTCTGTCCTTCAGATGAGAACTTGGTATTTTAAAAGAATAGGAAAGAACACTCAAGGTGTTAGCTCCATGGATCTTTCGATCACAAGATCCACTTGTTATATAAAAGCAGTTATTTTAAACCGGCATAAACTACTGGGGTTGATTTCAGCTGGTCAGATCTAATCTGATAGAAGGAAAGTTAAGTTAGTATTCTTGACTATTAATACTATTGCTTAAATTCAGTAATGTGATTTTTAATTTTTCAATTTCCTTTATCTTTGTTTTTAGTCGATCACAGAAAAAAATGCAGATGGTTTCAAATATCTCCTTTTTTTCCATGTTTGTTATGTACTTCTTGACCGCCATTTTTGGCTACTTGACATTCTATGGTAAGTAACCTCTGTCAATACATAAATATAGGCATTTATAAATAACTGAATAAGAATCAATATCAAAATAACTTTTAACATGGAGGCCAAATAAAGTAAAAAAGCTATTCATTGATTTTACTGGTTCGTTCTACTTAAGGAAATGCTGATGATTCCTTTACATATTCATGTAGACCGCAGAATCGAATAATTACTGAAATAATGTAATTTCTTCCTTCTAATAACGTCCTTAAAAGAAATTGCATTTCAGAAGCATGCCACCTTTACTGAAGAAAATTTAAAACTTTTATCAGAGAAGGCTTGTCTAATTGACATTACAAATTGGGTTAGGTTCCATTAATAGAAAAGAGAGACAGAGACAGATGTGGAAAGTGAGAAAGAGCAGAGTGCTACACTCATGACACTCCACCTTAATTAAAAATAAAACGCCTAATTGTTCACTGGAAGTTGGAGCCTTGCAAAGATTCAAAGGAATGGCATAGAGGTTAAAAGGAATGAAATCTGAAAAAGAGAACTGTTACTGACCTCTGTGTGTATACAGTTTACCTCCTTTTACTATTTCTTCAACTTCCCCTATTCAAATTATCCTGCAGCTTTACTTAACATCGTTCATTATTATAATTGGGGACCTAACTTAAATTTAAATACATGTATTAAATATCTCTTTGGGGCATTCTTTCATAAACAAAAATGTTTCAAAATTTTAAACAAATTTAAGGATTATTGATTCAGCCTGGACAGAAAGGGTAGCCTGATTATACAGTTGTATTACTGTCATCTTCACAAGCAATGAAGAGTAGCATTTCTTAATGAATACATAAATACCAGATTTAATTTTTTGCATTAAAAAAATGATATTTCAACACTTCCTGCAGAGTTGCAGGGCTGAGGCTGGGTGAAGGAGAGAGAAGGATAACTTGATGTTAATTGAACAGTCTCACTGTTACCTTGTACAAACTATCATTTTTCTTAACAAATCCTTTTTTTTTTCCCCCCATATGTAATAGAATTCCAAACCCTTTTATTTACATTGGGAGTCCCTTAACCCAACAGTTAAGTGCTCAGCTACAAATTTAGAAGTGGGAGGCTTAAGTTCACCTAGAGGTACCTCAGAAGAAAGTCCTGGCATCTACTGCCAAAAAAAATCAGCTGTTGAAAACCCTGTGGAGCACAGTTCTACTCTGACACACATGGGTTCACCATGAGTCAGAACTGACTTGACGGCAACTAGTTTTTTATTTAGATTTAAGAAAAAAGTTTCAGCTATTTTTAAATGGTTATAAATTTTAAATCAAAGAAGTTAGAACTAATAAGGATTTATTATAACCTGGAAATCCTGGTGGTGCAGCAGTTAAGAGTTCGGCTGCAGACCAAAAGATTAGCAGTTCAGTCCACCAGGCAGTCCTTGGAAACCCTATGGGGGCAGTTCTACTCTGTCCTGTAGGGTTGCTATAAGTTGGAATCGACTCGACAGCAGTGGATATTTTGGTTTATGATCCTTTTTAAGAAGCCGGGACCAAGCTCTTTGGTACAGCTTAGAATTTTAATTCCACACCTAGAATCTGTCCCATGACACTGATACAGTTAGACGCCCCTGAAGGATCATGGCGGACGTGATATGTCATCAAAAGAGTGAGCATTTTCATGCTCTCAGCAACTGCCATTCCCAGCTTTGATAGTAAAACTAATTACTGTTACCAAAAAAAATAAATAAATACATGGAAGAGAAGAATTATTCCCTGATGGTTGTCACAGTTGTGAGGTGCCTCTGTGAGCTGGGCACTAGAAGTTTAGTTACAAGACGAGAGTTGGATAGAAGCTTGGTGTGGCCTGCACCCACCCAGGAAAACTGCGTGTGACTCTTTGGCTTGGCTTGAAGAGTAGCACCAAGTTGGGGAAAGTCTGGATTAAGAGGGGCTTTGTTTTCTAAACATATGTTTTATTTTTAATCCTAAGTTACCGCCAGGTTTAATTTAGTATAAATTAAGCATTCCCATTTATTTCATGTAGCTTCTTCTAGTGATTGCTTAATTCCTTTTAGCTAAAGTTAAACTGCATAGAAGAGCTTGCCTCACACAAGCGATTTTTCTTTTCAACTTTATACATTGTTTTATTGGACACTTCGAAACCCAGAACATTCCTTTTCTTGCCCTTTAATTTGTTGTTCTGGGGAAAAAAAAAAAAAAAGAAAAAAAAACCAGAAACTGTCATTCAGCGATGTGCTCTGTATCTTTTTAAAACCTTCTTCCTTTCCCCTCATTTTAGAAAACGTGCATTCAGACCTCCTTCACAAGTACCAGAGTAAAGATGACATCCTCATCCTGACGGTGCGGCTGGCTGTTATCGTCGCTGTCATCCTTACAGTGCCCGTGTTATTTTTCACAGTGAGTAAAAGCCCTCAGTGCAATCTGAGAAAGGCAGAGGTCTCTCCTTTCCTTTCTACCTTCAGAAGTCCATTCCAGAGAGAGCCTGCAGTGGGTAACTTTCCTGGGTCATTGACACTATCTCCAGGAAGGATCCCAAGACTCTCCAATAAGACCCTTTGGAAAGATAGTGGGATTAGCGAATTAGTGTAGCCTATGCTGGAGTGACTCTGGGTGGTACAAATAGTTAACGAGCTTAGCTGCTTACCAACAGGTTGGAGACTCAAGTCCACCCAGAGGTGCCTCAGAAGAAAGGCCTGGCAGTCTATTTCCGAAAGATCAGGCATTGAAACCCCAATGGAGCACAGTTCTACTCTGACACACATGGGGTCCCCATAAGTCTAAATTTGATAGAAAATTGTTTTTAATGGTGGCATGAATCTTAATTCTAATTAATCTGTCCCTCTTTTTTACAGAGGACTATAGATAGAATATTTGAATCTGAGTCATACATGATGAAAAATGTCATGTGTTCAGAAAAGAACAAAACAAACAAAAATCCCCCCCCAACTCCTACCCCTTCAAAAATAGAAATACTTTCGTTCTTAAGTCAAACCTCTCTACTTCCAAAACTGTTAAGCTATCTATAATTCACTAGGCATTACAAAATATTTTACAAATTCCTGTGCACCAATAAATCAGTGACTCTGGGAAATGTGAAGGTTGGCCTTTACAGAATCTTTTTTTTCCTCTCCTGCAGGTTCGTTCGTCTTTATTTGAACTGGCTAAGAAAACAAAGTTTAATTTATGTCGTCACATCTTGGTTACCTTCATACTCTTGGTTATTATCAACTTGTTGGTGATCTTCATACCATCCATGAAGGATATTTTTGGAGTTGTAGGTATGGCATGTTACTGACTTTGCACAGCTCATTCCTCAGCAGCTGTTTAGAAAGCTAAAGTTTCACAATAACAGTCCCAAATGGTCTCTTTCTTTTTTTTTTTTAACAGGAGTGACATCTGCTAATATGCTTATTTTCATTCTTCCTTCATCTCTTTACTTAAAAATTACAAGCCAGGATGGAGATAAAGGAACTCAAAGAATTTGGGTATGTATCATGCTAGCCCTTGTAATTTTTCTGATCATCTTATCACTTAAATTTACCCAATAAAGAGTCAGTCACTCTAATATTACTTCCGGTTGTCTCAAAGGGAGGCAGTAGCCCTGTAGTTTTCCCATCTGTTACTGTTGCTTTTGTTGTTAGGTACTATCCAGTCAGTTCCGACTCACAGTGACCCTGTGTACAAAAGAACGAAATACTGCCTGGTCACGCGCCATCCTCACAATCATTGCTATGTTTGAGCCCATTTTTGCAGCCACTGTGTCAGTCCACCTCATTGAGGATCTTCCTCTTTTTTGCTGACCCTGTACTTTACCAAGCATGATGTACTTCTCCAGGGACTGGTCCCTCCTGATAACATGCCCAAAGTACCTGAGACAAAGTCTCACCATCCTCACTTCTAAGGAGCATTCTGGCTGTACTTCTTCCAAGACAGATTTGTTCATTCTTCTGGCAGTCCACGGTACATTCAGCATTCTTCACCAACACCATAATTGAAATGCATCAGTTTTTCTGAGGTCTTCCTTTATCATTATCCAGCTTTCACATGCATGTAAGGCAATTGAGAACACCATGGCTCAGGTCAGGCACACGTTAGTCCTTAAAGTGACATCTTTGCTTTTTTAACACCTTAAAGAGGTCTTTTGCAGCACATTTGCCCAATGCAATATGTTTGATTTCTTGACCACTGCTTCCATGGGCATTGATTGTGGATCCTAGTAAAATGAAATCTTTGACTTCAATATTTTCTCCCTTTATCATGATGTTGCTTATTGACCCAGTTGTGAGGATTCTTGTTTTCTTTTTGTTGAGGTGTAATCCATACTGAAGGCTGTAGTCTTTGATCTTCATCAGTAAGTACTGCAATTCCTCTTCACTTTCAGCATATTGCAGGTTGTTACTGAGTCTTCCTCCAGTCCTGATGCCCCATTCTTCTTCATATAGTCCAGCTTCTCAGATTATTTGCTCAGCATACAGATTGAATAAATATGGTGAAAGGATACAACCCTGAAACGTACTTTTCCTGACTTTAAACCATGCATATTCCCTTGTTTGTCCAAACAACTGCCTCTTGGTCTATGTACAGGTTCCTCATGAGCATAATTAAGTGTTCTGGAATTCCAATTCTTAGCAATATTATCCATAATTTGTTATGATCCACACAGTCTAATGCCTTTGCGTAGTCAATAAAACCCTGGGAAACATCTTTCTGGTATTCTCTGCTTTCAGCCAAGATCCATCTGACATCAGCAGTGCTATCCCTGATTCCACATCCTCTTCTGAATCTGGTTTGAATTTCTAGCAGTTCCCTGTAGATATATTGCTGAAACTGTTTTTGAATTATCTTCAGCAGAATTTTACTTGTGTGTGATACTAATAATATTGTTCAATAATTTTTGCATTCTGTTGGATTACTTTTCTTTGGAATGGGCACAGATATGACTCTCTTCCAGTCAGTTGGCCAGGTAGCTGTCTTCCAAATTTCTTGGCATAGAGGAATGAGTACTTCCAGCCTTGCATCTATCTGCTGAAACACTTCAATTGGTATTCCGACAGTCCCTGGAGCCTTGTTTTTCACCAGTTCCTTCAGTGCAGCTTGGACTTCCTCCTTCAATACCATTCATTCTTGATCACTTGCTACCTCCTGAAATGGTTGAACGTCAACCAATTCTTTTTGATACAGTCACTCTGAGTATTCCTTCCATCTTCTTTTGATGCTTTCTTTGTCACTCAATATTTTGTCCATAGAATCCTTCAGTATTGCAACTGGAGACTTCAATTTTTTCTTCAGTTCTTTCAGCTTGAGAAATGCCGAGGATGTTCTTCCCTTTTGGTTTTCTAACTCCAGGTCTTTGCACATTTCATTGTAATACTTTACTTTGTCTTCCCGGGTCGCCCTTTGAAATCTTCTGTTCAGCTCTTTTACTTCATCATTTATTCTATTAGCTTTAGCTAATCTACTTTCAAGAAGAAGTTTTAGAGTCTCTTCTGACATCCATTTTAGTCTTTTCTATCTTTCCTGTCTTTTTAATGACCTTTTGCTTTCTTCATGTATGATGTTCTTGATATCATCCCACAACTCAGCTGGTCTTCGGTCATTAGCATTCAGTGCATCAAATCTAATTTTGAGATGGTCTCTAAATTCAGGTGGGATATACTCAGGGTCGTACTTTGGTTGTCATGGACTTGTTTTAATTTTCTTCAGCTTCAGTTTGAACTTGTATTTGAGCAACTGATGTTCTGTTACACAGCTGACCCTGGCCTTGTTCTGACTAATGATATTGAGCTTCTCCATTGTCTGTTTCCACAGATATAGTCTGTTTCCACAGATATAGTCTGTTTGATTACTGTATATTCTATCTGGTGAGGTCTATGTGTATAGTTGCCATTTATTTTGTTGAAAAAGATATTTCCAATGAATAGGTTGTTGGTCTTGCAGAATTCTATCATGAGATCTCCAGCAGCATTTCTATTACCAAGGCCATGTTTTCCAACTACTGATCCTTCTTCTTTATTTCCAACTTTTACATTCCAATCCTCAGTAATTATCAATGCATCTTGATTGGTTTAATCAATTTGAGACTGCATAACTTGGTAAAAATCTTTAATTTCTTCATCTTTGGCATTAGGGGTTGGTGCATAAATTTGAATGATAGTCGTATTAACTGGTCTTCCTTGTAGGCGTATGGATATTATCCTATCACTGACAGCACTGTACTTCAGGATTGATCTTGAAGTGTTATTTTGGTGATGAATGTGACGCTGTTCCTCTTCAATTTGTCATTCCCGGCATAGTAGACCATATGATTGTCTGACCTAAAATGACCAATACAAGCCCATTTCAGCTCACTAATGTCTAGGATATTTATCTTCAAGCATCCCAT
Organism: Trichechus manatus latirostris; assembly: GCF_000243295.1. Lineage (NCBI taxonomy): Eukaryota > Metazoa > Chordata > Mammalia > Sirenia > Trichechidae > Trichechus > Trichechus manatus. The sequence continues at coordinate 2,374,965 of NW_004444059.1, forward strand.
TTCATTTTTGTTAGCTTCCAATTTTCCTAGATTCATACTTCATACATTCCATGTTCCAATTATTAATGAATGTTTGCTGGTGTTTCTTCTCATTCTGAGTCATGCCACATCAGCAAATGAAGGTCCCAAAAGCTTGACTCCATCCACGTCATTAAGGTCGACAGTAATTTGAAGAGGCAGCTCTTACCCAGTCGTATTTGAGTGCCTTCCAACCTGAGGAGCTCATCTTCTGGCACTATATCAGACAATGTTGTGCTGCTATTCATAAGGTTTTTACTGGCCAGTTTTTTAAGAAGTAGATCTCCTGGTCCTTCTTCCTAGTCTGTCTTAGTGTGGAAGCTCTGCTAAAACCTGTCCTCCATGGATGACCCTGCTAATATTTGAAATGTCAGTAGCATAGCTTCCAGCATAACAGCAATACACAAGCTACCACAGTATGATAAACTGTTAGATGAGTAGTGGTTTCCCATCTAGGGGAGTTAAAATATTACTTGAGAACATTCTCCTCTCTCTCAAAATTATCTTTTCAAGTTGTGCTCTTCTTGCGCCTTACCTTTTGCTCTGAGTGGTTTCGAACTGCAAACCTTTTGTTTAGCAGTCGATCACTTTAACCGCTGTGCCACTAGGGCTCCTAAAACCAAACCCGTTGCCATCGAGTTGATTCCAACTCATAGGGATCCTAGAGGACAGAGTAGAACTGCCCCATAGGGTTTCCAAGGAGCAGCTGGTAGATTTGAACTGCTGACTTTTTTGGTTAGCAGCTGTATCACTTAACCACTGGGCCACCGGGGCTCCCACCCATCTAGGAGAGTTAAAATATTACTTGAGAATCTTCTCTCCCTCAAAATATCTTTTCAGGTTTGGTGTATCTTTGGCTATGTGTATTTTCACCAAAAAAAAAAAAGGTTGAGAAGTTAGAGGGTTGACATGTTGTGGGGTTGTTAACCAGTGTCGTAAAACAATATGTGTACTACTGTTTCTTGAGAAACTATTTGTTCTGTAAGCCTTCACCTGAAGTACAATTAAAAAAAAAAAACTTTTCAGGTCGTACTCTTACTGTGCCTTACCTTTTGCTCTGAGTGAGTGCATGGCCAGCCGGAAGAAGGGAGATATAATCACCCTGTGTCTATACAGGGAGGTACCCTGGGTCACACAAATCGTTCGTCCTTGACTGCTAACCTAAAAGTTGGCGGTTTCAACTCATCCAGCAGTGCCATGGAAGAAAGTCCTGGCAATTAGCTCCTGTAAATACTGCAGCCAAGAAAACCCTATGGAGTAGTTCTACTCTGTCACACATGGTGTTGCTGTGAGTTGGAGTGAACTCACCAGCAGTGGATTTGGTTTTAGTTTTGTCTCTACAGGGCAAAGTAGAGAGGGACTCGAGAGATTTTACAAAGTCTGCTGTTTCTGTTCAGTTCCTCTTTATGTAGTTCCTACCTAGCCCATGGAACATGCGATGCCTTAATTAAAATGGCTGCGTTAGCATAAAGAGTCTTTTTATGATTTGACAGAAAGACTTGGGAGCAGCAGACCTGGATTCAGAATCGGCCATTCGGTATTGGGATTCTTGTTTCCAGGTCTGGTGAAGTTCAAGAGCTTCTTGAAGGTGGTGAACTTGGAGACAGTGAGGGAAGCGAGGGTGAAGTGGTGCTACATGAGTACCTTCGGGAGCACTGTTGTTTGGCCTTGGAGAAGGCTTCTCAGCTGCCCTTCCAGATAGTAGGTAGTGTAGGCACTGTAGTTGTGTGTTTTACCTAAGTCAGCAGACGTGGCTGGGAGACGAGGCAGGAGGGATCATCCCTGTGCATTTGTGAGAAGCAGCATTGATGGTGCTAGAGCATCTAGTTCCCCAAGCAGGATGACCCATGAATTCTTGAATCCCAAATCCTTCGAAGCCTAATCAGTAGGGGCTTCAGACAACAGAGAGAAAGGAGCAGTCACCCTGGCATAAGAGTAAAGTGTACTCGGATTAAATCTGGCACTGTTGGAGGTCTGTTGCCCTTGAATTCTCTGGGCCTCTTCAACCCTGCCTCCGTAATAAAGCTAGTAGCAGTACAGAATGACGTTAGACAAGGGCTCTGCCGGTGTGCGGACCCACTGGAAGTTAGACTGGATCCATCACGGTAAGATTGTCTGCCCTCTCGGCCCCACCGTTCGCCTCCTCTCCTTAGCTGTGTCTCCCTCTGGTTTCCAGTCCAGTCCCTGGGGCGCTCATGGTATTTTAGCCTTCTCCGTGTGAAGCTCTCACTGGACATTCTCAGAGCCAAGCAATGTATAATCTTAGGTGCTCCACATTCTGGATTCGGTAATCGATCCGTCTGTGTCCTCATCGCCCCTTCATGGAACTTAGTTTTTGAGACCCGTTTCCTACTTCACTTGCTCAAATCTACTTTGCTTTTAAACTCAACATGTCTTTTTACTCACTTTTCAAAAAGAAATGTTTGCCTGCCAGCGATAACCTAGGTTGGCAGATAAAGAGTAATGAAATTGCCTCTATGTTTTCCAAGGCCATTCATTTTTTAGCTGCAGTATTAGTTTGAAGGAAGCCGTACATTCTACAGTCAGTTGTACAACAATGTCCCCCTGAGGTGCCCAGGAATTCAAAGAACAGAATATAGAGGCCGGCTCTGCATAGCTTGTTTTTCTTATTTTGCATCTGTGCAGGATCAGATTCATAGAGTTTTAGAAAGAACTCCCATGGTAACTCCCAATATAAGAGGAAACAAAAGGAGAGGGAAGAGAATTTTATTCCCCAGGTGTGTTTGGAAAATGTTTGCTTCACTGAAAATAACCCCTGCCTTTCTGTTGTTCCAGGCTGCCCTTTTCTTGGGCCTGGGGGTGTTGTTTTCACTTGTCAGCATTCCCTTGGTCATCTACGACTGGGCCTGCTCATCGAGTAGTGGCGAAGGCCACTGAAACCAGCTGAAAAGAGGAAGCGTTTCCTGTCTGCTGCTCAGTCAAGTCGCCACACATCAGCAACCCCTCATCATTTCTTTTGCAAGTTTACAGAAGAGAATAGAAATTCACAAGATACTTAAAATGGAACAGCACTTTGATAGCAAAACAGAGACCTGTTTCTATAATGGTTCATGTCCCTCTGAGGTTTGGCATCAATTTAAGGATCTTTTTTTTTTTTTTTCCAAATTTCATGCAACCATGTTTCTGAGTACTTTTCACAATCAATTATTTTTCACTCTCCTAACTCTGTGTTGTAGCTTCATGGTCTCTTAGAACTTTGAGAACATAATCATCAATCGTATTTATTTAGTATACATCCAGCTTCTGAAATAAATTTCCTACTGATGTTCGGCTCACACAATCTGTACCTTTTTAGAAAAGAAGAGAATCTTGAATTGTACATATTTATTTTGCTTAACGGGAGGAAAAAAGGTTTCATAAATAATTTGCCTATTTTGGTTAACATAGCACACAGGAATAATGATAGGAGAGCCACAGGGCAGGTGCCATTGCTGGATCAGAGCAGGCCCTGTATTTGAGGTGGCTCTGACTGCTGGCAGCCGAGCTCTGGCAGCCCAGTGAGCCTCGGGCAGCTGCTCTGTCCTGCTCTCGTGCAGAGGCATTCTCTGGCCAGTCATTCTTAGCTGGGAAGGAGGCATGGGTGATTTTTAATTTGGTAAATCTATTAAATTACTGTTTTGGGTAATCTAGCAAATGACGTTTTTTTTCCCCTCTTAGCCCATGTCAAAGTTACTCTAGCCTGAGTCAAACTTCTATTGGGGGAGATGTGGGGCATCTTTGTGGTAAATTGAGAAGCAATAGTGCTGCAAAAAGATTGTCCAAATGCCAGAGAATATTCCTCTGATGCAGACAGCCTTCAACTCTACACCTGTATTGTTGAAGGGGGAAAAGATTTTATTAAATTATAAACCCAGCAGCTTTCACTCATGCCCACCAGCTTTTTGCACAGTTAATAATTTAATGTGTATCTAACTAAGGATGATCTAGGATACATGATTCCTGTTTTATATTGGGTACTTTAGGGGAGTCTTTAAAAGACTTGTTTTATACCTATAAATTTAGGTTATTACAAATACAAGATTTTTGTACCTTAAATAAGCCTCATTTCTATTTCTTCTCCATTAACTCTTCATCCAGAGTCTAAAAATGGAAAAACTCTCAGAGATCATAGTCTTTGTGAAGTATTTGTGACATGATAGCCATGTACCTTAGTTCTGTCTCCTCTTCTCTCCCCTAACCAAAGGGTGGGTCATTACTGCCCACCTTACATGTCCCCCCGCAGTAGAACGAAGTGGCCTGGTACTCTTACCCCAGCCCCTCTCTTATAGGGAGTGGGAAAGAAAACCACCCAGACACTTTGGAGCAAGGTAGCTTAGAAAGGAATGGGGGATGGCAAAGAAACCCCAGACTTCATCCCCCTAAGCTAGGCCATCACTGTGATTAGATTGTCAATATCACACCATAAGAAATGTGTGTTCCATGAGCTGGTCTATTGAAATAGAACTTGTGTTTTATCTCTATTCTGGTTTAATTTTTCAAACACATAAATTCACTGAGCACAGATTTCTTATCCTGAGATAAACCAAATCTAACCACAGACTGTTGGCAGGGTTTCCAGGTACTTAGCTCTGGGTTCTGTTCCTCACCCATTCAAATTCCCAAAGGCAATTCCTACTCCCAGGCCTCCACGCTCAGTGAGGGTTTTTAACAGGAACTCTCCGTTTCATTTACTGACTAATGCCCCACGGATAATGCAAACATTGAAACACCTTCTATGATCCTCTTGGGGAAGAATGAAAGGTTATTTCCTGCATTGCTTGAAAGGATCATAATAACTTTTAATATAATACTGTAGAATTACATCAACATTAGGTCAGATTCAGATACTTAAGTATGAAGGTCAATGAAATCCAGAACCATCCTTTTCAAAAATGTTTTCCATATTAACGAGCAATGAGAGAAACCTAGCAAAACAAAAGTTGGCCCTTGCAAGCTTGTCTAGAATGCCAAGTAGTGAAATAACCAGGTAGTGGGATGACCCTCCATTATAAAAATAAAGAATTTAGTTTGTAAGATATGCTACTGTTTTTCTTATTAATTTGTAGTGATTCATTTTACACGTGAAAGGCCCATTTAGAAAATTATCATTAACTCTGGGATATGTTGTGATATTTTTGGATCTCTGGATTTTATGTGTCAGTACAAGGAATTTTTTATTATTATTTAAAATATATTTATTTAGAGGAGGCACGTTGTTGATGTCTGCGGTACCACGTTTTTAAAACCTTCTCTATAATGTTTATCTGAGTTTATTTGTTGTTGACAATATAATAGACCTGCTGTAATTTGTCAAATATCACTGATGAGTCACATCAGTTGTGTGGGAGTAGCCGTCAAGTGTACAGCTCTTATTCTTCTTGTTCAGAATAGTGAACTGGTAGCCAAATATACATGTATCACAGGTGTTAGGTAGAATTTAAACAACACAGTAAGTGCTATAGAAGTTTCTCTGCTAAATTAGTAGACTAAAGAATACTACACCTTAGCCATAGGGGCAGCGTGTTTTCCTTTGGTAGACAGGATCTCTACACTAGTGAGCGGTACCAGTTTCCGACATTAGATTTAGAACTGCTCTCTAGCTATTGTAACACAGGCTATTGTAAATCCCTAATTTACTGAATGTTACTTATTGGAAGTAGGGGTAGTGAATCGTGTACAGGAAGGAAACCTAGTCTTTTTAGGCACAAGCAGTCCCCAATTTATAAGCAGGTTGTATTCTAAAAATGCCTAAACTGGTTGTTTGCAACCTGGAATATGTTTTCCTTTAGAAACCAGGTAACACATAGTGGTTAGGCCCCCAGACCAGCTCAGAAAAGATTATTAAACTTGTTGTTTAGCTGAAATAGAATAATGTAACAAGATTGCTAAAGAACCTGACCACTAAATGTAATATTGTTTCTAGGGGGTAGTGTGCTCAGAACACAACACTGCCTCTAGTGTTGGGACTGTGGGCTGTCTACCCCAGCCACATACCACCTGCTGGACAGTGGGGGTAGGGTCTCCACCAGTTAGAGACCACCTTCATGGCCTGAATGCCAAGTCTGCAGCAACAGTGGGGAAGAATGAGTCCAGGACCACCAGGGAGCCTAGTGGGGCAGGGGAACCATGAAGGAGGATGTGGGACCTTGTGGCTGCAAACTGCCGGTACATTCCTCAATTGGTACCTTTTCTTCTCAGGCTTGGCTTACCTGCTTCTACTTGTGGGACTTCTTGCGGGACTTCTTGCCCCCACAGTTCAGCTCCTTCCCTACCCGCTGCAGAAAAGGACGCTGCTGCATAGCTTCTCCTATATGCCAGTCATTGAAGCAAGCGCACAGCACTTTTAATGATTTTAGTGCTAGAACCATGGTTTAACTGCCCAGGAACCAGACGGGGGTAAAAAACTTTACCCACTTTCCTTTTTGACATTTACAGACCTCTTGAGAAAAAGAAAGGCACACAGAAGTGATGGCGGTGGGGTTTGGGTAGGCAGAGGACTATGATAAATTCCTGTATTTTAGAGGACACCTCCAACAGTTATCCCAGAACTGACTTTTGTTTCTGGAGTTAGACTCAAGCCCCTAAGCCAGTGGTTCTCAAAGTGTGGTCCCCAGATCAGCAGCATCTGGGAACTTGTTGGAATGGAAATTCTCAGGCGCCACCCCAGACCTAGTGAGTCAGATGCTCTCAGGGTGGGGCCCAGCAGTCTGTGTTTTAACAGGCCTCCAGGTGATTCTGATGCTTGCTCAAATTTAAGAACCACTCTAACCCAGTTAGTCTAACTTTTTTTCTCCTCATTAGTCCTACCTCAGAAGATGGTTCCTAGGACTCGTGAGGTAAGATATGGGAACCAGGACTTAGGGAGAGGAGGAAAGGGTCTCGGCAGCAGGGTTCTGTTTGATGGCAAGAAGGTGAGGTGATCCTGTGTGGCCAGCAGGTCACCACCTCCCCACACCCCTGGAAGTGCTGGGGCAGGTGCACACTTGTAAATGAAGCCTACCTGCACTTAGGTGTTACTTTGGGCCGAGGCACCATAATATTAAATTATTAAAAGCTGTGGAGAAATGAAAGTGAGGCTTTTTTTTTTTTTTTTTTTTTTGAGGTAGATTAAAAGAAAATACTGTTGTAAATTCAGCTATGAGAGGAAATACTGAATTTGTGTCAGGAGTAAGTTCTCCAGAATGTTTGTCTTCATTGTGTGGTGGTCAATCCTGTCCTCCTTATAAAGTGAGTTCTTTATTAAAAGGTGTGCATGGCTTAAAGAACTGTGAACTGCTCCTAAAAGAACACACAGCTCAGTTCCATTTTAGTAGGTCATAATACTGGACCACACATTTAGTTGGGGTGAGGAGGAGGCTGGTAATATAATCAGATATTTGATTTTATGCCTTAGAGCAACACCTATTAGTCTCCCTCGTTTTATCAATTTAAATGGTTTGAGGCTTAGATAGGACATTAAAAATATAATTACCCTGTTCAAATTCATGGTAAGCTTCTAGACACTTTTAAAACAAAGAAGAAACAGACTATTATCATTGAGCAATACTAACAAACGGTTTTACTTAGGGATGGCAGATCTGAGAATCCTTGAGCAACAGAACATACTTCCTCTAAAATACCTACAGTGAATTATGTATAATGATATAAAGCTTTCAGGTACAAATTCAGGGTGGGGTAGCTAACAACTGAAAAATATCACTAAATCTAGAAGGGAAAGTTCTTGAAAAGCATGTAAAATGCATAAAAGCCCAGATATCATCCTCCTTAGGGTGTCCCAGACTCTGAGGAAGAACTATGAAACTGGGCCCATCCTGTATACAGGCTTGAATTTGTGTTGTTAAAGGAAGAATCTATGCAGCTGTGGTTTCATTGTAGGAAATACTTCATTTGTATGTAAATACATTGTAAATAAATAGGAGGCTGTATATTTTTGCAGTTGTTGATCCACACTGAAATAGAAGTCTGTAGTATCTGCATATAAAGGATAAATGTTTTTATTGATATTAGTGGTTTTATTTGGGAATTAGAAAAATTTACATTCTCTTCCAGGTAACAATGTAAACTTGGAACCTAAACTCATACTTAACTGTTTAGAAAAAGAAATGTCTGAGAAATAGTTGTGTTGATTTCTTATGCTGGTATTAATTATTTAAAAGATAGTCCTCTGAGCTACAAATAAGGAATATTTAGACCCAATGTATTGTCATATAGAAACAAATATACCCAAAATGGCAAAGTGTTTCTTCATAATGTTCTTTCACTGTTAACACTGATAGAACTACACAGTATTCATGAAAACAGAAGTTGGGGAGGAGAATGTTTTCTTCAGGATTGAATTGCTGCATTTCTCAAACTTTGGGATCCTTGAAAGGGGACAATAACCTGAATAGTAACCATGAGCACAAATTTGAAGGAAAAAAACAAAGAACCATTGCTTCATCAGGCTTTTGAAAGTCTTGCATGTTTGCGTTTTATTTTTCAGTGTTGACGCCAATATAGACTGTCTTAGGTAATTTTTTCCCGAAACACTTGAATCTTGATTGTTGGTACGTAATCCACTCTCTAGAGTCCAGTGTATTGTAGACCTCATCTGAGTCCAGTACATGTAGCACACCACTGTTTTATTAATGTAAAAACCTTGTAAATGAATTTCAGATGATTGAGTCACAAGTCACAAAACTTTGCTATTCATAGGTAATCAAACAGAGTTTTTGTTTTTTTTTTCAGAGTGTGGTGTAAATAAAGAAATGTAAGAAGTTCTGTTAACATAGTTTTTAAACATTAAAAATGTGAACTAGAAGTATTTCTGAATTTCTTGTTCAATTTTTGGGATGCAGTGTTAAAAAGGGGGGCAGGATTGTTAGAGAAAGGTATGTACACATCTGTCAGTGTACTAGGATTCCCTGGGTATGCACATGGTTAAGTGCTGGACTACTTACTAACCATAAGGTTGGCAGTTCAAACCCACGTAGAGATGCCTTGGAAGTAAAACCTCGTAGTCTGCTTCTGAAAGGTCAAAGCCTTTAAAACCCTATGGAGCAGTTCTACTCTAACAAACATGGGGTCACCATGAGTCAGAATTGACAGCAGCTAACAAGAAGAGGATCACAGAAGGTTATCCATTTAAGCCCCCTAACTTTAAAATGTATTTCTGATAGAAATCTATCTGGTCTGAAACATATATTTTTCCAGTCTTCGTCATCAGAGTACGTTCAACATGATACTGTCTTTTTAAACTCAGGTTCATCTTTATGAATAACAACTTCTATGCTGTGTTGTAGGAGGGACTCTACTCTTCCTCTCCCCACATTGCAGCCACCATAAAGTAGGAAATTCTATCAACACTTCCATTTCTCCAAGAAGTATTGGGGAGAAAGCTACTACAGCCTTTCCTTTTCTTTGTCTATCCCTAGCTACTCCCCATGATCAGAGAAAAGTTTTATCAGATCAGCAGAACGGCCAGAGTCTGATATCCAAAGTCTTCTCATGGGCAGGGTCAGTGTATGAACAGCCTGGGCCTTTCTTTTCTTTTTTTAAGTTAAATTATATTATTTATTGGTGAAATAATGTACACTGCAAAAGATCTACCATTTCAACAATTTCTAGTGAGATTGATTACATTCTTCAAGTTGTGCAACCATTTCCAAATTATTCCACCACCATTAACATAAACTCATTGCTCCCTAAGCTTCTCATCTAACCTTTCAATTTGCTGTTGTCAATTTGATCCCACATAGATAATTCTTTTAAAAAGCACAATATCCAAGGCAGACATTCTTAACTAATTAAGCTGAATTATTGTTTGGTTCAAAGAAGATGTCAGGGGATAGTTTTGGTTTGAAGTTTAAAGATTATCTTAGGCCAATAGTTTTAGGGATTTATCCAGCCTCCATGGCTCCAGAAAGTCTGGATTTCATTGGGAATTTGAAGTTCTATTCCGTATTTTCCTCCTTTTTGATCAGGATTCTTCTATAGACTCTGATCAAAACACTATGTAATGGTTGCTGAGCACTATCCAGTTCTCCTGGTCTCATGGCATAGCATGCAATTGTTCATGGAGGCAACCAGACACCCATTCCATCTACTCCTACAATTCCTGACTCTCCTTCTCCCTCTGCTGTTCCAGGTGAATGAAGACCAATTGTTGTAGCTTAGATGGCTGCTTGCAGACTTTTAAGACCCCACAGCCTGGGCCTTTCTGATATGCTTGGGTATGAGGCCTGCCTTGATCCTCCCTGTTACTCCCATTCTTCAGGTCCACATTGATGCACATGTTGATCTCAGAGTTGGAGCTTGGGGCACAGAAGTCCAAGACACGTACTCCAATCCCACTTCGTCAGCAGTAAGCTGATATTTTTATCTTTATGTGCCTCCAGCCAACGCACCTCATGCACAGGCACCACCTGTCAGCAGAGGCTTGCATGTTGCCAGGATGCTTAACAGATTTCAGCAGAGCTTCCTAAATAAGATGGACTAGGAAGAAAGGCTTGGCAATCGACTTCTGAAAATCAGCCAGTTAAAACCCTATAGATCACCAAATGGTCCGATCTGTATCCGATCTTAGGTATGTCACAGGACTGGCGGTGTTCTGTTGTGCATGGAGTCACCATGAGTCAGGGGATGACTTTACAGAAGCTAACAACAACATGTTTACTTCTTAATTGATCAGAATCCCCAGGGCAAAGGGAGTGCATAATTGTCACCTTCAAACCCAAGCGGTTGTAATAAAATGAGTCCATCCAAAAGGCTATTAAGAATGTGAGCAGTTTTGTTCTAAATCAAATGATCTACTCCTGCAGTGCTTTTATAGTTCTGACTTCTTCCACTACCGCTCCATTAGTGTCTGTTAGTACTGTTCTATTCTGCCCTGTTTGACTGATAATTGTCTAGATAAGAGCTATGGGCTTAGTAATAACTTTGCAACTCAGAAGCCCTGTTTGCCTTACCTTCTAGGTTCATAATTGTGTTCTGTCTGGTTAGGATCATCTGGAAGGGGCTGATGATCCCTTTAGGATTACAGGACACTAACTTTTTACCTTTCATTAGTTTAAATTTTAGATTAATCCAAATTGGTAGGATAATTTGTTCTTCTTCAGTAAGGTCTATGAAACATCAAAATAACTTGTCAAATTTATTGATTGATTTAATACCGGCACTTATTATTTGGTGGCTTTTCAAATCAATGAAAAAAATACGGGTTATACTCAATAAATGGTGAAAAAACATACCTACTTTTTGAAGAAAATAAAACTAGATCCTTCCCTATCTTACCTCTTATTTCTAGAGAGAACTCAACTATATTAAAGACTTTAAACACAACACATGGGTAAATATATATATTTATTTTTATATATAAGCATAAAACCATGATTTATACAAACATAAAGTAAACATGAATCAAAAAATGTATTTAGCTCATTTTTAATGAAGAAAAAAGTAATGCTAAAAAATGGTTTGAAGAATTCAAAGAACATACACATATATAAGAAAACAGGAATGCTGAAACAAATTTCTAATAGATGCAAAATTGGCCTTGTTCACAGAGAATACCAATTGTATCTCCACCTGACAAAACTAATTTGTATTTCTGGACAAGAATAATTTTTATCTCTGTCAGTTTTCTATAATTTACAGAATTATGAAATAGTTCAAATACAAAAAAGACAGCAAGAGAGCAAAATCCCTATAAAACCGATAATCCAGAAGGGAGACACCTAGTATTCCATTGAGATACTCATTTTCAAAGTCTTTCCAGTTTTCCTAATAATCTTCCCCCTTTGTGACCATAATAATCTCAAAAATTATTCCTGGTTATAAAATAGGCTGGTCTTATTAGTTTTGGTCTGATTATTTGCACAAGTGCAGCAAGAGTGCTAATTAACTATACAGACTTCTTGAATTTGCTTTCTAGAGCCATGCAGTATACTGGAGCCACAGAATTAACTTCTATCTGGAAGTTTTCATCAGGAATCTTGGATTGGACTTTTGAAAAGCCTCCAGTATTTGCTATCTTGAGGAACGAAACAAGCCTAAGAAGCTCCACCATAGTTTCCCTCAGTATCTGTAGATTTGGGTGAGTTCCTCTCTATTTGGTGTGTCCAAAATTTACTAAGGTTTGTAGTTGCCAGGAAGTGACTTTCCTGACCCCCAATAAGGCTTGGAACCTTATAAACCAGGTTCCAGTCCTGTTTTCCTGGAAAGCTTTGTAGATAGACATTGGCTTTGTAAATAAAATCAACCTTTGTCCATTAAAGTTCTTTGTCATACCTGATTAAATGAGATTCATTCAAAGATGACATTCCAAGTAAGGCCATGGTTATACAATCAATTTGACCAGTTATACACTGTTAGAAAGGAAGACAGTGAGCCCTGGTGGCACAGTGGTTAAGCACTTGGCTGCTAACCGAAAGGTCAGTTGTTCAAACCCACCAGCTGCCCCATGGGAGAAAGACTTGGCAGTCTGCTTCCATAAAGATTATATAGAAATGGCCCGAGATGGTGGCTTAGTCAGAAACACCATGCCATCCCTCTACAACAAAGACTGGAGAAACCAAGTGAAACAGATACAGATGACAATCCTGGAACTCTGAGCATCAAATGGAAGTTTAAAGAATTATATTGAACACCAACTGGAAGAAGAAACTGAATGAAAAGAGTGAATGAGGAGAGAGATGGAGTGGAGGTGCCCTGCCAGCCTTCCTGTCACAGCATGACCACCTTGAGACAAAGCCAGCAGCAATCTCGGGTGAGGAGTACAGGAAGACAACTTTACAGAATTCCTGATAGGAGACATAGAAACTGTGTAGACATACCTGGAGTGAAGCAAGGTGAGTAGGACATGAACTGGGTCTAAGGAGAGAAAGTACAGGCAGGAGGGCAAGAGCTCCAGGGATCCTGGCATCCACAAAGTAAGGGGGGAGCCAGGATCCAGAGATAAGACTACTCACCAGCAACAGTCCCTGACATTAGGGTGAATGGTACACACAAAGCAATAGATCTACAGAGTATCAGCAGGAGGTCCCCCACCCAACCGGACTCTGGGTAGCCCTTTCTTGCATATGGTTGGGGCCAGGTCCCGATTGCTGGCTGCGGCCAACAGGAAATGCCCAGGTACCCAAGCCTGGTAACCATAGGAGTACATTCTCTCTCCCCCTACCCTCCTGATGATTATTAGTGGCATGAATCCCCCAGCCCTGCCACTGCTCCCACCTGGGGACCATGGTACAAGCCCCTTCTTCCCTCCCTACCCAGCCCCATCTGCCACCTTGCCCACTCAGCAAGCAGCAGTGAGCACTCCCACACCCCTACTCCCCCACCTCACCCCCCATCCACCACCCTAACCACCCAGAAAGTAGCAGAGAACACTCCCACACCCCTGGTCACAGCAGAGAATACTTCTGCACCCCTTGTCACCCGCCACACCCCACTACCCACTGCCCACCAGGTGAGTGCCGTCACACACTCCTGGGCTACCGGACCGATGAGAGGCAGCAGCACGCACCCTCCCTCAGCTGCCCTGCACACCCAGTGAACAGCCACGAGGGCTCACCCTGACTGCCACTGTCCTGCCCACCTGGTGACCAATGGTGAACACTCCCTTGCCACCAGACAGGTAATCATCGAAGCAAGCATGCCCCGCCTGCCCTGATACATCAAAACAAAACAAAACAAAAAATCAGGATAAAACAAATATACTGTCAATCAGTCAATATATACATTAATAAAATAATACCTTAATGCCTCAGAGATAGCAGACAATAACAATATGAAAAAATGGATAAGATGACTCAAGTAAGAAAAATAAACGGAAAGAAAACCTTCCAGAGGAAGAAACAATAATAGAACTACCTGAGAAGGAATTTAAAAGATTTATATTTAGGCTTCTCGAAGAGATCAAGGGAAACACAGAAAAAAACCCTAGAAGAATTCAGGAAAACAATACAAGAACAAAATGACAGACTTTATATACAATTAGAAACCGTACAAAAGCAACAACCAGAAATTCAGAAGATTAACAATAAAACATCAGAAATGGATAACTCAATGGAAGGACATGGAAGTAGAACTGCATTGAAAGAAGAAAGAATCAGCGAAATAGAGACAAATCCCTTGATACTAATTTATTTGAGGAACAATCAGAAAAAAGAATGAAGAAAGCCTAAGAGTTACGTGGGACACCATCAAGAGGAATAATTTATGTGTAATAGGAATGCCAGAAGAGGAGGTTAAAAAAAAAAGTTCAGAGAGAATTTTTGAAGCTATATTGGCTGAAAATTCCCCAAATATCATGAAAGACAAGAAGTTTACCATCAAGAAGCTCAACGAACCCCATACAGGATAAACCAAATCCATTGCCGTTGAGTTGATTCTGACTCATAGCTACCCTATAGGACAGAGTAGAACTGCCCCCATAGATTTCTCAAGGAGCGACTGGTGGATTCAAACTGCCAACCTTTTTGTTGGCACCCGAGCTCTTGACCACTGTACCACCAGGGCTCCACCCATACAGGATAGATTACCCCCAAAAAATCACCAAGACATGTCATAATCAAACTTTCCAAAACCAAATACAAAAAAAGAATTCTGAAAGCAGCTCGTGAAAAACAAAATATTACTTACAAAGCGGTACCAATAAGAGTAAGTGCTGATTTCTTGTCAGAAACCATGCAGGCAAGAAGGCAATGGGATGACACATATAAAATCCTGAAGGAAAAGAACTGTCAACCAACCAAACCAGCCTCACAAGAAATATTAAAGGGAGTCCTTTGGACAGAGAACCAATGACACCAAACAACAACCTGAGACAAAGACACACGACAACATCACCCGGACACCAAACCAGATAGAGACTTCACAACAGCAAACTAAAGCCACAAAACTGAAAACGGAACCGGAGGTGTCAAGCTGTAAATGATGACAACTTCAAAACGAAAAGGGTGAATAAAAGATGTACTGCATTTTTACGCAAATAACACACATCTTCTGAATTTGATTGCCAGCCAAGCCCTCTCCCTGTGAGGTATTTTTGTAAACGCGCTATGCTAATTTTTTTACAGCAACATGTGGAAGAGGATTGGCATGGCAGCACTTGTGAGGATGCCTCTCAAGGGAAGGGCATGGCCAACAAAGAAGTGGAGAAGGTGCACATTATTTGCATAAAAATACAGTAGTTATAGAACTTCCATATAGGGATGAAGTCAAGGTAATTTCAAGATATAACAGACTGTTTTGACTTTAAGAGCATTAAGGTAAACTTCAGGATAACCACAAAGAAAAGTAATCTACTCACCAAAATAAAGAAGAAAACCAAAAAGACTCAGTAAACACAAAAACAACAACAATCAATAAGAAAAGAAAATCCATATACAAAAATAACTCAGCACAGAAAATGAAGAGGAACAAAGAAACTGTTAACACCACAAAAAAAAAAATGTATAACAAAATGACAGCAATGAATCCACACTTATCATTAATCACACTGAATGTAAATGGATTAAATGCACCAGTGAAGAGACAAAGGGTGGCAGAATGGATAAAAAAAAAGATCCACTAATATGTTGCCTACAATAGACACACCTTAGACACGAAGGCATAAGTTAAAAATCAAAGGATGGAAAAATATATAACAAGCAAACAGTATCTGAAAGAGAGCAGGAATAGCAATAATAATTTTGAATAAAATAGACTTTCAGTCAAAATCCATTATAAGAGACAAGGGCACTGTGCAATAATTAAAGGGTCAATCCACCAAGAACATATAAGAATAATAAATAGTTACACAACCAAAATATATAAAACAAACTCTAACATAATTGAAAAGAGAAACAGTCAGTTCTACAATAATAGTAGGAGACTTTAACACACCACTTTTGATGATGGACAGAACAACTAGAAAGAAACCCCATAAAGATACAGAAGATCTAAATAACACAATCAATCAACTTGACTTCGTAGATATAAACAGAACATACCACACAACAGCAGCACAATACACATTCTTCTCCAATGTACATGGATTATTCTTCAGAATAGACCATATTCTAGGCCACAAAGCAAGCCCTGATAAATTCAAAAACATCAACATAATACAAAGCATCTTCTCTGACCATAATGCTATAAAACTAGAAATCAATAACAGAAAGACCAAGGGGGAAGCAAAAAAAATCCATGGAAACTAAATAACAGCTTACTTAGAAACTACTAGGTCATAGAAGAAATTAAAAATGAAATTTAAAAATTCTTAGAACAAATAAGAATGAAGACACAACATACTAACACTTCTGGCACACAGCAAAAGCAATCCTCAGAGGAAAATTTATAGCAACAAATGTGTACATAAAAAAAGAAGAAAGATCCAAAATCAATGACTTAACCTGACAACTTGCACAAATAAAAAAGTCCACAGTCACCAGAAGAAAGGAAATAATAAAGTTCAGAGCAGAAATAAATGAAATAGAAAAAATCAACAAAACTAGAACTTTGGTTCTTTGAAAGGATCAATAAAATTGACAAATCACTGGCCAAATCAACAAAGGAAAAAAATGAGAAGACATAAATAAAATAAGAAATGAAGTGAGTGACGTTACAACAGACCCAACTGAGATAAAGAGGATTATTACAGAATATTACGAAAAATTGTACTCTGACAAATTTGAAAACCTAGAAGAAATGGACAAATTTCTAGAAACACATTATCTACCTAAACTAACACAACATGGGTTAAAAAACAAAAACAAGCAAACAAATAAAAGCCTAAATAGATCCATAACAAAAGGAGAAATTGAGGATGTCATTAAAAAAAACAACTCCCGTTCATAGAAGAAAAAATAGGACCAACACTTCCGGCCTTAATACATGGCATTAACAGGATACGAACCATAACCATCAATGCACAAACCCCAATAGATAAGCTAGATAACCGGGATCTTCTAAATATCAAACACCTATGCTCTTCAAAAGACTTCACCAAAAGAGT
>NW_004444059.1:2393940-2396564 GCF_000243295.1 Trichechus manatus latirostris
TTCTACCAAACACTCAGAGAAGAGTTGACACCAGTTCTACTCAAACTATTCCAGAAGGTAGAAAAGGAAGGAATGCTCCCTAATTCATTCTATGAAGCCAGTATAACCCTGATACCAAAGCCAGGCAAAGATAAAACAAACAAAAAATAATTACAGATTAATATCACTCATGCGGAGCCATGATGCTGCAGTAGTTAAGAGATTGGCTGCTAACTAAAAGGCTGGCAGTTTGAATCTATCACCCACTCCTTGGAAACCCTATAGGGCAGTTCTGCACTGTCCTATAGGGTCGCTATGAGTCAGAACCAACTCGATGACAATGGGTTTGGTTTTTCTTTTTTTTAGATTGTTCATGAATATAGATGTAAAAATTCTCAGCAAAATTCTAGCCAATAGCAGCCTCCACCAGACTGAATCCAGCACAACTAGATGGTGCCCAGCTACCACCATCGACTGCTCTGACAGGGATCACAATAGAGGGTCCCAGACAGAGCTGGAGAAAAATGTTCAACAAAATTCTAACTCAAAAAAATAAAAAATAAAAAGGCCAGACTTACTGGCCTGACAGAGACTGGAGAAACCCTGAGAGTATGGCCCCCAGACACCCTTTTAGCTCAGTACTGAAGTCCCTCCTGAGGTTCACTGTTCAGCCAAAGATTAGACAGGCACACAAAACAAAATGAGACTAAATGGGCACACCAGCTTAGGGACAAGGACAAGAAGGCAGGAGGGGACAGGAGATCTGGTAATGGGGAACTCAAGGTCGAGAAGGGGAGAGTGTTGACATGTTGTGGGGTTGGCAACAAATGTCACAAAACAATGTGTGTATTCATTGTTTAACAAGAAACTAATATGCTCTGTAAACCTTCATCTAAAGTACAAAAAAAAAAAAATTCTAGCCAACAGAATACAATAGCATATCAAAAAAATAATACTTCAAGATCAGGTGGGATTCATACCAGGGATGCAAGGGTGATTCAGCATTAGAAAATCTATCAATGTAATTCACCACATAAATAAAACAAAGGAAAATAATCACATGATCACTCAATCGATGCAGAAAAGACATTTGCTAAATCCAACACCCTTTCCTCATAAAAACTCTCAGCAAAATAGGAATTGAAGGGAAATTATTCAACATAATTAAGGGCATATACACAAAACCAATAACCAGCATTATTCTCAATGGAGAGAGATCGAAAGCATTCCCTTGAGAATGAGAATGAGACAAGGATGACCATTAGCACCACTCTTATTCAATATTCTACTGGAAATCCTAGCTACAGCAATAAGTCAAGAGAGGAAAATAAAGGGCATTCAAACTGGCAAGAAAGAAGTAAAACTATCCCTATTTGCATAGAAAATCCCAGAAATTCCACAAGAAATTTACTGGAACTAATAGAAGTGTTCATCGAAGTGGCAGGGTACAAGATCAACATAGAAAAATCAGTTGGATTCCTATACACTAACAAGAAGAACTTGGAAAAGGAAATCAAGAAAACAATAACATTTACAACTGCCCCCAAGAGAATAAAATAGCTAAGAATAAATCTAATCAGAAAAGTAAAAGATTTATGCAAGGAAAATTACAAAATGCTACTGCAAGAAACCTACATAAATGGAAAAACATACCATACTCATGGATTAGAAGACATAACATTGTGAAAATGTCAATACTAGCCAAAGCTATCTATGGAAACAATGCAATCCTGATCCAAATCCCAAGAACATTTTTTAATGAAATGGAAAAAACTAATCTCCAACTTTATATGGAAAGGAAAATGGCTCCGAATAGCTAAAGCATTATTGAAGAAGAAGAACAAAGTAGGAGGCCTCACACTTCCTAATCTCAGAACTTAATATACAGCCACGGTAGTCAAAACAGCCTGGTACGGGTACAACAACAGACACATAGACCAATGGAACACAATTGAGAACCCAGAAATAAATCCATCCAGCTATGGATAGCTAATCTTTGACAAAGGGTCAAAGTCTGTACAATGGGGAAGAGATTGTCTCTTTAACGAATGGTGCTGGCAAAACTGGGTATCCATTTGCAGAAAAATGAAACAGGATCCATATCTACACCACACACAAAACTGACTCCAAATGAATCAGAGATCTAAATGTTAAACCTAAAACTGTAAAGTTCCTGGAAGATAACATAGGGACAAAGCTAGGGGTCCTAATTTATGGCACAAATACACTATCAAACATAACTAAAAATGCACAAATAATAGAAGATACACTAGATAACTGGGAACTCCTAAAAATTAAATACCTATGTTCATCAAAAGACTACCAAAATTATAAAAAGAGAACCTACAGACTGAGAAAAAAAAAAATTGGCAATGACATATCTCACAAGGGTTTAATCTCTAAAATACATAGAAAACTTCAGCAATTCAACAACAAAAAGACAAACAATCCAACCAAGAAATAGGCAAAGGACACCCCTTTGGGAGCAAGGGAGAGTGAAGAGAACAGGACGCAAGGAAAAGATTAGTCCAAAGGACTAATGGACAACAGCTACCAAGGCCTCCACCAGACTGAGTCCAGTACAGCTAGATGGTGCCCGGCTACCACCACTGACTGCTCTGACCAGGATCACAACAGAGGGTTCT
>NW_004444059.1:2397229-2435322 GCF_000243295.1 Trichechus manatus latirostris
GGCAAAGGACATGAACAGATACTTCATCAAAGAAGACATTCAGGCAGCTAACAAACACATGAAGAGATGTTCACGATCATTAGCCATTATCCAAAACCAGTCCAAATCAAACCCATTGCCGACAAGTCAATTTCAACACAAAGCGATGCTGTAGGACAGAGTAGAACTGCCCCATGGGGTTTTCAAGGCTGAAATCGTTACAAAAGCAGACTGCCACATTTTTCTCCTACAGAGTGGCTGGTAGGTTCCAACTGCCAACCTTTTGATTAGCAGTCAAGCACTTTAACCACTGTGCCACCAAGTCTCCTTCTCATTAGCCATTAGAGAGATGCAGATCAAAACTACAGTGAGATACGATCTCAGTCTTGCAAGAATGGCACTGACAAAAAAACAGAAAACAACAAATGCTAGCAAGGTTGTGTGGGGACTGGAACTCTAATGGGATTGTAAAATGATACAATCGCTATGGAAAATGGTATGGTGTTTCCTCAAAAACCTTGAAGTAGAAATGCCATATGATCCAGTAATCCCACTCCTAAGTATAGATCCTAGAGAAATAAGAGCCGTGATATGAATAGACATATGCACACTCATGTTCATTGCAGCATTATCTACAATAGCAAAAAGATGAAAACAACCTAAGTGTCCGTCAATGGATGAATGGATAAACAAAATACGGTACATACATACAATGGAATACTATGCAATGTTAAAGAATAATGATGAGTCTGTGAAGCATCTTATAACATGAATGAATCTGGAGGACATTATACCGAGTGAAATAAGTCAATCCAAAAGGACAGATATTGTATAATACCACTTTTATAAAAAGTCAAGAATAGGTTTATACACAGAAAGCAATATTCTTTGATGGTTACTAGGGATGGGACGGGGAGGGAGGGTGAATCATTAACTAGATAGTAAACACTTGTTAATTCTGGTGAAGGGAAAGGCAATACACAATATGGGGGAAGTCGGCACAACACAACCAAGGTAAATGAAGACACTGAGAGGTACGCAAGAACGAACGACAATTACGGTAAATGTATAACATATAGAATATATGCATATACTGCATAACATATACTGCAATAACAGTAATAACAACAAAAATTTGTGAGTATAGTAGTGGGCATTTGTATGTATATATTTGCATGTGCTGCACATAATACAGCACATACGGGCTACAGTTAAGGAAACTTCTTAGGTGTATCCAAACACCTTGTGGGACTGAGTTACTGGGCTTGAAGGCTAAGGACCATAGTCTCAGGGGGACATCTAGGTCAATCGGCATAGCATAGTTCAGAAGGATAATGTTCTACCTCCTAGTTTGGCATCTGAGGTCTTAAAAGCTTGCAAGTAGCCATCTAAGATACAGCTATTGGTCTCTTCCTGTCTGGAGCAAAGGAGAATGAAGGAAACCAAAGACTCAAGGAAGAAATTAGTCCACAAGACTACTGGTCCACATGTACCACAGCATCATCCAGCCTGAGACCAAAAGAACTAGATGGTGCCCAGCTACCACTTCCAACTGCTCTGACCAGGGACACAATAGAAGGTCCTGGGTAGAATGGGAGAAAAATGTAGACCAAAATTCAAATTCACAAAAAGAGAAAAAAAGAGAGAGACCAGATTTACTGGACTGATAAAAGACTAGTGGAGCACCTGAGACTATCGCCCTAAGACACCCTTTGAACCTGGAACTGAAGCCACTCCCAGAGGTCACCTTTCTGCCAAATAATAGATTGGCCTATTATAACAATAACACCCGTGAGGAATGTGCTCCTTCTAACAATGAACTATACGAGACCAAATGAGTAACATTTGCCCAAAAGCAAAGACGAAAAGGCAAGAAGGGGGAGGGAAACTGGAGGAATGGAAATGGGAAAGGCAGGGTGGAAACGGGGAGAGTGCTGACACACTGCAGGATAGCAACCAATGCCATGGAACAATTTGTGTATAAATTGTTGAATGGAAAACTAATTTACTGTGTAATCTCTCACCTAAAACACAATAAAATGTTTAGAAGAAAAAAGAAAAGATTACATACAGGCTTGCAACCCTATGGGAGAGTTCTACTCTGTCCTATAGGGTCGTTATGAGCCGGAATCAATTCGATCGCAATGGAAGAAAGGAAGACAGATTCTTAATGAATCTATGCAAGTAACAGTAATGTCATGAGAAAGGAAACATTATTAAGAGTTTTTGAATTCTGGGGGGTCAATGAGAAGCAGGAAAAAAATGTTTCGTTTCAGTTTACAAAAAGTAGATTCTACTGAATTGTTGTAGATTACAAATAGTTTAAGGAGAAAGAGGAGTCCCTGGTTTTGCAAACAGTTAATACATTCATTTCTAACCTAAAGGTTGGTGGTTCGAGTCCACCCAGAGGCACCTCAGAAGAAAGGCCTGGTGACCTGTTTCTGAAAAATCAGCCATTGAAAACCCTATGGAGCACAGTTGGACTCTGACACACATGGGATCACCATGAGTTGGAATCAACTCAACGGCAGCTGGTATTTTTAAGAAGAAAGAGAAATGGAATCCTTATATATCCAGAAAGTAAAGCATTAAAACAATATCAACAATATTTCAAACAATCACAGTAAAATTTGCATCATCAGTTCATTCCATCGTATGTTTAAGTTTGATCTGATGGATCTTGGGTTAGCATTCTGCTTTCTTAAAACTGTCTGCTTTTGGACTAAAAAGAGTCCTGTAAATCCGTACTCACTCCATAGGTAGGGCTGAAAGTTGTCTAAGTCATGTCAGCTCAGAAGCTTGTACTCAGGAGTCTATTCTTTGAAGTGTCAATAGTTTAAAGTACTTGGCACAGTCCTTTTCTGCGAGGCTCTGGGGCTGTCTTTCTTTATTAAAGAACCAGACTTTGCCAAAAACTTATAACAAGACTAAAAGACTGTGGTTAATTTATTACTGCAATTAACAATCATCCCTTATATCTATCATAGGTATCCTTCCAGATAACCTTGAAAGGATTCATGTAGTGTTCCACTGACAGGTTACCCAGTAATCAGTTCTGCCCACCTCAAAGTCTGTCACAATTTTCCTGTTACTGTCTGTACACCTATATCTCATGCATATCTTGGAGTGAGGAAGGCCCTTCTTGGTACAAAACACAGGAGCCATAGAGGACGTGTTAGATCCATAAATATTTTTAAATTGTATACGACATGCGTAAGTATTAAAGTGCTAAAAGCTGAAAATCCAAACGAGACAAAACTAATATTTAACAACTTATGTTGCAACTGGGTATGACCTGCTTCTCCAGTTTGAGTTTCAAATTATTCAGAGTATCCCTCGGGCCAAATTAATAAGATGTCCAACATCTTTCTTGATACTCCCCACCTCCAAATTGTCCAAGAACCCTAAAGGCATTGGACCCCAAAGGTGCCTGCTTCCAAATTGCAGGCAGAGAACTGGCGAACTGGATCAGCTCACAGCAAGCTTCTCTCCCCCTTCGTCCTGTGGCTGCCCACAGTGTCACTGTTAACACTGGCCCTGCACAAATGGTTACATTTGTGTCACACTGCTGCAATTGTGCCCTTACAGGTCCACGACACTGTGAGGGCTGAAATAACCAAAGAAGGATGAGCCCAATCCATACAATGCTATGGTTGCTGTCATCTTGCCACCCTGAGCAAAGAATACTCTTCAGTTGCCTTCAACATATATTAAGCATATATATATTTTACAACAATAAAATTTTTTAAAATTACTACAGGGCAAAATACGTGTATATATACAGTACATACAATACATAAATATATGTATGTATTTCACTACAATAAAATTTTTTTATGCATTGCATTTATTTTGTTGTTGTTGAAAATGTACACAGCAAAACATACACCAATTCAACAGCTTCTACATGTGCAATTTAGTGACATTGATTACATTCTTCAAGTCATGAAACATTCTCACCCTCCTTTTCTGAGTTTTTCCTCCCTTATTAACATAAACTCACTGTCCCCTGAGGTTCCTATCTAATCTTTCTAGTTACTGTCAATTTGATCCCATATAGACGGCTCTTAAAAGAGCATAACGCTCAAGGCAGACCATTTTTTACTAGTTAAGCTAAACTGTTGTTTGGTTTTAGGAAGACTTCAGGGGATATTTTTGGTGTAAGGTTTAAAGATTATCTCAGGACAATAGTTTCAGGGGTTCATCCATCCTCCATGGTTCCAGAAAGTCTAGAGTCCATGAGAGTTTGAATCCTCTTCTGCATTTTCACCCTTTTGATCAGTATTCTTCTATGGAATCTTTGATCAAAATGTTCAGTAATGGTAGCCGGGCACCATCCAGTTCTTCTGGTTGCACGGCAAAAGAGGCAGTTGTTCATGGAGGCAATTAGTCACACATTCCATATCCTCCTTCTGTTCCTGATTCCCTTTCTTCCTCTGTTGCTCCAGGTGAATAGAGACCAATTATTGCGCCTTGGATGGCTGCTTGCAAGCTTTTAAGGCCCCAGGCACCATGCAACAAACTAGGAGATAGAATAGAAGCACTAAACACGTTATTAGGCCAATTAACCAGGATGTTCCATGAAACCATGACCCTAAACCTCTAAACCAAGGAACTAAACCCCATGGGATGTTTTGTTGTACATAAGCAGCCTCAGCAGCTACTCTCTCTCTTTTTTTTTGGTAAATATAGCTATCACACAACTTTTACCAATTCAACTTTTTACAGGTGTATAATTTATTGATAGCAATTACAATAATCAGCTGTGCAACGCTACCCTTAATCGATGTGATTTTTCCATCACTGTTAACCCCCCTTTGCCCTCTCCCTCCCTTCCCTGGTAATTACTAATAAACTTTAGTCTCTATACATTTGCCTTTCTTGTCTTTTCATTTAAGTGAGTTCATACAATATTTGTCCTTCTGTGATTGACTTAAAAAAATGTTTTTAGTTGTGCTTTAGATGAAGGTTTACAAAGTAAATTAGTTTCTCTTTAAACAATTAATACGCATATTGTTTTGTGACATTGGTTGCCAACCCCATGACGTGTCAACACTCTCTCTTTCTTGACCCTGGGTTCCACATTTCCATTCATCCAGTTTTCCTGTCCCCTCCTGCCTTCTTGTCCTTGCCCCTGGGCTGGTGTGCCCATTTAGTCTCATGTACATGGTTGAGCTACATGTATTATTGTTTGTTCTATGGGCCTGTCTAATCTTTGGCTGAAGGGTGAACCTCAGGAGTGACCTCAGTATTGAGTTAAAAGGGTGTCCGGGGGCCATTCTCTCAGGGTTTCTCCAGTCTCTGTCAGACCAGTAAGTCTGGTCTTTTTTCTGAGTTAGAATTTTGTTCTACATTTTTCTCTAGCTCTGTCTGAGACTTTCTATTGTGATCCTTGTCAGAGCAGTTGGTAGTGGTAGCTGGGCACCATCTAGTTGTGCTGGACTCAGTCCGGTGGAGGCTGTGGTAGTTGTGGTCCATTAGTGCTTTGGACTAATCTTATCCTTGTGTCTTTGGTTTTCTTCATTCTCCCTTGCTCCAGAAGGGGTGAGAACAGTGGAATATCTTAGATGGCTGCTCACAAGCTTAAAAATTTTTTTAAATTTCTCCACGGTGCCATCTCAAGCCAATTAAATCATAATCTCTGGTGGCATAATATGACAAAGAAAGGACATAATATTGTACATAATATTGTCTAGAGGAATGTACTTCTTTTGATGTGCTGTTTACTATTGATTAAAGCTCAGATTTTGTGTTGTTACATGTTACATGTTAACTTATAGATTTTTTGTCTGGTTGAGATGCCAATGACTTCTGATCAGTAGAAAAAATAACCTCAAAAGTTTTGTATCTAACTTAGCAATTTTATTCTATCATTCCTTTTTTTTAAAAGTTGTAGTAAAATATATGTAACAAAATGTTTGCCAAATCAACAATTTTTACATGTAAAATTCAGTGGCATAAATTATATTCACAATGTTGTATAACCATTACCACTGTTTCCATTTTTTTCCCTCAATATTAACAGAAACTCAGTGCACCTTAAGCAATAACTCCCCTTCCCCCCTCCCACTCACCACTGGTAATTACTGATAAACTTTGGTCTCTATACATTTGCCTATTTTAGATATTTCATGTAAGTGGGAGCATACAAAGTCTGTCCTTCTGTGTCTGACTTACTTCACTCAGCATAATGTTTTCAAGGTTCATCCATGTCATACCATGTATCAGAACTTCATTTCTCTTTATGGTTGAATAATATTCCATTGTATGGATATACCACAAAGTACAATTGCTGGTGGACACTTGGGTTGCTTCCACTTTTGGGCTATTGTGAATAGTGCAGCAATGAGCATTGTACAAGTATCTGTTTGAATCCCAGCTTCCGGTTCTTTTGAGTATATATCTAGGAGTGGCATTGCTGGGTCATATGGTAATTCTATGTTTAACTTTTTGAGGAACTGCCAAACTGTTTTCCACAGAGACTGTGCCATTTTACAATCCCATCAGCAATGGATGAGGGTTCCAATGTATCCACATCTTTGTCAACACTTGTTATTTTCCATTTTTCTGATAATAGCCATCCTACTGGGAGGTCTCTAACATTCCTTTCTAAATGCCTATAAATACCTAGTTCCTTGAAATGCTCTATGAACCAGCTTTACCATCTTAATAATTAATTAGCTGAATACAATATTTGACTTGCATTCCATGTATTTATATGAGACTCATATTCTTTACTTTTGAAAATTGTATCTCGACAGGGATGAGAATCATTGATTTTGGAATCTGAGACAAGAATGACAGATGACCAGTACTGGTCTGGAATTGAATTTAAGGCAATTCCAGGGACCTCAGCAGCAGGAGTTTATGAAACAATACCTAAGTGTTCCATCATTATTATGATTTAGAGTCTCTCTCTAACTCTTCTTTGGTGCCTTCTCACTTCTCTGCTACCATCTAGCTTCCTTATCTCTTTATCTCTATTTCATAGCTTCTGCTTACAGTACCTCCTTCTTCATATCTTGAGTTGCCTATGGGTGCTCATGTCCTGTATTCCAAATCTTGTCCTCTCTTGGGATATTCTTTCTGCTTTAGTAACTGCTGATAACTACCCACTTCTCTCTAAATTGTTCATATCAAGCCTGCCAGGGCAAGTTTCTGGTGCAGCTCAGCCCTTTGAGCAGAACTTCCTATACCAGGCCAGCACACTAGTACCCGAAATCAACCAGTTGAGATAATGAAGCCACATGTTATGAAAAGTACCAGGTATGCCAAGGGGTTACAAAGGCCAGAATCCTTCCTAGCTGGGGTCATACCATTAGCAGAGGCTGTTGGTGTGACAGCATCCTTAGACTTTAAAAGGGGTTTAAAGACATAGCAGACACTTTCACTGATTTGAATGATACATAGTTTAGCAAAAAAGATTAAAGACTAAAAGTGTTCTTGCCAAACAAGGATAATCTGCAGATAAACATTTCTAGATAAGTACATGTTAAAACAAACTTAAGCTTGACTCTCTAAGTACCTAAATCTATTTTTTTGTTATTGTACTTTAGATGAAGGTTTAGAGAACAAACTAGCTTCTCATTAAACAGTTAGTACACATATTGTTTTGTGACATTGGTTACAACCCCACAGCATGTCAACAGTCTCCTTTCTCGACCTTGGGTTCCCTGTCCCCTCCCACATTCTCGTCCTTGCCCTGGACTGGTGTGCCATTTTAGTCTCATTTTGTTTTATGGGCGTGTCTAATCTTTGGATGAAGGGTGAACCTTAGGAGTGACTTCATTACTGAGCTAAAAGGGTGTCCAGGGGCCATACTCTTGGGGTTTCTCCAGTCTCTGTCAGACCAGTAAGTCTGGTCTTGTTGGTGAGTTAGAATTTTGTTCTACACTTTTCTCCAGCTCTGTCTGGGACCCTCTATTGTGATCCCTATCAAAGCAGTCAGTGGTGGTAGCCGGGCACCATCTAGCTCTGCTAGACTCAGTCTGGTTGGGGCTGTGGTAGTTGTGGTCCATTAGTGCTTCGGACTAATCTTTTCCTTGTGTCTTTGGTTTTCTTCATTCTCCCTTGCTCCAGACAAGGTGAAACCAGTGGAGTATCTTAGATGGCTACTTACAAGCTTTTAAGACCCCAGATGCTACTCACCATAGTAGGATGTAGAACATTTTCTTTATAAACTATGTTATGCCAATTGAGCTAGATGTTCCCTGAGACCATGGTCCCCACAGCTCTCAGCCCAGTAATTCAGTCCCTCAGGGAGTTTGGATGAGTTTATAGAGCTTCCATGGCCTTGCCTTGGACAAGTTGTCCTAGCTTGCCCAGGATTGTGTACTGTCTTACCCATCACCAAATTTACCACTTATCTATTGTCTATTTAGTGTTTTTCCATCCCCAGCCCTCCCCTTCCTTGTAACCATCAGAGATTATTTCTTTTCGTGTATAAACCTTTTCATGAGTTTTTATAATAGTGGTCTCATGCAGTGTTTGTCATTTTGTGATTTACTTATTTCACTCAGCATAATGCCCTCCAGATTCATCCATGTTGTGAGATGCTTCGCAGATTCATCATTGTTCTTTATCGTTGTGTAGTACTCCACTGTGTTTATGTACCATAGTTTGTTTATCAGTTATCTGTTAATGGGTATCTAGGTTGTTTCCATCTTTTTGCTATTGTGAACAATGCTTCAATGAACATGAGTGTGCAGAAGTCTATTCATGTGATGGCTCTTATTTCTTCAGGATATATTCCTAAGAGTGGGACTGCTGGATCATATCTAAATCTATTTTTGTTTTAACAGTTTTGCATGGAATACTTTCACCGCTTTACATAAGTGCTGGTTGGATTTTTGTTTGTTTGTTTTCTTTTTTTTTTTTTTTTTGCATTTCTATGATGTCCTGGTTGCATAACTTACTCCCCTGTGGCAGACATACTCTAAGATGGCCCCTCCATGATACCCACTTTCTGGTATTTACATGTGCGTATAATCCCCTTCCCTCAAATGTGGAAAGGACCTGTGACTTGTTTCTGACCAACAGAATATGACAAAGGTGATAGGATGTCACACATATGTTATGTCATGTAAGACTTCATCTTGCTAGTAGACTATTCTTACTGGCTTAATGGAATAAGCAGCCATGCCAAAGAAGCCCATGTAGCATGGAACTGCGGGTGCCCTCTGAGAACTGAGGGCTGCCTCCAGCTGACAGCCAGCAAGAGTCCAGGACCCTCAGTCCTACAACCACAAGGAAACAAATTCTGCCAACAACGTGAGCTTGGAAGCAGATTCTTCCCTAGTCAAGCCTCCCAATGAGAACACAGCCCAGCCAACACCTTGATTACAGCCTTCTGAGACCTTAAGCAGAGCCCCAGTTAAATTATGCCCAGACTCCTGACCGATAGAAACTATAAGATAATAAATGTATGTCGTTTGAGCTGCTAAATTTGTGGTAATTTGTTATGAAGCAATAGAAAACTAACACACAAGCCAATTAAGGCATTATACCTCAAACAGTTCTATTCATTTTAATAACGTCATATTGTTTAAGCAATTACTATATGGCTACTGTTGTTAGGTGTTGTCAGGTCGGTCCCGACTCATAGCAACTCCATATACTACAGAACAAAACACTGCCCGGTCCTGCGCCACGCTCACAATCATTGTTATGCTTGAGCCCGTTGTTGCAGCCACTGTGTCAATCCATTTCGTTGAAGGTCCTCCTCTTTTTCACTGACCCTCTACTTTACCAAGCATGATGTCCTTCTCCAGGGACTGATCCCTCCTGACAACATGTCCAAAGTATGTAAGACGTAAGTAAGTAGGTAAGACTACTATATGGAGTTCATGCAAATTAGAAAAAGTTGCCTCCCCTGGGCAGACACAGTTCAGCAGGTGCAGCACTTGCAAACAGAGCATGGACCAGATTTTGGCCCCCCACATGCTCCTTTGGCTGGATGCTTTTTTGCAGAGATCACCCTGAATGACTGTAGTGGTGGCCTTGGAGGTAGAAAAGAAGCTCAGAGAGATACCCGTACGAGGAAATAGACCGAAAAGCGAAAAGAATAAAATCAACAGGACTTTAAAAGACTTGGGGGAGTAAGAAGGAGGTGGTAGGAACGGCATTGCTTGAATGTCTGTAGAAACCAGCTGCAACTGGGGAGACCTCTCCTTGGAGAGGACTGGCAAGAACCACAGGATGCTTATGACCTATTGAAAGGACATCACTGTGCTGCTCCGGGAACCCTGGTGATGCAGTGGTTAAAGTGCTCAACTACTGACCAAAAGATTGGCAGTTTGAACCCATCAGCCACTCCGCAGGAGAAAGAGGTGGCAGTCCGCTTCTATAAAATTTTATAGCCTTGGAAACCCTAAGGGACAGTTCTACTCTGTCCCGTAGGGTCGCCGTGAGTCGGAATTGACTCAACAGCAACAGGTTTGTTTCTTTGTGTGTGTGTGTGTGTGTGTGTGTGTGTGTGTGTGTGTGTGCGCTGCTTCAGCCACTTGAGGCACTGGAATGTGGGCCCTGCATTGCCAGATCTGTAGATTTTCTAGAGAAAATAGAAATCTAGATTTATTTGTCATATTTTCTGATTTTGTAATGGTGACATCTATCCCACGCTTATTGGTGTATACGATGTGTCACTTATATAAAGCACTGTCCAGTTTTGCAAGGAACATTTCAGGAGGAAAAATGTTAAGTATTTTTCATCCCAGGTATTGAAAATAATTTTTAAATGGGAAAACATTATTTTTGTTCTTTAAATATAGCAAATACAGGGGTTGTATCATGTGACCACGCAACCTACTTTCTAACACTTCAGAATTTTTTCCCAGTAAAATATGACTCAGCTATAGTGCCTACTAGAATCTGGTAGAAAAATCCTAAATTCTAAATATGCAGTCACAGTCAAGAAACCCTGAAGCTAAAAGGTATAAAACCACCCAGCTAGTGTTTTTATACCACTTATACTTACATTTATATTATATTATATATGTGATGTTACATTAATAATTATATACATTTATACCAGTATAAGTGCATCCTGTTACAAACAGGCTTATAGTGGTAATATATTTATATCTAACATATAATGGAGAAATAACGCAAACTCTACTTCAGATTGGCTGTGTGTGTGTGGCCTTTGGCTTATGATTTTTGCTACGCAGACTACCCATACATGGGAAGTGAAATTCCTATCTCTGTAGTGATATTTTATGTTGACTCATTTACTGTCCCCCTAGCAAGGGCTATTATTTTCTGTCTGGGACTGTTGGCATTTTATTCGTAATATGGACACACTGGAAACAAAATAATTTTTTGAGACATTCTTGGTGGCAAAAATAAACCTCATCTGCACACAAAATATTGCAATTCCAATTTTTGAAAACATTATGTAGGCCAAACAAAACATGTCTGGGATTAGGATAGGCCCCTGGCCATTGGTTGGTGACTTTCATCAGGCACTTTGGACACAAATATTGGAAGCTGTATGAACGGCTTATCATTGGAAAATTCAGCATCAGAGAAATTATTCTTCACTGTCCTTACCTTTTGAAAGGATGTCTCTTCTAATTAGGTTAGAAGCAATCTTTTTTTGCCTGGGGAAGCAGCTTGCTTATAATTTTCAAACATAAAAGTTTATATTTGAGATAAAGGTTTATTTGTCTGTGGAATTCTGATGGTTTGGAACAGCATGGAGAGGTAGATCTACTTTCCATTCATAGTTTACAAAGACCCCCTTTCACAGTCAAACGCTGTCCCTGTTCCTGGAGCTTTTCTCTTAGAGATAAACAGCGGAGCCCACTGTCTGTGATGTCTCTACATGTCTGGGGGTTTAGCATTTCCCCACTTCCCGTCAGTCTCAACCCACGACTGCCAGGTGTGGCATATAAATACTGCAGTAACTTGTCCCGGATGGGGCTGGCTCTGAGGTGTGCCCGCCTGTCTGCCGAGCTCTCCTGGTTTCCCTTGGACTCTCCTTGACACCCTTCATTGCTTGGCCCCATCCCTTCCCAGCTCCACTTCTTCACCACCTTGTGGGTTCTTCCTAGGAAAACTTCCTAATAAATCACTCTTACACAAATTCTTAACATGAGATTTGCTTCTGGGGAATTCAATCTAAGACACTAAATTTTCTATTTTATTTATAAAATATACAATAATAGCTATAGGTTATATTTGAAATGACCATTTCCCTCCCTACTGTTCTGAGCTTTCTTGTCAAATCAAAATCCTACATGTTTTTTTTTTTTTTGGCGGCGGGGGGAGTGGGGTGGGGGGTGCATGGTGAAAGGCTTAACTGAGTCATAAGGACCTTCTTCCCCTGGTTCAAAATCAAACAAACAATACCTCTTCTGGAATAAAATGCCCTTATCCACCTTCAAAGTTTCTTTTTCTGAATGGGATAACCACATAACAAACCACGTGGAACCACACATTCGATCTGCAGGGTTGATTCACTTGGGGCCTAGGACAGGATTTTCCAACTCTGCTCTCAGGAATCCCACACAGTTCCTGTCAGACTTCTCTGAAAACTCTTGCAGACCACGTCCTCTTTTCAAATAATGGCCTCTGGGAACACTCACTGCAGAAGTGAATGGCAAATACTGTACTACCTTCAAACTTGAAATGACTAACTAAATAATCTTTCTCTGAATCATAGTTTACTAAGTCATATCATGTCATTTTCTGTTCCAAATCCTCCAATGGCTTCCTATATCTCTCAGAGAAAAGGCCAAATTCCTTCTCTACATGGAATCTCCCCACCACTCTCACCCCAAACTGGTCTTTTTGTTCCTGAACACATCTAGCAATTCTGACCTAAGGGCCTTTGTACTTGCTATTCCCTATGCCTGTCACACTCTTCCCATAGTTATCTGCATGGCTCATTCCCTCATGACTTCAGCTTTCTCAAATATCACCTTATCAGTGAGACTCTCTCTGACCATTTTATAAAAAATAGTAACTCACCTACCCACCCGACCCGTATCTCACTCCCTGCTTCCCTTATCTTTAAAGTGGAATAATTAGACTCAAGATTCGACATCACACTCCCAGATTTGTTTTTCTACCCCTTTATGAGCTTCATTTTTTTAATTTAATTTTTAAATATTTTTCTTTATGGACCTTTAAAAAATTATAGGCTCCTCCTTGCAACAAGTCAAATATTACAGAGTTGTATTAAGAAATGGTTAATAATCTTGTCTTATAATGCCACCCACGTTTTTCCCTATGCTCATTCACATATACATAGACGTAAGGCTAACTTTCCTTCTCTGTTTGTTTTTTTAGAATAACACACTGATACTGAAGGAGCCCTGGTGGAGCAATAGTTAAGTGCTCAGCTGATAACCAAAAGGTTTGTGGTTCAAACCCACTCAGCTGCTCTGTGGGAGAAAGATCTGGTGCTCTGCCTCCATAAAGATTACAGCCTGGAAAACCCTATAGGACAGTTCTACTCTGTCACATGGGTTCAGTATGAGTTGAAAATCGACTGGATGGCACCTAAGAACAACAACAGACTGATATTAATACTCTGCACCATGACTTGGAGCCAGACCTGATGGCTAGTCACGTGGATTCTAGAGCCAGACTTTCTAGATTCAAATTTATTGACACTGCAACCTCAGACATGTTACTTAATATTTCAATGCCTGGGTTTTCCTTTGTAAAACAGAAATAACAGCAGAACTTTTCCATAGAATTGTTGTGAGGATTAAATGACTTAATTCAAACAACAACTTAGAATAGTATACAGACTGTCGTAAGCACTGTTTTCCCCCCACTTAACAATAAATCTTGAATATCCCTCCAGACCAGTACCTATAGATTTAACGCATTCTATGAATACTTGCATAGCATTCTTTGGTATGGATATGCCATAACTTTATTCTATTTTTCCTCTACTGACAGACATACACACTGTATACAATTTTTACCACTAAACACAGTGCTACAATAAATATCCCTGATCAAAGGTCTTTGTGAAGTGGTGCATTATGTCTCCAGGATAAAATCCCCAAAGTGAGATTGTTGGACCAAAAGGTCTGTGTTTATTTGATTTTAATAAAAATTACAAAATTACTTTCTAAACTATTAGTAGTAATCCATACTCTCGCAAATAATACATACTTGCCCCTTTTTCTGTATCCTCGCCAGAACTGAACACTGTGACACTTTCAAAGTTTTGCCAAGTGATAACCAAAAAAAAAGGCGGGGGGGGGGGGGGATCAGTTTTTATTTTATTTTAAATTTCCAAACTAATTCCTTCACATATTTCTTGGCAATTTTTATTTCCTTTCCTATGAAATGTCTGTTTGCATTCTTTGCCCATTTTTCAATAGGATTGTTTATCTCTTTCTTATCAATTGCACAATAGGGACAAAGGAATACTGTTTATTACATGTGTTGCAAAATATTTTTTCTAAGTCTATCATGTTTATTTTTAATCTTCATGATATCTTTGCAACCATCTATTTTCCATTTTCTTGTAGTCAAACATATCTACCCTTTCTTTAAGGTTTTTGGCTTTCTTATATTTCTAGACTTTATAAAGAAATTTCCTCTTAGTATCACATAATAAAAATGTCATCCTAAAATTTTATCTAATGTGTTTATTATTTTATTTACAATAGTTAAGGTCTTCAATACATCTGAAATATATTTGTGTGGGTATGTGAGGTACAAGTATAACATTTTTTATAGTTGGATGGATAATTCAGATGGCACCATTTCTTAAATAACTACCCTTTACCCATTAAATGTCACATTTATTTTATTAATTAAATCATTGAAGTATTTAGATCTGTTTCTGTGCTTTCTGTTCTTTCCATTATCAAGTCCAGTACTAATACTGTCTGGATTACAGTCATTTTATAGTACGTTTCAATCATTGGTAAGGCAAGTCTCTCTCAGCTGTTCTTTTTAAAAAATCATTGGTCACTTCTAGATATTTTATCTTCCATCTTAATGCTAATGTAATTTTGCCTAGGCGTTTTAAGTCAATTGAGATTCAAGTTGGAATGGCATTACATTAATCTTATTTATTTGGGAAGAGTAGGCATTTTTCTGATGTTAGGTCTTCCTCCCATCCAAAACATGGTATGTCTCTCAATTTATGTAGATCTTATTTTATACCTTTCAGAAAGATTTTACAGTCTGCTTCGTAGAAATACTATACCTTCCTTTTAAAATTTATTCCTAAAAATTTTAGAGTTTTTGTCACTATTGTAAGTTGAATATTTTTTTTATGTCTCCAGATTTTTTATTTCATCACACTAGGTGGAAAAAGCACTTCATTCCACATTGTCATCACCGACACTCTTTTTTTTTTCTTTTAAAATTTACCATTATTCTAGTTCTAAAGAATTACAGTAAGTTTGGAAAGCTATTTCTGCTTTATATCCAATATAACTCATATGATTTTCCTTTGCCTGAAAAGTTAACAGAGTGCTTAGTTTTCAGCTGTGAACTCAAAAGGTATTTTACAAATATTTCTGAGAAGAAACTCTTAAGTATACATGATATGAAGACTAAGTTGGACATAGGATTACTTTACATTCACATAATATGGTTGAAAAGACTGTCATGTGATTAGTACCTCCCTGATTTACTATATCCATGTATGGGTCCTCTCTTCAGTACCATTTTCATAACTCAGTCCTCTGAATCAAGTCATAATGGCCTCATAGCAGGATGAACAGACAGGGAGGTAGAGAGATTACGCATGAGAAGAGGCTCTTGGAGGAATCCACCCAGCTGCCAAGGCTGACTCTGAAGGTGTAGGGATGTGGGGGAGGCCCAGAGGGAGTGTTACCAGCTTCAGCCATGATTCAGCCATCTGTCAAAGCTTTGGAGTCGGGGGAAAGTGGCCAAGTTCTTCCTAGTGGTGAAACTCTGCAACAGGAAATCAGAAGTGATTCCCAGGTAGGATGGCAGTAGGTATCTGCCAGGAAACTTCTCCAAAGGCAGCTGGGCCACAGTCAACAGTACTGGACTTCAGGGCAAGTCGCCAGTCCTGGGAGAGTCTACAGTGCTAAGCACAGTACCAGTTGAAATTTCGCAATCAGGACTGAGGCAAAAAGCCAGTAAGACTGATTGAGGTGGCAAGTGGGCAGAGCAACACGAGACCCAGCTGTCCTATCTGGTGACACTAAGTGGCAGTCTGGGAATAACTCTTGAGCTCAGTGGCCACCAGTATGCCACCAGATCCTAGATCTGGCCTCTGAGTTTTTGACCTCCCCTTCTTCAATGACTGTCCTCAACTCTACTTCAGCCACTCACACACATTGTAATATCTAGGCCTTGTCATTACTAATTGTTGTTGCTAGTTCCCCAAGGGTCAATTTATGATTCATAGCGACCTCATGTGTGCAGAGTAGAACTGCCTCATAGGATTTTCAAGGTTATGACCTTTCAGAAGCAGATCACCAGGCCAGTCTTCTGAGGTGCCTCTGGGTGGGTTCAGATTGCCAACCTTTAGGCTAGTAGTCCAGTGCTTAACCATTTGCGCCATCCAGGGGCTGTCATTACCGGTAACTCCTCCATAATCTCAATTCCACGCATCCCACTTTCTGACCAGCACCTCCCATCTCTAGAGCTCACTCCCTCTGTTACCCAACTGCCAACCATATTTCAGCCTCCAAAACCGAAACCAAACCCGTTGCTGTCAAGTCGATTCCGACTCATAGTGACCCTATAGGGCAGAGTAGAGCTGTCCCACAGAGTTTCCAAGGAGCCCCTGGTGGGTTTGAACTGCCGACCTTTTGGTTAGCAGCTGTAGTACTTAAGCACTACACCACCAGCGTTTCCACCTCGCCAGATGATTATTACCCTGCATTTTACTGTCTCTCACTCTTCGTTCTTTACCCAGTTTAAATTTAACAGACTATCATTAGGATCACTCCTTTATGTATTCTCTTGACTCCCTTGCCCCCTCTCACTTCGTTGTACTCACTTGGAAAAAGCGCAACTCTAGTCAGGTGGAAATTGTCTGTTTGCTCCTCCAGATCTGCCTTTCATCACTCTCCATTCAGCTCTGTTCCTGAGAAGACTGGACTTTATAGATGCTTCAACCAAGTGTCCTTACTCTTTAGCTACTAGCTGGGCTCAGCCAATGACAGGCTCCAGGTAGGAGAGTAGAGGGCAGGAGGAGAAAGATAACCCAAACCAAACCAAATACACTGCCATGGAGTCGATTCTGACTCATAGTGACTCTATAGGACAGAGTAGAACTGCCCCATAGGGTTTCCAAGGCTATAAATCTTTACTGAAGCAGACTGCCACATCTTTCTCCCACAGGAGAAATTAATGAATTAATTCACTTGCCCCTCCAGGTCAGGCAGCAGTTTGGCAGTGGCTGAGTTCCTCTAAGGCCCAGCTCCATTGGGAGACCCTTCTTCTACAGCTGCCTGTCTCACAGGATTCTGATTTCTCTTACCATTGCCCTTTCAGCCTTGGGGTGGTAAAATGGCTCCCTGTGGTTACTAACCCTGAGGTGCTTTACTATCCCTTGTTGGTTCCCTTAATGCTGCCTATACCTTTGAAAATTGTCCCTTCATTAAATTCTCTTCAATTAACTCCTCTTGGGAATGCCTTCTCTTTCCTCCCTGAGTTAAATCCAGTTCTCAGCCCACTCTGCACCTGCGTAGTTAAATGTGTCTGGAGAAAAACCACAAACTCCCTGGTAAGTCACACTTTACATTTATAACCAAAAACCTTAACTGAGCCCTTGTATACAACTATTTCACACCTTCTCTCTTAAGTCCCAAAATCTCATCCCCATCTTTACTCTCAACTGATGATTTTACTTTCTACTTCACTAAGAAAATCGAAGCAATCGGAAGAGAACTTCCCCAGACTCACACTATTTCATGTACCCTCCCCTGCCCCAGCATCATCTCCTCCATACTTAGTTTTCCTGTAGTTGTTGTTAGGAGCCCTCTAGTCAGTTCTGACTCGTAGCGACCCTATATACAAGAGAACGAAACACTGCTCAGTCCTGCGCCATCCTCACAATCTTTGTTATGCTTGAGCCCATTGTTGCAGCCACTGTGTCAATCCATCTAGTAGAGGATCTTTCTCTTTTTCACTGACCCTCTACTTTACTAAGCATGATGTCCTTCTCCAGGGACTGATCCCTCCTGATAACATGTCCAAAGTATGTGAGATGAAGTCTTGCCATCTTTGCCTCTAAGGAGCATACTGGTTGTACTTCTTCGAAGATAGATTTGTTCATTCTTTTGGCAGTCCATGGTATTCAATATTCTTCGCCAACAACATAAAATTCAAAGGCATCAAATCTCTTCAGTCTTCTTTATCAATTATCCAGCTTTCACAATGCCATGAGGTGACTGAAAACACCATGGCTTGAGTCAGGCACACCTTAGTCCTTAAAGTGACATTTTTGCTATTTAACACTGTAAAGAGGTCTTTTGCAGCAGATTTGTCCAATGCAATGGGTCATTTGATTTCTTGACTGCTGGTTCCATCGACATAGATTGTGGATCCAAGTGAAATGAAATCCTTGACAACTTGGATCTTTTCTTTGTTTATCATGATGTCGCTTGTTGGTCCAGTTGTAAGGATTTTTGTTTTCTTTATGTTGAAGTATAATCCATACTGAACGCTGTAGCCCTTGATCTTCATCAGTAAGTGCTTCAAGTTCTCTTCACTTTCAGCAAGTAAGGTTGCGTCATCTGCATAACGCAGGTTGTTCATGAGTCTTCCTCCAATCCTAATGCCCCGCTCTTCTTCATATAGTCCAGCTTCTTGGATTATTTTCACAGCATACAGATTGAATAAGTATGGTGAAAAGGATACAACCTGACGCACACCTTTTCTGACTTTCAACCATGCAGTATCCCCTTGTTCTGCTGGAACTACTGCCCCTTGGTCTATGTACAGGTTCCTCATGAACACAACTAAGTGTTCTGGAATTCCTGTTCTTCACAATGTTATCCTCAATTTGTTATGATCCACAGTCTAATGCATTTGCATAGTCAATGAAACACAGGAAAACGTCTTTCTGGCATTCTCTGCTTTTAGCCAAGATCCACCTGACATCAGCAATGATATCCATTGTTCCATGTCCTCTTCTGAATCTGGCTTGAATTTTTGGCAGTTCCCTGGCAATGTAATGTTGCAACTGCTTTTGAATGATCTTCAGCAAAATTTTACTTGCATGAGATATTAATGATATTGTTCAGTAATTTCCATATTCTGTGGGATCACCTTTGTTTGGAATGGGTACAAATATGGATCTCTTCCAGTCAATTGGCCAGGTAGCTGTCTTCCAAATTTCTTGGCATTGATGAGTGAGCACTTCCAGCGCTGCATCTGTTTGTTGAAACATCTCAGTTAGTATTCTATCAGTTCCTGGAGACTTGTTTTTTGCCAATGTCTTCAGTACAGCTTGGACCTCTTGCTTCAGTACCATTGGTTCTTGATCATATGCTACCTCCTGAAATGATTGAACATCGACCAGTTCTTCTTGGTACAGTGACTCTGTGTATTCTTTCCATTTTCTTTTGATGCTTTCAGCGTCATTCAGTATTTTGCCCATAAAATCATTTACTATTGCAATTGGAAGCTTGAAACTTTTCTTCAGTTCTTTCAGCTTGAGAAATGCTAAGCGTGTTCTTCCCTTTTGGTTTTCTAACTCCAGGTCTTGGCACCTGTCATTATAATTCTTTACTTTGTCTTTGAAATCTTCTGTTTAGCTCTTTGACTTCA
This sequence comes from Trichechus manatus latirostris, assembly GCF_000243295.1. Lineage (NCBI taxonomy): Eukaryota > Metazoa > Chordata > Mammalia > Sirenia > Trichechidae > Trichechus > Trichechus manatus. Next base: position 2,416,943 of record NW_004444059.1, read on the forward strand.
TCATTTCTTCCGTTCACTTCAGCTATTCTGCATTCAAGAGCAAGTTTCAGAGTCTCTTCTGGCATTCATTTGGTCTTTTCTTTCTTTCCTATCTTTTTAATGACCTCTTGCTTCTTCATGTATGATGTCCTTCCACAACTCATCTGATCTTCAATTATTAGCGTTCTTTGCATCAAATCTGTTCTTGAGATCGTCTCTAAATTCAGGTGGGATATACTCAATGTCATACTTTGGCTCTCGTGGACTTGTTTTAATTTTCTTCAGCTTCAGCTTGAACTTGCGTATGAGTAATTGATGGTCTGTTCTGCAATCAGCCCCTGGCCTTGTTCTGACTGATGAGATTGAGATTCTCCATCATCTCTTTCCACAGATGTAGTCGATTTGATGCCTGTGTATTCCTTCCGACGAGGTCCACCATTTATGTTGTTAAAAAAAGGTATTTGCAATGAAGAAGTCGTTGGTCTTGCAACATTCTATCGTGCACTCTCTGGTGTCGTTTTTATCACCAAGGCTATATTTTCCAACTACCAGTCCTTCTTCTTCATTTCCAACTTTCGCATTCCAATCACCAGTAATTATCAATGCATCTTGATTGCATGTTTGATCAATTTCCGACTGCAGAAGTTGGTAAAAATCTTCAGTTTCTTCATCTTTGGCCTTAGTGGTTGGTGCATAAATTTGAATAATAGTCGTATTAACTGGTCTTCCTTGTAGGCGTATGGATACTATCCTATCACTGACAGCATTATACTTCAGGACAGATCTTGAAATGTTCTTTCTGATGATGAATGCAAGGCCATTCCTCTTCAATTTGTCATTCCCAGCATAGTAGACTATGTGATTGTCTGATTCAAAATGGCCAATACCAGTCCCTTTCATCTCTCTAATGCCTAGGATATCAATGTTTATGCATTCCATTTCATTTCTGACGATTTCCAATTTTCCTAGATTCATACTTCATACATTCCACTTTCCGATTATTAATTGATCTTTGCAGCTGTTTCTTCTCATTTTGAGTCGTGCCACATCAGCAAATGAAGGTCCTGAAAGCTTGACACCATACACATCATTAAGGTCGACTCAACCGTGAGGAGGCACCTCTTCCCCAGTTGTGTTTTGAGTGCCTTCCAACCTGAGGGGCTCATCTTCCGGCACTGTATCAGACAATGTTCTGCTGCTATTCATAATGTTTTCACTGGCTTTTTTTTTTTTTCCCCCAGAATTAGACTGCCAGGTCCTTCTTCCTAGTCTGTCTTAGTCTGGAAGCTCCATTGAAACCTGTCCACTATGGGTGACCCCGCTGGTATTTGAATAGCTTCCAGCATCACAGCAACACACAAGCCCCCACAGTATGACAAACTGACAGAAGCATGACAGTTTTCCTACTTGTTACTATAGATGAATTATCCATACTCTATATAAAGCCAGTCTCTGCACCTGTGGATTAGATCCCAAGCATCTAATGGAGGACATTGCTCTAATAATTTTATTTTGTCTCTCCCACATCAATTCTTCTCTCTCTATTGGATCATTCTCATCAGCCATATAAGCATGTTTATATTTGTTCCATTTTAAAAACAACAATAATAACAATACCTCTTATAACCACTGGTCAGCTACTGCCCCATTACTTTTCCTTTCCATTTACTGCAAGATTCTTAGAAAGAATTGTCTATATTTTCTCTCTAATTACTTTCCTTCTACTCCATTAAACCCACTCCAATCATGTTTTACTCCCACAACCTCACTGAAACTGCTTTTGTTAGGGTCACCAATGACCTACATGTTGCTAATTAGTATGGTCAGTCCTGTGTCCTTGACCTATCAGCAGCTTATGATACAGTTGATCTCTCCCTCTTCCTTAATACTCTCTCAGCATACCGCATTCTCTTGGTTTTCATTCTAATTCTCTGGTTCCATCTCCTGTTTTTTTTTAAAAAAAATATTTTATTGTGTTTTACGTGAAAGTTTACACAGCAAATTAGATTCCCATTCAACAATTTATACACAAATTGTTCCATGACATTGTTTACAGTCCCCGCAATGTGTCAGCACTCACACTATTTTCACCCTGCCTGCCCCATTTCCATCCATCCTGTTTCTCTGCCCCTCCTTGACTTCTCATCTTTGCCTTTGGATAAATGTTGACCATTTGGTCTCATATAGTTGATTGTTTAAAGAAACATTCTTCATGGGTGTTATTGCTTATTTTATAGGCCAGTCTATTATTTGGCTAAAACATGACATTCAAGAGTGGTTTCAATTCCAGGTTAAAACGATATTTTAGGGCAATAGCCTCAGAGGTTCCTCTAGTCTCTATCAGTCCAGTAAATTTGGTCTTTTTTATGAATTTGAGTTTTGTTCTTGTCATGGATTGAATTGTGTCCCCCAAAAAATGTGTGTAGCAACTTGGCTAGGTCATGATTCCTAGTATTGTATGATTGTGTTATCTGATGTGATGTCCTTATGTGTTGTAAACTCTACCACTATGAAGAGATTATATGTGATCTCCCATGTGTTGTAAATTCTATCACTGTGATGAGGTTATACTGATGAGGTTGACAAGATCAGTGTCTTAATGCAATCTCTTTTGAGATATAAAAGAGAGAAGTGAGCAGAGACACATAAGAACCTCGTACCACCAAGAAAGCAGTGTCGGGAGCAGAGCACGTCCTTTGGACCTGAGGTTCCTGCGCAGAGAAGCTCCCAGACCAAGGGAAGACTGATGACATGGACCTTCCTCCAGAGCCGATGGTGAAAGTGTTCCCCTGGAGCTGAAGCCCTGAATTTGGACTTGTAGCCTACTGGACTGTGAGAGAATAAACTTCTCTTTGCTAAATCCATCCACTTGTGGTATTCCTGTTAGAGCAGCACCAGATGACTGAGACAGTTCTACACTTTTCTCCCATTCTAACCAGGCTCTTCTATTGTGTCCCTGGTTAGAACAGTGGTTAGTTGCAGCCAGGCATCATCTAGTTCTTCTGGTCTCAGGCTAGAGGAGGTTGTGGTTTGTGTGGGCCATTAGTCCTGTGGACTAATTTATTCCTTGAGTCTTTGGTTTCCTTCACTCTCCTAGGCTCCAGACAGGAAGACACAATAATTGTATCTTAGATGGCCACTTGCATGCTTTTAAGACCCTAGATGCTACTTGCTGAACTAGGATATAGAACATTATTCCTCAGTTGTTGTTTTTTTTATTATTATTATTGCTGTCTGCTTCTTTTAACTCATCCCTTATTACTGGAGTGCCCTAGGACTGTGGGATATATGCCATTTAAACATGGCTGCACTATTGACAACTGCAGCCCCCACAGGCCTCTATGCTGTATACGACATGTTGGAGACTTGTCAGCGATAAGAACGAGATTAGGCACGACTTGTTTTCCCAAACCTATTGCCCTGTTACTGATTGGCTTGTTAACCTGAATTCCTTCTCCCTTGCCCGAAACTTATTGTTACTCACCCAAAACCCATTGTTCTGTTATTTGCTTCACTGCTTGCTGTATTGACTATAAATAAACTCCTGAGACTGAAGCCGGGGGTCGACTCCTCAGAGTGACCCTCCTGGCCCCACTTCTCTGTAAGAGTTGTGCAGTTGGTTACTGTCTTTGCCGTCCCAACATTCACCGCTGCTGCAACATAGGACTCCAGCTTTTAAACTCTTCTTTAAGAATATCTTGATAACCTCAAGCAGTCCCATGTCTTTAAATAAAATCTATATGCTGATGGCTCCCATATTTCTCTCTCTTGAACTCCAAGCTCATATGCCCAACTGCCTACTCAGTATCTTCATTTGTATGTCTGATAAACCCATTGCCATGGAGTCAATTCAGACTCATAGCAACCCTATAGGACAGAGTAGAACTGTCCCACAGAATTTCCAAGGCTGTAATCCTTATGGAAGCAGACTGCCACATCTTTCTCCTGCGGAGCAACTGGTGGGTTGACCCACTAAGCTTTCAGTTAGCAACTGGGGGCTTAACTACTGCACCACCAGGGCTCCTTGGATTTCTGATACCATTTCCAAAACAAACCACTTGATTCCCGCTCTTCCCTAAACTCGCCCTTTCTATCTCAGTTAATGTCAACTTCAATTTCCTAGTAGTTCAGACAAAAAAGTTGGAGTTATTCACGACTTCCCCCATCATTACCTCTGATGTTATGTTCTTGTATTATCTCCCTTGCTCAATCTGCCCCAGCTACATTAGCCTCCTGGCTGTTCCTTGAACATGCCAGGCACCCCAGTCTTTACTCTGGCTCATCCCTCTGGCTTGAGAGCTCTTCCCACAAATATCCTCTTGGCATACCCCCTCCCTTCCTTTAAATCTTTTCTCAATTCTCACTTTCTCAATAAGGCTTACCCTGACAACCCTATGGAATACAGTGACTTAAACATACTGACACATCTCCTGTATGTTCCATAGCACTTACCAACTTAATTATGTTTATTGTTTGTTTTCTGTCTCCCCTGCTAGAAGGTAAGCTCTACAAGAGGAGGGATCTTTCTGTTTTGTTCACTGATGTATCCCAAGTGCCTAGAACAGTGCCTGGCACATAGTAGGCACTCAAATATGTATGGTTCAATGAATGGAAAGTAGTTTAATACTATATGAAATCCTACTGGTTTGGGAGAGGAATCTAAGTCTGTTTACTTTCAGCTAAACTCGGACAAAATGAGATCAGGAACTGGGCCAGGTCAGAGCTTATAGGCGGGTTCTACCTTGATGGACCTAGGGTCAAGTCAAGGTAGAGGTAAAGGCGGAGAAAGGGGGAAAAGGCCAGAAGCTCCCCACCCCCAATTTTGGAACAGTGTAAGGCTCATCTGAGAGAACCCTTGTCAGTGCTAGTTATAGTTTGGAAAGTGGCCCAGGTATGAAGAAAGCAAGAGGAATCAAGGGTTCATTCACGGACGTGACTAAAGAAAGCCTATGCTAATGAGGAAATAAACATCTCAGTGTATGTTTGTGGAAAATATTCATGAGTCCAAAAATTATAGATGTAGTGTGTAGAGTGTTGTTGCTTGCTCCCCAACTTGTCCTAACTGACTGTAGTTTATATAATCCAGAGGGAGTAAGACAATATACAAGCCCCAAACCAAAGATGAGTTCCAGAGATTCTCAGTTCAGGCTTGTCTCCCAATCCTTTATGAAGTTTCACTCCCCGAGGAAATCCAGTCTGCTACACAAGCATCTATAGACATCAGTCTCTTCTAGCATTGCTCAGGGTTTTTCATAGCATGGTGTGTGGACCACCTGAATCAGAATACTTGTGTGTCTTTTAAAAATGTAGATTCCTGCCCCCGCACCCACCAGACCTATTAAGTAATGTGGTGGGGCCTAGAAATCTGCATATTCAACAGGCTTTCTAGATAATTCCGGTGCATACTAAAGTTTGAGAACCACTGCTAAAGGTGAAGGAACTTGCTTTACCCTGGTTTAGCTTGTTTATACTATCTCATCTTTTATTTTGTGTTGCATCCTTTTTATTTCACCTTTTAAAAGCTTACAAATACGACTCTGTTCCAAAAATAATCCACATTTGGGGTTGATTGCGAAGTTACAGATGAAATTTATTTGATTCAACAATACCTGTGGCCCATTTTATTCTGCTTTACTGACTTTTAGTTACGGGGTAGGACCCATGAGGCAGGCCCTAACCAAGCATACAAATTGCCCTTTTCTCCTGGTTAGTCCTTTGTCAAGCTCTTAAACTGCATTACCCCAACTCCAGACCAACCCCAACAACGAAACAAAACCCACTGCCGTTGAGTCAACTCATAGCGACCCTATAGGACAGGGTAGAAATACCCCATAGGGTTTCCAAGGAGCAGCTGGTGGATTCTGTCAACCTTTCGGTTAGCAGCCAAATGCTTAGCCACTGCGTCACCAGGGCTCTCCAGACCAATAATTCCTTTAAATTTAAAGAAATCCACCTGGAGAAAGTAGATAGTTTCCCACTTAAAATAAGAACTCAGCAGAATTTGAGGTTAAAATATAGCCTTCAAATATCAATTAGTCCAAGACCAAATTGGCCTAGGCAGACGTCATGTGTGACATCATCCATTACTAAGAACAACACATTCCTAAACTGTAGTCCTCCTTGTCTATGCTCAGAAGAGTGGGTGGGGGCTGGCAGAGGGGGGCACTTGCCCCTGGGCACAAGTCCGAGGGGGCACCAGATGAGGCGCAGAAGGACGTTCCAAGGCACCTGACTGAGGCAGCTGGACAAGAGAGGGGAAGGCATTTCTGTTGACTTGTTGCCGTTATCAGTGTCTACTAATCTTGAAATGGGGGGCGGGGGGCGGGTACAACTTGGAAATAGACCAATCCATGAACTGAGCGGGAAACAGGTATAAGGGTCACATCCAAAGAAATTTCCCAAAATGTTACCACTCAAGTTAATTTTATTTTAGCAAATAATTGGATGATCTTAAGATATTCCAGAATATTTCTTTAGGAGAAGTTCAATAGAGGATATTTAGCTAATAGAATTCCTATCACTCCAGCTTCTCTTTAAAATAAAAGGATTCCATCTTCATCAAAGGGACCTTTAAAGCGAGCTCTTTTTGCCCAGTTCACCTCTCTCATCAAAGCTAAAGAGAATTCTGCAGACGCTGAGGTAATTCCAAACAGAGCTTCCTTTGGTGTTGGGTTGTCTCACTTTCCAAATGATACCCCAGCTACCCTTGACAAGCCAGTAGAATTCCAAAACCCTTTAAGACAACAGGAAATTTTCAACACACCTTGTCTGTTCAGGTTTTTAGAAAGATAAGTTCTCTTTATCTTCATCTTATAAGAGCATGCTGAAATGTCTGACATTTTAGAATTCCTATTTATTCTGTAAAGTTAAATTTTAGTTTTGAGTTCTCAAAATGATACTGTGATAATGGTTACTTTTCCAGTTTTCCAAACTTGAGGTGTGTGTGGGAGGGGGAGGACCTTAGTAAATGTCTTAAATCTAAGCTAGAACCTCATAACACTATTTACTACAGAGAGAATTTGGGAAGGAGAGTCCATCTTATACAGTCAAGAGGATGAAAGGAAGTGTTAATTGATAAAGGAGGCCATCCTCATAAGGCAGGTTCATCTATTTGCCTTATGCTTCCAAGCTAAACCTTAGATCAAACCTCAATATAAGATGAGAATAAGATGGGACACTTGACTTACATCCTGCCCAAAGAGGTATCTAGTGTGCCCCGCCTTTTAATGAACTGCCTTGAGCCTCCCTTTGGAGAATGACCCTTAGGTGGTTGAAGTAGGGGCAAAACTCCATTATTGGGATAATGATCATCCTGAACAAAACAGTGTGTCAGGGCCTCCCACGACCAGCTGAGGGTTCAGGAAGGGGCTGTCTTTTGGAGAGATTTAGAGTCCTAGGCAGGTTAGGGGCTTCCACTTTCAGCTCTACAAGCACTGAATCACATGTCTAATTGTTAGAAAAAGATGACTCGTGTGTATGTGTGTATGTGTGTGTGTGTGTGTGTGTGTGTGTATGGTGCCTGTTCTTCTCTTCCAGGATTTCCTGCCCAGCCCGAGGGCAAATGACTTTTCTAGGAGAAGGTATAAGGAGGTAGGAGCATGGCTTTGGACTCAGACTGACCTTGATTGGAATCCTGCCTCTGCCACTTAGGCTAAGTGACTTTGGATAGGTTTCGTTAAGCTTTCTCAGCCTCCTTTTCCTCAACTATAAAATGGGAATAACAAGATCCACCCCACAGAGTGGTTGTGAGGAATGAATGAGATAGCATATTGTAAATTGCTTATCGTGGTGTCCATCACATAGCAAGCCCTCAATAAAGATTACCTATTATCATTATGGTGATCTTCTCTGTGGACCCATATCCCATGTTTCGTCCTAGCCAACATCGACACCAATGAGAAAACTCTACTCAGCAAGTGCAAAATCACTGTTAGACCAGATTTCAGGCCAATAAAAAAAGCTAAAAGAATTGTGTAGCTAAAAAGGATCCAAACGCAATCCTAGCACCTCTGAATTCCCACATGGGCTCCTCAAGGTAGAGTTATCACAGAGGTTTGTGAATAAACCATTGTATAAAAGCATTCTAGAAAGCCAAACACATTGCATGCTTTAAAAGGGGTTGTTTTACAAGGTAATTACCAGAGACTGGTGCAGTCAAGAGTCAAGGCGGGCTAGGTTCCCATCAGGAAAGTGCACCCACAGCAGAGATGCTTGACAGAGGATGAAGAGAGCTACACTGTGACATCAGGTTTGTGGGCCACAGTGCCACAGAAGCAGGGGTAGCAGGGTGATAAATTGCCAGTAAAAACTAATGCCGGTGAAAGGTTAAGAATGCTAGGCCCCAGGAAGCACAAAAAATCACATGTACTGTGGTTCCTTCAGTGTCTGAGGTCATTGCCAGATTCAGTCTTTTCCCGTAATAATATATTGCCCCTATTAATTTGCAGATTCTGGGGTGAGATAATATGAAAAGTACTAGATACCTTGGAAATGGCCCCTTATCCATAACTAGAAATTATGCATATTGTAATTAGTTTCCTGCAACTAAAACTATGAGCCCCGACATGTCTATCTTTGTTCTTCATGCCATTAGATGTTTGAGCAGTTTTATTTTATTTTACCATCTTTGGCAGCTGCCCAATAACACTTGGAGAGAAGCAGTCCCTTGCCCCCAACCACCCTGCATTGCTCCCATTTAGCCTGTTAAACAAGCTTGTTAAGCAGTGAGGGCAGGAACAATGCAACCTTACTCACCTTCAGTCAACCTTTCCTTAACTGGGCAATCAATTACATATTTCCAGTTCTGACAAAAGAGAAATGCAATTTTGGCTTTCCAGGAGCATGTCATTAAGATTGCAATTCATGTATTTGACTTCTGGCTTCTGAGTTACACATACATAACACCAGTGGAATGGGCTTGCCTAGATATATACATAGTCTTCGTGCTTTACCTTTCTTGCTTTTTCAGCAAGAAGTTTAAAATCATTGGCTCAAATACAAAAACTCTTGATGTTTAGATGATTCCCTTTACTCCCCTCCCAGTCATTCATATCTGTGATTGAGCCAATAACCCAAAACGACGATTTGTGTGATTATAACCGCACAAATATGTCTTTTACATGTAAGACTGGTAAACTGAAGTAAGACATTGGTTGTAAGGTGTTTCAGATAATTGGTTACACAAGTGTATACACAAGTTTATTTAAAATAGAGAGATTTTATATTCTCACGTAATAGGTGCTCTCTAATTATGTGAATTGGATTTGCTGATTGAAAGCTATAGACTACTCCACGGACCCTGTGGACAGTCGTCCTCAAATATCTGTGTGAGTCCAGTGCTGATTCAGGATCTATTTTTCACTGGTCAGGAAAAAAAAAGAGAGAGAGAAAGGGAGAGAAAATTCAGGACATTTTAGTAAGTTTTTTTTTTTAATATATATATATTTAAAATTATTCCCTTTAAAGGGTTGACTTGTGTTCTAAGATTTTACGCCTTCCTATCTATGTCTCCATACTTTTTATTTTTAATCGCACTGGTCCATGAAATCTAAATTCTGGGAACCACTGCAGGTATGTCTAGAAATATGAGAGCCTGTCAGATGAGGACTGATTGAGTTTACTATGTTCATGCTGTACAGGCCACAGAAAAGCTAGTAGCTTTAAGTCAATAGCAAGCTGGCTCATCTAGATGAATATAGCCCCTGATGCTATCCAGTCTCTCACCCTTCTCCTGAGCTGTGTAAGACCAGTCCCTCCCCATCATTGAGTGCCTCCGTTTTAAAATCTGGAAAACTTTGGTGGACCAAATTCACCCTTTATTTGAACTTGGGAAGAGTGAGTGAGTGCTGGGTAAATAAGCCATGCTGAGTCCTGTATGATAGAACAATCCCTGAAGAATGAAAATGGAGGGAAACAAATATTCTCACCTCTTAAAAAACAAGGATGATCACACACCTAAGAAATCTGTAGGTAGGAAGCATCATTTTGATTTAGCTGGACTGTTTCACACTGGTGGAGAAAATATTTTGGCAAAAAATTATTTTAACCAAGAAGTAAAAGCACAGAATTCCAATCTTAACTAAGCCCACCTAAATCTTTCTCTATACCCATTGCATTGTACTGTTATTGCAATTTATTTGACCTCTTAACATTAAGCCCCCCCAGTAAGTATACCTAACTACAGAAACTGACTGGCTGGGAGATTTTACTCCCTAAAGAAAGGAAGAGCATGAGAATCCCTGAGGAGGGGGCCACTGGCAGACTCTGGCTGTGACTCCAGCCCATGTGGATTTCGGATCCTTTGAAGCATTCGCTGTTCTATCCAGTTTTTCATCACTGACAAAAAATAAAAGTACAAAGTCTTCTCTTTATAGTGACATTTTCAGATTTAGATTTAGATAACTCTAAAGTATTTTACACTGAGGACAAGATACAATAAAACTGTCACTTTGATCAAGTTTTAGGAAAAAGTTAATATAACTTTAGAATCCTATCTGTCCAGTGTCAATAACCACCCCTTACCCGCCATAACCAATTATCTGCTCTGGTTAAGTGGAAATCTTCATAGTGAGTCTTTGGCTAGGTTTTATACCATACAGAAAGCAAGGTTTCTGAAATTGACTCCTGTCTTAGTTATCTAGTGCTGCTATAACAGGAATACCTCAAGTGGATGACTTTAACAAAGAGAAGTTTATTCTCTCACAGTCTAGTAGGCTACAAGTCCAAATTCAAGGCATCAGCTACAGGGGAAGGCTTTCTCCATTGGCTCTGGAGAAAGGTCCGTGTTATCAGTCTTCCCTCTGTCTGGGAGCTTCTCTGCACAGGAACCTCAGGTCCAACGGACACACTCTGCTCCCGGCACTGCTTTCTTGGTGTGTGAGGTGTGTGTGAGGTTCCCATGTGTCTCTGCTCGCTTCTCTCTTTTTTATCTCAAAAGAGATCGGCTTAACACACTATCCAATCTTGTATACCTCGTCAGTACAACTGCCGCTTATCCATCTTATTAGTTCATAGTGATTGAATTTACAACACATAAGGAAATCACATCAGATTACAAAATGGCACACGATTATACAATACTGGGAATCATGACCTAGACAAGTTGACAAATTTTTGGGGGGACACAATTCAATCCATGACAACACTGAAACCAGAAACACACGTAAAACTGTGGTTTTAGGAATCCTAAGGAAGTGAGATGAGGCATTGGTGGTTCACTGGTAGAATTCTTAAATTCATGCGGGAGACCCACCTATAATTCCCAGCCAATGCACCTCACATACAGTCACCACTCATCTGTTAGCAGAGGCTTGAGCGTTGCTGTGATGCTGAACAAGTTTCAGCAGAGCTTCCAGACTCAGACTAGGAAGAAAGGCCTGGTGATCTACTTCTGAAAATCAGCCAATGAAAACCCCATGGATTACAATGGTCTGATCTGCAACCAATCATGGGGATGGTGCAGGATGAGCAGCGTTTTGTCCCATTGTGTATGCAGTTGCCATGAGTCAAGGGCCAACTCGATGGCAGCGAAAAACAATATCAACAAGGAACTAAGAGCAGTGGTTATAAAGCAGAAGTCTGGGACAAGAACATGTGGCAATCTCCTCTTCCCCAATCCTGGTCACCTTGACCTTTCCTCATGCTCCTACTTCCTACTTTCCTCCCCATATGTAAGACCTGACCGACATCATGTCATTTTTTAGTGTGATGAATAATGACTGCTGAATATCTCTGTGTTGCTGTACTTCATCACCACAGAACATATGAAGCAGGCATACTTACTGTTCTCAAGTTATTGATGAAGAAATTGAGGCCCATAGATGGTAAACAAGTTCCCCAAGATCACAACACCTAGAAGAGTGTCAGACTGGAACTTAAATCTGAATTTTCCTCATTTAATATCCTGTGTCTTAGTTAGCAATTGGTGCTTAAGTAGGCAGCAGTATACAGTCTGAGGGAGGGATCTCAAATTTTTTGATTAAATATACTTTCCTTTTTTTCTCCTCAAGATTTGTAATTCCCAAAGTTCCTAAAACATGGTAGAGAATATACCTGAAAGTAGCAAAGTCCTGGACTCACAATCTAATTCTCCCCTCCTCTCAGGAAATTACAGCCAACAGTAGGAAGGGGCTTTGAAAAAGACATGGAGATAAAGAATCAATAGGCAGGGAAAGACCCAGTCTGGAGCATGGTTCTCAAATTTTAATGGAATCAGAAATATCAAAGATATTTGGTCCAATCACAGAACCCTAGAATTCTATACCTAGCCAAACTATAATTTAAATGTGAAAGCAAAGACATTTTTGTAAATGTAAAGACAAAAAAAATTATCAACCATGAATCATCTCTGAAAAAATTAGTAAAAAATATACTTCCAAGTAATTAAAAATGAACCCAAAAGGAAGATATAAAATAGAAAAAAAATTGAGCAAAGAAACCAGAACAAATCATAGTTAAATCTTAATCATGATCAAGTTTCATGTGCATTCTGACCATGCTGTCATGGATTGAATTGTGTCCCACCAAAATATCTGTCAACTTGGCTGGGTCGTGATTCCCAGTATTGTATGATTGTGTACCATTTTGTAATCTGATGTGACTTCCTTATGTGTTGTAAATTCAATCACTATGATCTAATAAGATGGATTAGTGGCAATTATACTGATGAGGTATACAAGATTGGATAGTGTCTTAAGCCAGTCTCTTCTGAGATAAAAAAGAGAGAAGCGAGCAGAGACATATGGGAACCTCACACCACCAAGAAAGCAGTGCCAGGAGCAGAGTGGGTCCTTTGGACCTGAGGTTCCTGCACTGAGATGCTCCCAGATGAAAGAAAGACCGATGCATCACAAGGACCTTCCTCCAGAGTTGACAGAGACAGAAAGCCTTCCCTGGGAGCTGAAGCCCTGAATTTGGACTTGTAACCTACTAGACTGTGAGAGAATAAATTTCTCTTTGTTGAAGCCATCCACTCGCGGTATTTCTGTTATATCAGCCCTAGATGACTAAGACACGTGCCCAAACCAAAAAGCCAAACTCACTGCCTTCGAGTCAATTCTGACGCATAGTGACCTTTAGGGTAGAGTAGAACTGCCCCATAGGGTTTCCAAGGAGTGGCTGGTGGATTCAAACTGCCAACCATTTTGGTTATCAGCCGAGCTCTTAACCACTGTGCCACCAGTACGCCCTGACCATACCAGCTACCTTTATTTGATAATCAAAACTGAGATGACAGAACTGCTTTCTCCCAAAGTTCCTGCTACATCAACTTAACAAATAGGTTCTTTTGTGTTGGTCACTATTCAATCCAGGATGGCCTTCTGAGCCTCCCAATAGACAACACTGGTTAGTCAGGGAAGTAAAAAATGTATCCTATTCTCTTCATCATTTCTATAATATCATGCCTTAGTTTGGGTTTTATAATCAGCATTAGGAAAACATTTATTCCTTCCATCTGGTAGGTCATTCCTTGATCTTCTGCCACAACAGTTTTTCTACTCCTGTTTCTTTTGCTTTCATGCTCACCAAATGTTTTCTAAAGTTCAGTGTTATTTGGCAAATATTTACTGAGAGTCTACTGTATGCAAAATACTGTCCTCTGAAAAAAACATATGTTCCCAACATATTACTTTGCAACATACTGCTACTCTTTCATCACTTTAATTAGGTTTTTTCCCTTTGAACAAGGTTATGTGTCACATTCTGCTCAAAGAGAGAACTGAACATACTTTAACTTCTCTTGCTAACCAGTTTTGTATCTTGGGAAGCTCAGAAATTCTAACCAACAAGGGATCGAATATATACCATTAATATGGGCACAAAGCCAGGCTCTATGCATCCCAAGGTTTGCTGTTGTTAATTGTCATCGAGCCGATGCCGACTCATGGCGACCCCATGTGTGCAGAGTAGAACCGCTCCATAGGGTTTTCCAGGCTGTGACCTTTTGGAAGCAGATAGCCAGGTGTTACTCCCAAGTGCCTACCACTTAATTTTCCTGTGTCTGTTAGGCCACAATTTCCCAATGCAGTGTCAGAAAATGAGTGACAAGTGTGGCAGCATACTGATTCTCTTGGGTCTTAAAACAGCTGGTGAGGCCTTACTCCTGTGTAGAAATACTGCCTTTTTCTAAGCGTGCTATGAGGTGAAAGTAGGTGGAAAGCTCTGTATTAGACTAAATAAAGCATAAAAAACCTTTCAAATAACAGCACAACACATTACAAAACTTCTATACACTTGCTTTTAATGCATACTGGCAGTCATTTGAGAGTATGTAATGTTTATCCATATAAAATCACACAAAATGAGCTTTGTTTTATTTAAATATGATGTGTTCCATAAGTACTGTGCTTCTTTAGAAAATCACCTGTATGAGACCAAATGGTTAACAAATACTTTAAAACAAAGACGAGAATGTAAGGGGGCAGGGATACTAGATTAATGGAAATGAAACGACCAGAATGGAAATAATGAGAATTTTCACGCATTGTGAAGAAGGTAACCCATGTCACTGAACAACTTGTATAGAAATTGTTGCCGTGTAAACCTTCACTGAAAGCACAATTTTATATATATATATACATACACACACACACACACACACACACATATATGGGCACAATTCATGCCTGTAGCTGTCGAGTTGATTCCAACTCACAGGGACCTTATATGACAGAGTAGAACTGCCCCATAGAGTTTCCAACGAGCAGCTGGTGCATTCGAATTGCCAGCCTTTTGGCTAGCAGCCAAGCTCTTAACCACCGTGCCAATAGGGCTGCCGAATATATATCATTAATACGTGCGCAATTCATGGGCAACTTTTTTTCCCTAAATTTTATTATTTTGTTGTTGTTGTTGAGAATATACAAAGCAAAACATGCACCAATTCAACAGTTTCTACATGCATAATTTAGTGACACTGATTACATTCCTTGAGTTGTGCGACCATTCACACCCTTCTTTTCTGAGTTTTTCCTCCCTCATTAACATAAACTCACTGCCCCCAATAAGGTTTCTATCTAATCTTTATAGTTGTTGTTGTCAATTTGATCCCATATAGATAGTTCTTAAAAGAGCATAAAACTCAAGGCAGACCTTTTTTACTAGTTAAGCTAAACTACTCTTCAGTTTTAAGATGACTTCAGGGGATATTTTTGGTTTAAGGTTTAAAGATTATCTCAGGGTAATAGTTTCAGGGGTTCGTCCATCCTCCATGGCTCCAGAAAGTCTAGAGTCCATGAGAGTTTGAAATTGCCTCCTGCATTTTCCCCCTTTTGATCAGGATTCTTCTATGGAATCTTTGATCAAAATGTTCCGTAATGGTAGCTGGGCACCATCCAATTCTTCTGGTCCCATGGCAAAGAGGCAGCTGTTCATGGAGGCAATTAGCCACATATTTCACGTCCTCCTTCTATTCCTGACTTTCCTTCTTCTTCTGTTTCTCCAGGTAAATAGAGACAATTATTGTGCCTTGTATGGCCACTTGCAAGTTTTTAAGACCCCAGGCACCATGCAACAAACTAGGAGATAGAACAGAAGCACTAAACAATTTAATAGGCAGTTAACTGGGATGTCCCATGAAACCACATCCCTAAACCTCTAAACCAAGGAATTAAATCTCTTGAGGTGTTTAGCTGTACATAAGCAGACTCAGTAGCTACTCTTTTTTTTTTAATCATTGTTGTAAATATATTTATCATACAACTTTTGCCAATTTAACTTTTTACAGGTGTACAACTTATTGACAGCAATTACAATAATTGGCTGGGCAACCCTACCCTAATGAGTTTAAGCATAACAACCATTGTGAGGATGGCACAGGACCAGGCAGTGTTTTGTTCTGTTGTACATGGGGTCGCTGTGAGTCTGAACCAACCCGATGGCACCTAACAACAACAACAACAAACCCTACCCTAAATCAATGTGATTTTCCATCACCAATAACCCCCCTTTTCCCCTGCCTCTCACCCCTGGTAACCACTAATAAACTTTGGTCTCTGTACATTTGCCTTTTCTTGTCTTTTTATGTAAGTGTGGTCATACAATATTTGTCCTTTTGTGACTGGCTTATTTCTCTCAGCATAATGTCTTCAAGCTCCATCCATACTATAGCATATATCAAGACCTCATTTCTCCTACTGGCTGAGTAGTATTCCATTGTTTGTATGTACCACATTTTTGTTTATCCATTCATCTGTTGATGGGCATTTAGGTTGTTTCCACCTTTTGGCTATTGTGAGTAGTGCTGCAATGAACATGGTGTACAAGTCTCTTTTTGAGTCTCTGATTTCAAGTCTTTTGGGTATATGCCTAGGAGTGGAATTGCTAGGTCATATGGTAGTTCTATTTTTAGTTCTTTGTGGAACCACCACACTGTTTTCCACAATGGCTATACCATTTTTCATTCCCACCAGCAATGGATAAGGGTTCCAGTAGTCCCATATTTGTTCTTTTCTTTTTTCAATCTTAGCCATCCTAATGGGAATGAAATGGTATCTCATTGTGGTTTTGATTTGCATCTCTCTGATAGCTAATGACACTAAGCATCTTTTCATGGGTTTGGTGGCTGGCCATTTGAATGTTCTCTTTGATGAAATGTCTGAAGGATAAAACGTTTAGAATTAACAAGCATGCGTATCTTATTACTAGTCCTTATACTTTTCCATGCATTTCCCTTTATTAGGGATCTTTCTTTTTATGTATAGTTTTGAATTACTTTCTAGCATCTTTTCCCTTCCACTTGTAGAACTCTCATTAGTATTTTTTGTAGGGTTGGTCTGGTGATGAACTCTCTCAGCTTCTGTTTTTCTGGGAATGTTTTAATTTCACCCTCATTCTTGAAGGATAGTTTTGCTGGGTATAGTACTCTTGGTTGACAGTTTTTTGTTTTTTGTTTTTAGTTTTTTCTCTCTCTCAGCACTTTAAATATATCATTCTATTGCCTTCTGGCCTCCAATGTTTCTAAGGATAAATCTACACTTACTCTTATTGGGGATCTTTTGTATGTAGCTGTTTGCTTCTCTCTCACTGATTTCAGGATTCTCTCTTTATCTTTAATTTTTGAGAGCCTAACTATGGTGTGTCTTGGTGTAGATCTCTTTGGGTTTATCCTGCTTGGGGTTCTTTGAGCTTCTTGGATTTGTAGATTCATGTCCTTCATTAGATTGGGGAAATTTTCTGTCATTATTTCTTCAAATGTTCTTTCTATCCCATTCTCTCTCTCTCATCTTCTTCTAGAGTTCCCATGATGCATATATTAGGTCTCTCATTGTTGTCCCATAATTCCATTACATTGTGCTTAGACTTCTTGAGCCATTGTTCTTGTTCCTCCTCAGCATCTTTAATTTTAACTATCTTATCCTCTAACTCACTGATTATTTATTCTGCCTAATTAAATCTGTTGGTAAGTCTTTCTATTGTGTTTCTCAACCCAGTTATTGTCCCTTTCAGTTGCAATATCTCTTTTTTTAATCTTCATTTTATTCTTGCATTGTTTTCCTTATTTCTTTTAGCTCTTTGTCTATGTTTGCCTTTAGTTCTTTAATTATGTTTAATGTTGTGTTATATTCTTCCTTTTTTTTTTTTTTCATTATTTGGTCATCCCTAGATGCACTTTCACTCCCTTTGTCATGTTTATTTGGATGGGCCATTGTTTCTCTGTTCTTTGGGTGTCTTGTGACTTTTTTTGTTGGAGCATTATAATTTTCAAGGGTGTTAACTTTCTCAGTTTTCCCCAATATTTGGTGTTTTTGCTTGCACTACTTTCTGCAAGAAACTCTTAGGTGGGCAGAGACTTCAGCCTTTGCTTGCCATTTCCTCACCCTCTGTGTGATAGTCCCTTCTCCTTCCCTGGTTTAGTTGGGATTAGACAGTTCCAGATCTCATTTTTCAGCTTTCAATTTCTCCCAAACACACCAGAGTACACACTGTGGTCATTCCGTCCACCAGCGGACACCATCCCCTCAGGTGAGATACTGTGCACTAATCTGTCCACCGGGGGCACTGTCCCCTCTCTTTAGTTATTACTTCCTTACCTACTCTGTTTTTACAATCACATTTTTAGTTGGAAAATCCACACGTAGCAAGTCCCCTTCTGAGCTGGGTGTTACCCTCTGGTTTTGCCTGAAGTTTCCTTTGCTGCTATGTGGGGGCTGCTTATACCTGATCTTGCATTCAGGGGAAGCACAGGCAGACTTTCCTCTGTTTCAGGAGAAGGGGCTGGCAATCACCAGAAGGACCTCTGAGACATCTGCCTTATTGGTTTCAGAGCCCCAGTGGCCCTGTGGTGGTTGGGGGAGTAATCTCCACTTAGGTGACCCACCTCCTGACTCCACTGTAAGGAATGTTCTATAGGAGTTTGTATCAGTCCAGTAGGTGACAGTCAACAGTTGGAGGTGGGGTAGTCA
>NW_004444059.1:2435950-2438162 GCF_000243295.1 Trichechus manatus latirostris
GCCTTCTGTAGCAATTTGTAGTAGGCTTGCAATTAACAGTGTCTGAATGGGAGAGGTGCTGGCACACTCCAAACTGGATCCCTGGTAAGGTCTGCCTTGTTGATTTTAGAGCAGAAACTTGGGGTCCTGTCTCTTTGTACAGGCAGGGGCTGTGGTGGTTAGTGAAGCAAGCTCTTTTTCTGGGGCCACTATCCCAGTTCACAGCAGCCAGTGTTCCGTGTGCCTGGGAGAGGGACAGGGTTAGTGAGAGAAGCAATTTTTACCTACTGTATGCAAAACTCATTGTTATTTGTTGATTCTTGCCTGTCTGCAGTTCCCTGCTGCTTTCCTCTGCTCCCTGATTCAGAGTCCCTCAAAGCTGAGCACTGTTTCCTTGTTGTTTGTGTTAGGAAGGGTCGGAGCAATAGTTTGTTTACATTGCCATCTTCCCAGAATCTGGCAATCCCTTTTTTTTTTTTTTTTTTAACCTTGGATACAAAATTATGTTAAAACTTCAAGAACTGTCCACAATCAAGGTTTTCTGTAAAATATAAATCTTTTGACAGCATCATGGCTCTGATAATCTTGCCACAGATGCATCACCTGAACTTATCGTGAGAAATATCAGACAAATCCAAACTGAGAGATATTCTACAAAATAACTGGCCTGTAATTTTCAAAAGTTTCAAGGTCCTGAAAGTCAAGGAAGGACTGTGGAATTATTATTTCAGATCGAAAGACATTACTAAATGCAACACATGATCTTGGATTTGACCCCATAGCTATAAAGAACTTTATTGGGACAATAGATGAAAAGTGAATAGATTCTAAGGATTAAGTTGTAGTAATGCATCATGTTAATTTCCTGATTTTGATGGTTGTAATATGGTTATGTAGAAGAAGATTGATTTTTGTAGGAATTATGGTCTAATATACTTGTGGGTAATGGGGCATCATGTTGATAACTTAAGCCCAAATGATTACGGGAGAAAAAGTTATTTGCATTATTCTTGCCAAAAAAATTAAGCATGTGATGCTGAATAGGTAACTCACTGAAGATTGCCACTATTAATTAATGACAGTGGTTAAACATTGGGCTGCTAACCAAAAGGTCAGCAGTTCCAATCCACCAGCAGCTCCTTGGAAACCCTATGGGGCCAGTTCTACTCTGTCCTATAAGGTCACTATGAGTTGGAATCGACTCAATGGCCGTGGGTTTTTTGGTTTGGTTTAGTATGGGTACAAGAATGTTAGTACTCATGCAGTATAATTTCTGACTCTAGTGTATGGGCATGGTGACATCAAATAATCTTCCTTTTTTTGGAAGACCCTGTTGGTTGCCTAACCAACTGTTATTCACTCCTCCCATTGTTTCTTGCTAACAGAAGCCAATTTTATTCAGATATGGGTATCTGGATCCTTCCCACCTCTAGGAGGTGGATTTTTATTGGTCTAAGCCAGTCATGGTTTAGGCATGGGCATGTGATATAATTACGGCTAATGACACGTGGTACATGAAAGCAGGTCTGCTGAGGTTGAGGGTGGGGAGCTTCAGGAAAGGATTTTCCTCGCTAGTAATGGCTCAGAGGTTAAGCACCAAAAGGTCAGCGAGTTCTAACCTGTCAGCTGCTCTGCAGGAGAAAGATGCGGCAGTCTGCTGCCCAACAGGTTACAGCCTTGGAAACCCTATGGGTCAGTTCTGCTCTGTCCTATAAGGTTGTTAAGAGTTGGAATCATCTCGACGGCAACGGTGGGTTTTTTTTGGGGGGGGGGTTTAATGAGACCCACAGAATGAAATGGCTCCTCTTCTATTTGATGTGCTCATGTCTGTATGTGACACCTAGAGCTGCAGCAGCCCTCTTGTGACCATGAGGGGACAAACCTGAAGACAAAAGCCAAGACGCTGAAGGGGACAAAGCAGAAAGATAGCAAAAGCCTGCATCTTTAACAATGTCACTGAGCTGCTAAATTAACCAACCCTTTAATCACTGCGCTTCCTGCCTGTTATACGAGATAATAAATTTTCCTTACTGTAAATAATTTTAAAAATCTCTATTATCTCTATTAATACCTTTGATTTAGACTCACAGCTATAGAATTGTAAGTGGCCTTGTGGTCATCCACACTCTAGTTCAATCCTTTCATTTACTCCTAAGGAACAGCTTAGACAAGTAAACCCTATGCTCAGAGTCAAAAGGTAGTGGTTGACAAAATTCTAGAATCCAAATCTCCG
>NW_004444059.1:2438600-2440986 GCF_000243295.1 Trichechus manatus latirostris
AATTGGCTTTTAGGGATAAAAATACGTAAGCCTTTTTCTCTTTATGACTTTTACACCAAGGAAGCCAAATGGAAAATACAAAGCAAAGTAACAACAGCAACGAAGTGTTACCTAAAGTAAAAGCTATGCTGTTGGCAGTTACATATTGTGTGGCTTTGTCAGTAGGCTTCCTTGTTTGAATTTGAATAGTACTGTCATTGTAACCACCTTAGGAATAGTCTTGTCTCGAGTTTTGCACCTCTGCAAAGGTTATTGTATCTTCATAAAAGCAGCACTGTGTTTTGCAAAGATAAGGGCATTCTCTGAACATTTTGCTTTTCAAATACAAAGAATAGCGATGTACACTTTTACATTACTACACACACCATAAATATGCCACTATCTTTGCTAAATAGAATACGGATTACTCACTACAGATTAAAATAACCCCAAATTGGAAAACAGTATTTTTTAAAGGTTAATAGGAATTGTACCTATAGGGTATTATTGTTTTAACAGCTTACTTTACAAATAAAAGAGCAATTATGATATTTTGTCTCTTTTTTAAAAAATGAAACAGATTTAGAGAATGTTTTCCTTCATGAAAACAGCACCACCGTCTGGAATCCTACAGTTTGTGCAATGCGAGAATTAAGCTGAGGTTTTCATTTTGGTTTGTTTTAGCTGGTAGAAAAGGAATTTATCTCTTCCTGAGAGGCTTTACAGGACAAAAATAATACAGAAATAGCATTTTGTTATCAAGTTAAAAATAGCTATACTTCTCCTCCCCCACAAGGAATTCATGCAGTTTGTGTCCTACAGATATCAACTGATTTTAATGGCGTCAGACTCTCACATAATTTTATAGACCATTTTATTGTAAAATTAACATTTCAGCAGGGATTAGCTTTATAAGCCTTTCCTGACTATGTCTTTTCTCCACAACAACAACATTTTTTTCCTTAATCTAATGTTAAATAAGGACCCAGTTGCACAGTGGTTAAGCACTGGGCTGCTAACTGAAAGGTCAGTGGTTCAAAATCACCAGCTGCTCCGCTGCAAAAGGCTGTAGCAGTCTGCTTCCATAAAGATTACGGCCTTGGAAACCCTATGAGGCAATTCTACCCTGCCCTATAAGTTCACTATGAGTCAGTCACTATCAACTCGATAGCAATAAGTAAGTTGATTTTATAATTTCTTACTTCTTTTTTTAAGAGTAGAGATTAATCAGGACACGATGGGAAAAAAAATGGAACTGCTCCTCTAAAAACTGAGATTGTAGAAGAATTTTAAGCACTATACAAATGTGCAGAATTGTTGTTGTAATTATTCTATAAATCCAAGGGATCATTAATTTAAATTTAAAAATTTAAATTCTTCAAAAAATGAAAACACTGTATAGTGTTTGTTAAGTCACTGCTATTCACATGAATGGAACAAAGAAATTTATTCAAGAGTCAAAATCACATCCAAACTCTAAACAATCATTTTCTTGTATTGTTGTATGAGGATGTTTTAATCAATGGCTTTATTGCCATTGCTTTTCATAAATCAGCCTTAAAATGAAACTCTTCAGTGTTCCATTCAGTTGCCAACATCAGTCTCATCCTGCACTGAGCCACGTGCATACTCTCAAGTGGAGCCAAGAACAACTGTGTTTCCTGGAAAACAAAGGCAAAGATTCTCCGGCTATAAGCACTGAGGACAAACACACTGCAGTAATTTTATATCTCTTTCTAACGTAACTCTTGCATATCAATTCTCTAGTCAGTGACTATGTACCAATCAGCTGATTTGATCATCTTTTCTCCTTTACCACTGTTATTCTAATGATACTTAACCTAGTGGCTGACACTTATTGAGCACTTACAGTGTGCCAGACACTGCTCTAAATGTTTCACATCTATTCATTCATTCTCATTGCAGTCCTATGAAGTTGGCACCATTACTTACCCAATTTTAATAGATAATGAAGTTGAGCCTCAGAGAAGTTAAGTTAATTTGCCCAAGGTCACACAGCTAATAAAAGGTATACCATTGATTCCAACACAGGAGTCCTAATTTTAACCACTGTAATGTTGCTCTCAACCAATGTCTAATGACAGGGCTGTCAGTGGCCTTTGACTTCGGCTATCACTTTATATTATTATTATTTTAGTCCAAGCTTATCTTTTTTCAAATCTTTGGACTATCAAATAAATTTGTGAAACTTTTTTCATATTTTATTAGTATTTGTGTTTCTCTAAGCATATCTAAATTGCTCTCCCTTCAAAGTCATTCATTATTCAATATTTATTGAAAATCAACTATGTAATTTCTAAAATATTATCTAACTTTAATGGTTTAACTTGGCTCAGTTTGGCTTTATCAAATTTATGATGCACATACACATAGATTTTGAACTAGC
>NW_004444059.1:2441265-2442961 GCF_000243295.1 Trichechus manatus latirostris
TTTTCCTATTTAGAGGAAACAAAAAGTTGACACAATATGCATTAGTACATATAGAAAATTTTCTAGTAAATGCCTCTGGAGGGAGGCCCTAGGAATCTAGGTTAGGAGACAGACATATATCAGTGCGTACTCCTTTGTCTTATATGAATGTTTACTATGTTCATGTATTATTTTTTTCAGCTAAAACAGAAATTGATGATAGAAAAAGAAAATTTATGCTTTTACGAGCAAAGCACTGTGTTTGGAGCAAATATTTACTTAATTCCTTGTCCCTGCCATCAAGGATATTGGAATCTGGTGTGGAAAATGAACCACGTGTACACACAGCCTTCCTGCCACGCAGGAAAGTAAGTGCTGTGAGGACATAGGTTTCCTGTCAAAGGGAGGAAAGCACATTTCACTGGGATGAGAAGAGAAGGTGTTAGTAAGAAGCAGCATTAGATGAGGACCTTGATGTATTTCGCTGAGAGGCAGCAGAGCGTAGTGGTTAGGAGAATGGGTTCTGGAGCTGGACTCCCTGGATTCCAATATGGCTCCAGCAGTGACCTTGAGCAAGTAACTTTGCTTCTCTGTCTTCAATTTCTCATTAGTAAATTGAGAGCAATATTAGAATCTATTTCATATTGTAGTGGTGAGGTTTAGATGAGTTCATATACATAAAGCACTTGGAACAGTGCCTGGCACACAAATCACTATATAAGTGTTTGGTATTACATTACAACTGAACAGGGAAATAATACAAGTTATGATAATTAAAATTGGGGAAAAATAAGTTAGAACCATATTTCATACCTTATCCAAAAATATCGGCAGGTAGGTCAAAGATGAAAATATTTAAAAAGTAAAGGCATAAAAGAAAACATTGGTAAATTAATTTATAATCTTAGAAGTGAAATGCACCTTTCTAAATATGATCCCAAAAGCCAAAAGATGATAGATTGAGCACGTAAAGAATTTAACACTTCTTTAAGGCAAAAAAAACACATAATCAAAGTTCAAAGAAAAACAATGAAATATTTGACCTCAAGAGCCCTACTGGTACAGTGGTTAAGAGCTCAGCTACTAACCAAAAAGGTCGGGAGTTTAAATCCACCAGTTGCTCCTTGAAAGGCCTATGGGGCAGTTCTACTTTGTCTTCCAGGGTTGATACGAGTTGGAATCAACTCAGTGGCAAACAACAACAGTGATCAAAGAAATGCAAATTAACAAAAAGCAACAACACTCAATGCTGTAGTAAGTAGCAAAACAGGCACATTTCTACAATGTTGAAGGGAATAGAAATTGGAAAATGTCTTCTGGAGAGGAATTTGGCATTATATTTCCAAAACTTTAAAATGTGTGTACCTTTTGATGTAGCAATTCCATTATTAGGAAGTTGTCCTAGGGAAATAATCAGACAAGTGCAGAATACAAGATAGCAATCCAAAGACATGTTTCTACATCTATGAAAAATTAGAAGCAACTTTAATGTCCAACAGTAGGGAATTGATTTAATAACTTATGATAGATCCAGATAAGAAACACCATTAAAAATCACAATGCAGGTGTATTTATTTATTAACATATGGAAAGATGCCCAGAACTATTTTAAGTGAAAAAGCCAGGTTGCAAAATAGTATGATTAACATGATCCCTGTTTTGTAAAAATATTTATGGGTATGGACACAGAAAAAAAGCCTGAAAGAATATATATTGT
>NW_004444059.1:2445632-2447176 GCF_000243295.1 Trichechus manatus latirostris
TTTTTTTTTTTTTAATTTTACAATCTACTCAAGCCTATCCCTCTTGGTCAATGAATATAGACCTAGTACTTTTTTTTTTTTTTAAATAACTGCATAATATTTCATACTGTGGAATTTATTCAATTACTTCCCTATTGTTGGACACTCAACTATTTTCATCTCATTCCTTTTTCCCCCCAATACAAACAATACTTTAATAACCACTTTGTTGTGTGCATCTTAACTTATTGTGCTTTTGTTTGTTCAGGATCTACTCCTAAATATGTGTTTGCTGAGTCAAAGGCCATATGGACTTTAAATTTTAATAGATATTAATAACTTTATTTCAAAAGCTTCTAGTAATTCACACATGCACCATCAATGCCTGAGGGCCCATGTTTCAGTCAGATTTATTTGTTAAATCAATCTGTGTTTATCTATCTCTCTTAAATCAATCTATCTATGTTTATCTATCTATCTCTTTAGATTGTGAACAACTTCAGAGCTTCTCTAGCACTAGATACTATCACTTCTTAAAGGTTTTGCCAATCTGAAGAGTGAAAAAATGATATAGTTTAATTTAAATATCCCTGGCTACTTAGGAAATTGAGTAACTTTTCATATGTTTATTGAATATTTACAGTTCCTTGCCTGTGAATTTTCTGTTCATTTAAAAAAAAAAAATCAAATCCATTGCCATCAAGTAGCCTCTATCATTTTCCTATTAAATTTTTTGCTTCTGTCTTATTTTATAGAAGCCCATTGCCTCTCATATATAATACAAATATTTTTTCCAAGTTTATAATTTTTCTTTAGATTTTGTTTCATTTTCATATAATTAAATATGTCTATTTTTTCTTCATGAAATCTGAGTTTCCCTTGAATTTTTTTTTAAAAAAGTTTTTAGATTTTTGTTTCAATCCATCTAGAATTTTTTATGAGGAAATTATCTAACTTCGATTTATTCTAAAGGCATAGCACATTATGCCAGCACCATTTGTTAAATATCCCACCCTTTTCCCACTGAATTGATTGAAATATTGGCTTTAGCATAAATCTATTTCTGAACTTCCCGCTCTGTTCCAGTGTTCTATTTACCTATTCCCATATCAATTATCATATTTTTATTGCTGTAGCTTTTATAACTATTTTAATATCTTAAACATGCAGGCATCATGATTAAGGATGTGGGCTCTTAAAACTGAAGATATGGATTTAGATCTGACCCCCTCCAACTTTGTAATCTTGGACAAGTTACTTCAGTGTCCTCATCTATAAAAAGGGGATAATAATAGTACCTACCTCATGGGATTGTCATGAGGATTAAATGACTAATATGTATTAAGAGTTCAGAACAGTGCCTGGTACAGGGTAAGTGGCCAGGAAGAGCTGTGATTATTATAACAACTGGTAAGGCACGTCACCTTTCACTAATCTTCTAATGTAGAATTTTCTTGCATTTTCTCGCATTTTCTCTGGTTTTTATTTTTCGTAATGAACTTAAAATAATTCTGTCCAGTTTCCCCACAAAATTCTTGGGATTCCTATCCACATATGCATAGAGT
>NW_004444059.1:2448194-2449417 GCF_000243295.1 Trichechus manatus latirostris
GGAGGCACTTACTCCACCTATAGAGTATTCCTACTCGAAAACTTGTACTTAAAAATGAGTTGTTAATATAATGTCAACCACAATAGATGAAATAGAATGGAAAACTAATATTGAGGGACTTTAGACAATGGACAAAGATGCACGATTAGCTAGAGAAAGTTCTGTGTCAAAGAATTGGGGAGCCCATTTGGCTACAGATCTATACAGTGACCTCTAATCATCTAAGAAATGTCAATGTTTTATACATATGACCAGAGCCCTACCTACAAATGAGTTTTGTTTTGTTTTTGTAAGTGGAGGCAACAGAGAGCCTATGGAGAATTAAACTTAAAAGAAGAGGTGCTCAAGTTCTCTGAAGAGAAAGGAGTCTCAGGGGTAAAGAGGCTCCTATCATTTTTTACCTTAGATGAACGACATGGAAATTTAATGCAAGTTGTATGCAAACCAGAGTGTACTCTTCCCAGTAAACAGCCTATTCTGGTGCTTTTCTATAACAAGTTTCTTGTAGTAAAATAACAGCAATAACTATGATAATTTCTACTAAAATCCAGTGAGACTTGGAGAAAGAGACATGTCATAAAACGGAGTCCATCAAACAAAAGAAAGACCAAATGCATTGATTTTCCTAATTGACGTGCGGGCTTGAGTTTGTGAACAGGGCAGCCTGTTCACGCCCTAGGCTGAGGTGCCCTGGTACTGTTCATTTTGAGGCCACATGCGCAGGACAATCTCCCTCACAATGGCGTGCCAGTGTTTCCTCACCCGGGTGCAGAGACGGGAGCATAGTGATGACTACCCTGTCCTGGCCTCCGGCTGGGCCTGCCAACAGTGGTGCCACTCAGTATCAGCTGTGAGGCCCTGTGGCACTGGAAAGGGACAACCTCATTTTCCATGGATGATAAAATAGTCTATGGATATCAACAGTCAAGTCACCACCAACCTGGACTGGATTCCAACACAATCTAGAGACTCCCTAAGTCAGCCTTTCAAAGAGTGTGTACTGCTTAGATAACAGCCTTTCTTTGAAGGGCATGTTAATAGACAAATCTAACATAAAGATCTTCCACTTGGCATTTGACCAGATTGAAACTTAAGGAAAACCCAGGAGACACATAAAAGCTTGAAATTATCTTGGGCTCCTAAAAGAAAATATGCTCAGCACAAAGGGTAATGTATCATATTTACAATTTTTAAAAAAAATATTTGGATTGTGCATTTTTTAA
>NW_004444059.1:2450771-2451706 GCF_000243295.1 Trichechus manatus latirostris
ACAGACCATCAATTACTCATATGCAAGTTCAAGTTGAAACTGAAGAAAATTTTAAAAATTCAACAAGAGCCAAAGTACGACCTTGCATATATCCCATCTGAATTTAGAGACCATCTCAAGAATAGATTCGACACATTGAACACTAATGACTGAAGACCAGATGACTTGTGGGATAACATAAAGGACATCATATATGAAGAAAGCAAAAGGTCGTAAAAAGACAGGAAAGAAAGAAAAGACCAAAAAGGGTGTCAGAAGACTCTCTGAAACTTGCTCTTGAACATAGATTATCTAAACCAAATGGAAGCACTGAGGAAGTAAAAGAGCTGAACAGAAGATTTCAAAGGGCAGCTCAAGAAGACAAAGTATTATAACGAAATGTGGAAACACCCAGAGTCAGAAAACCAAAAAGAAAAAAACATGCTCAGATTTCTCAAGATGAAAGAACTGAAGAAAAAATCTAAGCCTCCAGATGCAATACTGAAGGATTCCATGGGCAAAATTTTGAGTGGTGCAGAAAGTATCAAAAGAAGATGGAAGGAATATACAGTTACCGTACCAAAAAGAATTGGTCGACATTCAACCACTTCAGGAGGCAGCATATGATCAAGAACCAATGGTAGTGAAGGAAGAAGTCCAAGCAGTGCTGAAGGCATTGGTGAAAAACAAGGCTTCAGGAATCGGAACACCAACTGAGACGTTTCGACAAACGGATGCCCACTTGTCCATACTAAGAATTTTGGAAGACAGCTACCTGACCAACCAACTGGAAGAGATACATATTTGTGCCCATTCCAAAGAAAGGTGATCCAACAGTATATGGAAATTATCGAACAATATCATTAATATCACACACAAGTAAAATTTTGCTGAAGATCATTCAAAAGCTGCCACAGCAGTACATTGACAGGGAAATGCCAGAAGTTCAAGACAGA
>NW_004444059.1:2452570-2488602 GCF_000243295.1 Trichechus manatus latirostris
GTGGCTGCAACAACGGGCTCAAACAGCAATGACTGTGAGGATGGCGCAGGACTGGTAAGTGTTTTCTTCTACTGTATATAGGGTTGCTATGAGTTGGAACCGACTGGACAGCACCTAACAACAACAACGAAGAAAGGGTTTGAAGGAATACTGATGGCTCAGTGTTTAAGTGCTCGGCTGCTAACAGAAAGATTGGAGGTTTGAACCCACCCAGCATCTCCGTGAGAGAAAGAACTGTCAATCTGCTTCCAAAAAGATTACAGCCTAGAAAAGCCTACGGGGCAGCTCTACTCTGTCACATGATTGACTGACTGGCAGCTAACAACAACAACGAAGGATATTAAAATAAAATACATTGTAGGGGAAACAGTCTTCTTTCTATCTAGGCTCATAAAATAGGGGCTTTTGCCTTTTCTGGGTGTCAGAAAGAAGAGTTTCCTCCCTCCCTCCCTCTTATCCCTGTCATCATCCCTCCCCAAGGGAAGAGAAGTGACTTACCCAATTAGTGCGAATGGGACGCATAGGAAGCATGAACTAGCGCACATGGTGCAGTCTCTGTCTGTCCCTTTCTCCGGGTCCTTCTGTCACTCAGTATGACGTGACCTCAGGACAAACACATTCTCTGTTCCAATGTGCAGTAAGTGGCCAGCCCCTGTGAGGGAGACGTATAGCCTCTGATGGTCCCGCCCTGCCAGTGACCAGCAGGATGAATTCAATACAGGGATAAGGAACTTGGAAGCTCACCTGGCCACAGATCTATGACTTATGCATAATTAAGTTGAGATATTGATCTTCTATCTTTCAGTTGGTTCCAAACTCAGGAGGGGCAGAAAGGGGTGTTATTTATTGCCCCTCCTGAAAACCCAATATACATTTAAACACTAATGGTTTATTAGATATAATATTTTGATTCTTCATTTGAGTTTCCAATTATGACACCAGATTAATCCTGAATCCAGGGATTGGAAAGCCTTGCACATCTATCTACAAATATCAATATGTTGGTAAATGGTCAACAGCTGGGTTTCTGGGGGAGAAAAACGCCCTGGTTTATAGTATTTGAAGACTTCCGTGGTGTAAATACTCCCACCACGGCCAATGTAAAGCTACCAATGTGAGGTCACTCAGCACCGAGTTGGAAAAGATGTGTTCAATCAGCTCTCACAAGCTAGCGCTAGCCTGCTCCAGCACACCACTGTCTATAAAATAGGATGAATTGTGTTAATTCCTGAAAATTAAATTCCAATGATTATGAGTCACAATCAACTCAATGGCAATAGGTTTGGTTTATAAACAAACTACCATCTTAGCATCTACTGAAACAAATAGTACAATACTTAATATCCAGCTATCTTATAGAAAAGAATCGTCCAGTTCAACATTCAGTACAAATATAACGCTGTCATTTGTTGAATCATCTTTCCCTTCTTCCTCACATCTTTTCTTTTGCTTTCTCCCTTCTTTCTTCTGCAAATCAGACTGCTGTGACTATTAGTAGTAGCAGCAGAAACTACCCTATGAAGGACTGTTTCAAGTAGTTTGAAAGATATTTATGGCTATGTTCACTAAAAACAAAGCCAAAATACATGAAGAGGTGCTTATGGAACCCTCTAGCTATGCCTTCCAGAAGTTTGGAGAGTGTATGGCTGGCTGGAAAGAATGGGCTTTAAGTGCAACAGCAGCATTTGAATCCCAGCTCTGCTGTTTACTTGCTATGTCATCCTGAGACGGAGGTGGTTAGAGGCAGGTCTGCAATATATTTTCTTCCTTTACTGAGGAAATGCCCCTGAGAAAGAAAGAAGGAAGGTAACCTGGACAAACTTCCTTGTAAGCGTGTAATGACAGACGTCCAGGCAAACACACTATTTGTGATGGTGGAGTCCTTATCTATGGAATGTTTTTGGCAGGATATACTCGATCTCTCTAGGACTGATTACTTATGGTAATCAAATCTGGAATTTATGGATTTATAGGATATGGTGCCCTGAACATCACCGTGTAATCTATACAATGATCAAAGTATAAAATGGAAGTGTTTTATGAAAGAAACCTCTCCCTTCTATGTCAGGCAGATGCATAGAGACCTCATCTGCTGATCAGGGCCAGAACTAGTCCCCATGTAGCAAGAAATGACCTAGGAGGCTGTGCTGGTGGTCCTAGACTTCTTCCTGCTTTGTCTGTGTCTCACAATTATATGTATCTTTGAAATTATTAGTAAAACTTGCTACTGTATAAGATCTCTGATCCACGAGAGTCTGATAATCTGATTGTTTGTAGTATTTCACCTCTTTAGCAATTTAGTTAATCTTTACAGTATTAGTTTTCTTATCTGTAAAATGAGGGTAATAATGCCTATCTTCCATAACTACTGAGAAAAAAAAAAACAGATAAGACTTGGGAAGCACTTAACACATATCAAAGTGCAATAAACGTCCCTTACATTCTCTCCACTGACGAAATGATATTCTTGGGTGCAGGTGTCTCCAGAATTAATTACTTTATTAACGAAGTATCTGTTAAAATAGTGAGAATGAGAGTAAGAGAGACGGGGAAAGAGACATTTAGAGACAGAGAGAGACGGAGACGAAGATGGATAGGTAGGGTAAGATGTGTCACTTATAAATAAGTAGAATATGTCAGCTATCTTCCACACACTCCCAACTCTCCCCACCCCAGCCCCAGCTATACACAAATTTAATGTAATGCCAACTGTGAACATACTTTTTTTTTTTTTCCTAAAGAAAAACCCTGAAACAAATCAACGGGCTTAAAAACTCTTGTAAATTATTAAAGCAGACAATTTCTGGATGAAAATGTTTTCTAGCATAACTTAAATTTTCTAATGACATAGATGGTCTGGTAAAAGTCAAGTAGACTTGTTTTCCTAAATATTTACTCTGCATATATTTATTAAGCACCTACTACATGCCAGGTACCCACAGGACCCTGATAATACAGAGGTGAACAAAACATGGTCTCTGCCGTTACAAGTAGAGCTTACAGTCTGGTAGAGACACTGTCTTTAAACAAATAGCACACAGACAGGTTTATTGTTACAAATCATGTTTTAGTGCTGAGAAGAGAAAGTACAGGGTTATGGGAGAGTAAGCAAGAAGACTATTTTATATCAGGGCCCACAGAGAGTGGCCCTTAAGCTGAGGAAGAACTAAGAGGGTTAGCCAGGAGGAGGGGAGAGGGTAGGAAGAAGAGCCTTCAAACAAAAAGATCTGCATCAGCATTTTTTGTAAATCTCCCTGAGTAATTCTGATGTTCACCCAGGTTGAGAACCACTACATAGTCGATTTTCTCCTCCTTGAATCTTTCTTCTCTTCGTCTTTAAGATGCCACACTCTTATAATTTTCCTTCTTCATTGGCCACTTTTTTTTTCAGTTTATTTTGATGGATCCTCCTTCTCTACTGATCTCTACATGATTAAGTCCTTTAGGATTTGCCCCTGTTCCCTCTTCTTTCTCTCTCTCTTTTCTCTCCATAGGCAGTTTCATCTACCTTATATATAATCTGTATGCTGTCAACTCCTGACCCCCTTCTGAGCTCCAAATATCCAACCATGTGCTTGATTCTCTACTTGGGTCTAGACACAAACATGCCAGACTTAACATGGCAACGTCCAGCTTTTGATCCCCATCTACCATTCTCTCCTATCTGCTCTTTCCCCAGAGTTCTGCATCTGAATAAATGGCCCTACCAACCACCCAGTCATGAATGCCAGAAACCTGTGAATCATCTTTTACATCTGCCTTTCTTCCCTCCTCTCTCCTGCATCCAACCAATCACTGAATCTTGTTGATTTTACCTCTAAAATACTTCTCAAATGCTTTTAATTCTCTCCATCCCCAATGTTCCAATGCTAGTTCAAATCATGTTGCTATCCTACTTAAGGCTCTTCGGTACTGCCCCTTGTGTTTATAATGAAGTCCCACCCCAGACCAGTAAAAGCATGATCTTTAGGAGTTGGGCTCAGGCTTTGATATTTTTATAATGCTCTCTAAATCATTCTAATATGCAGCTAGGGCTGAAAAATATGGGTATACCTTGTTGAAAGCTGTTGAAAATTCAAGCAAAATGAACATGAGAAACCATCTCCTCTCATCAGCAGAAGATCCTTGGTGACCTAAGCACAGGCAGTTTCAGTAGCTGGTGGGAATGAAACCAGATGGGAACAGATTGAAGAGTTAATGAAACATAAGGAAGCAGTGGCTAAATTAAAGGCAACACTTTGGAGAAACTTGACTGAGAAAGAGACTAGAGATATTGAACGGTAACAAGAGGTAGATTTGGTTTTTGACCTTCGGCTATTTATAAAATGTGTAGTATAAATATGGCTTTGTATTTTTATAAAGATCACTGTATTGTGGAATAAATGTGCTTTTCCATGACAAAAATAAAACTACAGATGAACCTGAGGTTTATTTGTTGTTATTTATACTAGATGATGGTCGATGTGCATGGATTCATCCACCATGACTGATTTTCATTAAATATAAGATTCTGGCAAAGTCAAACTGCCCAACAGAAGGTGGTACAGTGCAGTGGAAAGCCTGACTTGGTGTTCAGAAGTTCTCCACCTTCTAGCTATGTGCTCTTGGACAAACGACTCATCTGAGCCTCAGCATTTTTCTCTTTAAAATGGAGGTAACAACACATCTCACAGAGGGTTGTTGTAAAGATTTAATAAAATACATGCAATGAGTGTGCTAAACCAAATGTATTATTTCCCAAGTTCTCCCCGATCCTTCAATGCCCTCGAGTGGCTTCCTGAAAATTGCATTGCAGTACCAACTTTCATCACCTGTGTAGGTTCATGCATCCACCATCACAGTTAAGATACTGGATAGTTCCAACACCACGAGGATCCCTTATGTTGTTCTTTTATAACTACACTCATCACCCCACACCACCCTTGTCCCTAACCTCTGAAAGTCACCAATTTGTTCTCCATTTCTAAGATCTTGGCTTTTCAAAAATACTATATAAGTGGATCAGACAGCATGTAACTTTTGAGATTGGCTTTTTTTGCTCAGTACAACTCCCTGGTGATTCATCCAAGTTGTTGCATGTATCAATAGCTTGCTCCTTTATACTGCTGAGTAGTATTCCATGATCTATATGTACCACAGTTTGTTTAACCAGTCACCTACTAAAGGGCATCTGGGCCGATTCTAGATTTTGGCTATTACAGCTAAAGCTGCTATGAACATTTGTGCACAGGTTTTTGTGTGAACATAAGTTTTTATTTCTCCAGGGTAAGTGCCCAAGAGTATAATTGCTGGGTTGAATGGTAATTGCACATTTAGTTCTTTAAGAAATTGCTGAACTATCTTCCAGAGTGATTGTACCATTTTACATTCCCACCAGCAATGTATGAATGATCCATTTACTTGAAAATTTCCTTTTAGTACTTGTTTAACCAAGTAATGCCATCAGAGGGTAGATGGCTCTTTAAAGGATCTCACTCATGAAGTTTCCTGATCAAAGCCTTTAAGCAGGAAGACGAACAAAAGAAAACTGCTACTCCTCTGAATAATACTAGTAATAAAACAAAAAACCACACCCATTGCCGTTAAGTCAATTCTGACTCATAGTGACCCTAGAGGACAGAGTAGAGCTGCCCCATAGAGTTTCCAAGGAGCAGCTGGTAGATTCGAACTGCTGATAGCTGACATTTATTGAGTGCTTACTCTATGCCAAGCACTGTGTTAAAGGCTTCCTTTATGTAATCCATTCACTACTCGCAACAGTCCTATGAGTAGGTCCTATTGTCATCCCCATTTTATAGATTAAGAAGTGGAGGCTTAGAAATAGAAATTCCTTGCTCATGGTAGTAGCTAGTAAATGGTAGAGCTAGGATCTAAAGTTGGCAGTGTGCCCACAGGGGGCTGTGCTCTCAACCACCACGTTATTCTGCCTCCTGTATAATAAAGAAAGAAACATCTCTGTGTCAGCAGAAGAGGCTGTGCAGGTTATACTGTAGTTAGAACAATGTTTCTCTTTTTAAATAGAAATGTAGATCTTACCATCTCTGAGATGTATGTCCTTGCATTGTGTATGTGTTTGCATATGTGCGTGTGTTTCAAAAGGTATGCACCGATCTTCCCTCAAAGGCCACACACAGCCCCAGTTGATGCCATTCCTCCGCTACACATGCCTCAGGCTACAGGGGAATGACTAACTACAGCATTCAGTCCTTTTCCATAGCTTGGAGGGGAGGTAACAACCACATATTCTAGCTAGTATGAGAAGGGAATCAAGAAGAATTTACCCACAACATCTCTAAGTAGAAGATCTCGGCAAATGCTTTCCCTGTTGAGCATGCGCAAGAAGAAATTAAATGAAATGATGATTACACAAATAAACTGTAGCAAAAAAATTAAAATAAAAAAGGAGGGCAGATAAGAACAAACATATAAAAGACAAGTGCAAGACCTAGTCTGGAAGAACACATAACTCAAATATTAAGGGAAAAAATTCCCTGTCAGTGTTTTACACTATAAAAACATTAAGATCTCAAAAACAAAATGATAAAACAGAGCGACATAAAATGGGAAACAGCTGAGCTAAGACTACAAATTGAGGACCAAAACACCACCAGGACAAAACTAATAAATTAGAAAGAGCAAGGGCCAACTAGGCTGAAAATGGAATTGCAGTACCAACAGAGAGAGAAGACTTGATACTGTCATCACACATTTAGAAAAAAAGAGAAAGGATTTTAACAATTAGGGAGGAGATAATAGATATGAAAGAGACAAAGATGAATCTATATAGGGATAATTGGTGTCTCTCAAGTAGCAAATCATACAAATGAAACAGAAAAAGCATTTTAAAAAGAAAATTTCCCTAAAATGAATGAAGAACTAATTTTACATGTGAATAAGGCAGTTTGTGGTCCAGGAAACACTGATACAGAATAATTAAAACAGATACATAGCCTGGTTAGGTTAATGACCTTTGAGGATTAAAAGGAAGCATTGATGGCCTTAAAGCAGAAAACAAAATCAAGTCACCTATGTGGGAAACAAAGTTAAACTGGCTTAGACTTTTCCCCAAAAATCAGTGCCAGAAGATAATGGAACTGTGTTTATAAAATTCTGAGGGGAAAACAGTATGACTCAAGGATATCCAGATAAGTTTGTTGTTTTATTAAAAAACAAAAAAAAAGACAATAGGCAGATATTCTCAAACATTAAAGGCCTTAGCAGATATAGCCTTTTCTGTGAAAAACTACCAGAGATGAAATCAGGCTAAACAAGAAATGAATGGATATGCCAGGGTAAAAGCACTCATATTATATTAAGTATTAAAAGGAGATAGTGTAGTAGTGGCCTACCAACTGGAAGAGATCCATATTTACGCCTGTTCCCAAGAAAGGTGATCCAACAGAATGTGGGAATTATCGAACAATATCATTAATATCTCACACAAGTAAAATATTGCTGAAGATCATTCAAAAGAGGCTGCAGAAGTATACTGACAGGGAATTGCAAGAAATTCAAGCCAGATTCAGAAAAGGATGTGAAACCAGGGAGATCACTGCTGATGTCAGATGGATCTTGGCTGGAAGCACAGAACACCAGAAAGATGTTTACCTGTGTTTTATTGACTATGCAAAGGCATTCCACTGTGTGGATCATCACAAATTATGGATAACATTGTGAAGAATGGGAATTCTGGAACACTTAGTTGTGCTCATGAGGTACCTATACAGGGATCAAGAGGCAGACTTTCGAACAGAACAAGGGAATACTGTATGGTTTAAAGTCAGGAAAGGTGTGCATCATGGTTGTTTCCTTTCACCATACTTATTTAATCTGTATGCTTAGCAAATAATCCGAGAAACTGGACTATATAAAGAAGAATGGGGCATAAGGATTGGAGGAAGACTCATTAACAACCTGCATTATGCAGATGACACAACCTTACTTGCTGAAAGTGAAGAGCACTTGAAGCACTTACTGATGAAGATCAAAGATCACAGCC
Organism: Trichechus manatus latirostris; assembly: GCF_000243295.1. Classification (NCBI taxonomy): domain Eukaryota; kingdom Metazoa; phylum Chordata; class Mammalia; order Sirenia; family Trichechidae; genus Trichechus; species Trichechus manatus. The sequence goes on from NW_004444059.1 coordinate 2,460,570, forward strand.
TTCAGTATGGATTACATTGAACATAAAGAAAACAAAAATCCTCACAAATGGACCAATAAGCAACATCATGATAAATGCAAAAAATATTCAAATTGTCAAGAATTTCATTTTACTTGGATGCAGAATCAACACTCATGGAAGCAGCAATCAAGAAATCAAACTATGCATTGCATTGGGCAAATCTGCTGCAAAAGACCTCTTTCCAAAGCAAAGATATCATCTGGAGGACTAAGGTGCACCTGAACCAAGCCCATGGTATTTTCAATCGCTTCCATACGCATGTGAAAGCTGGACAATGAACAAGTAAGATCGAAGAATTGATGCCTTTGAATTTTGGTGTTGGTGAAGAATATTGAATATACCATGGACTGCCAAAAGAATGAACAAATCTGTTTTGGAAGAAGTACAACCAGAATGCTCCTTAGAAGCAGGGATGGCGAGACTATGTCTCACATAGTTTGGACATGTTATCAGGAAGGACCAGTCCCTGGAGAAGGACATCATGCTTGGTAAAGTACAGGGTCAGCGAAAAAGAGGAAGACACTCAATGAGAAGGATTGACACAGTGGCTGCAACAATGCGCTCAAGCATAGCAACAATCGTGAGGATGGCGCAGGACCAGGTAGAGTTTTGTTCTGTTGTGCACAGGGTCACTATGAGTAGGAACCGAGTTGACGGCACCTATCAACATTAACAGTACAGTAGTGGGTAGTTCGGGAGTTACGCCACCTGAGTTTGAATCTTGGCTCTGCCAATTCTCGTGTTCGGCCTCAGACAAATTATTTTACTTGCCTCAGTTCCTTTACTGATAAGATGATGATGATAATGTTGTTACGGGTATCAAATGAAATAATCCATGCGAAGTACTTAGCCTAATGCTTAGCATTAGATACTATAACAAAACATTAAAATTATACAGTGAAACTTGAGAGCCGGAACTCGACGGGACTGCTTTGCTTTTCCAAGTCTCACAAGTTTTCCACCTTTGACAGGGTACAGTCTTACCACTTTTCCATCACTCTCTATTAGTGGAAAATATTTGAGTTTTCCTTCTCTGACAGGTTTCCACCTTACACAGGTTCTGTTTCTGCAGGTTTTACTGTATATGTGGTTTGCATTATATTTCTATTAGACAGAGCTGTTCTAGGGATATATTTATAAAAACATAGTAGCTCCAAATTTTAATACTTTTATAATTTTTTTTAATCTTAGGAAGTCAAACTAATAAATTAGATAAGTTATGGCTAGATAATTTATGATACCATAAATTATGGTAAAGAAAATTTTAACACACTGAAATCTCTGGAAAGGTGGGTATGAAACTGGTAACACTGACCCCTCTGGGGAAGGCAACAGGGTAGTTGGGAGGCAGAGTGGGAGGGAGGAGTTTCACCAACATGTAGCTTTTGAAATTTGTCCTATGTGAATATATTATACTATTCTTTTAAAAAAGTAACTAAGGGTAAAGAAACTCCTAAGTTTCTATAACTATTTCATTTTTTTTATCACAGTTACTTTTTCTTCTCTTCAAATTCAAGTGTAATTAAATACTTCAGTGTAAAATTAGCGTGCATAATATGGTCCCATTTTGCAACATTATTCCTAGCCAGCCAGCCCTCCATCTGTATATATACAAAGAAAGAGGTCTGGAGTGATACCTAATGTTAACCATGGTGATTTCTGAGGCCATGAAATTTGGGATATTTTTTCTTGTTCATGTTTTTCAGAATTGCTAGAATTTTTAAATAGTAAATATCACTTTTTAAAAGTCATTATTCTAAAAAAAGTAACATAAAAATAGTTGCCTGTTGGTTGAAAACAGTTAAAGGGCTTGGCTGCTAACTGGAAGGTTGAGTATTTGAGTCTACCCAGAGGTGCCTTGGAAGAAAGTCCTGGCAATCTACATCCAAAATCAGCCATTGAAACCCCTATACAGCACAACTCTTCTCTGACACACATGGAGTTGCTATGAGTTGGACTGACTCCTCTGCAACTGGTTTGGGTGGCTTATTGATTGACAAAGAAGAAAAAGGGGCTTGCCTGCACCTCCCAAGGAACAGTACTCTGAATGTCCACCCTGGAGGGTCCTGCTAAAGCTCTGGTTGTGCGTTTTATGCCCTAACTTACACTTAGGAAATTGCACTGCCAGGGGTAATGATGTCTCACTGGGTGCCTTGCTGATTCTTTAAGAGGGAGGCAGATGCCTGAGCTATCCACCTGCCAAACCTGTCCTTTCCCACTAGGCTTTTGTTCATTGTGTACCAATCACCTAGAAAGCTCTGCCTCCCTGACCTCTCAGTCATATCTTTTCTCCAAAGCCAAGTCAGATACAATGTCTTCCTTATACCTTTTCCTAATCTGTCTGCCTGATTTCCCTCCTTGAAATCCCATAGCACATTTTTACAACTGTTGTAGCAATTCATTTAGTTAAAAAATGTTTATCTGACTAAATAAACCATATTATATACCATGTGTCTTATATTTGTTTGTGTACGTGTCTTATCCTCTCTGCCTTAGAACAATTATCTTGAGGTCAGGAATTATGTCATACTCTTATGTAATTTCTACAGCACCTAGTATGATACCTTTTAAAGAATAAAACTCAAAAACAGTCTTTTGGGTAATAAATGAGCGAAAGAATTTGTTAAATTGAACTAATCATTTTATCTTTGTAATTTTTTGAAACTTGGGAGTCTTTTGGTTTTACACGCCAAGTGGTTTATGTGTCTTCAGAATTATTTTGAGTTTTTCTAAAGAACAAATATGCCCCCCTCTTTTTGTAAAAACACGGGCACGGATCAAAGTCCTTGGAAAGGTATAAGGTCTAACTAGCTAAATAATAGAATAGTGGTTTTATTTTCATCCATTTCACCCTGAAGAGTGAAAATTGACATATGAAAGACAATTTCTCTCTAGCCCCCCACTCCTTAATGTCCAACATTAGCTCAGAGACAGCTTTCCAAAATGAGTTCACATTATTTAGGATTTTCATCTCTTAGTTGGGATTTTTAGTCACAAAAAGCTACATTGTTGAAAACCTAAATAAACCTAACTTGGTCCGTAGAATGAATGATATTGGTGATGAGATAATGTGAATAGAATTTAAAATAAAGTACTACAAATATGAAATGTCATGGATTGAATTATGTCCCTGAAAAATATCTGTCAGCTTGGCTAAGTCATGATTCCCAGTATTGTATGCTTGTTTACCATTTTACCATCTGATGTGATTTCCCTATGTGTTGTAAACTTTATCACTATGATGTAATAAGATAAATTAGCGGCAGTTATATTGATGAGGTCTGCAAGATTAGGTAGTGTCTTAAGCCAACATCTTTTGAGATATAAAAGACAGAAGCGAGCAGAGAGACATGGAACCTCATACCACCAAGAAAGCAGTGCCAGGAGCAGAGCATGCTCTTCAGACCTGAGGTTCCTGCGCTGAGAAGCTCCCAGACCAAGGGAAGACTGGTGCATCACAAGGACCTTCCTCCAGAGCCAACAGAGAGAGCGAGCCTTCTCCTGGAGCTGACGCCCTGAATTTGGACTTATAGCCTACTAGACAGTGAAAGAATAAATTTCTCTTTGTTAAAAGCTATCCACTTGTGGTATTTCTGTTACGGCAGTACTAGATGACTAAGACACGAAATAATGTACATAATTAAAGGAATATCTTTATGAGATAATGGGGATTACATATGGAAACTATTTGTCTCTTTCTAGCCAGGGCTATCATTCCAAAATAGTTTGTTGAGAAATCTATTTCCCCTCTCTCTAGCTCAACCGTGAACAAAGAATGATATGCTGCCACCTATTGACAACTGAATGAAAGTGTAGCTCACAGCACGTTAAAAGTATTTACTCCGATTTTTTTTAAAAAAACTTGAAAAGGTCAAAATAGGTGGTTAGGTTATCTCATTTTAAACATAGTGATCGACACCTGTAAGATTCTTAATTTTACCCAAAAAAACAAAAAAAAAACCAGTTGCCGTGGAGTCCATCCCAACTCATAGCGACCCTGTAGGACAGAGTAGAACTGCCCCAGAGGGTTTCCAAAGAGACGCTGATGGACTAGAACTGCCGATCTTTTGGTTAGCAGGGAGCTCTTAACCACCGTGCCACCAAACCAAAAAACCAAGCTCATCGCTGTTGAGTGGATTGTAAGTCATAGCTACCCTGTAGGACAGAGTAGAACCGCCCCATCCCATTCCCGAGGCCAACTCTTCAGACAAAGATTAGACTGGATTATGGGACACAAAACAATAATTGTGAAGAGTGTGCTTCTCTTGGCTCAAGTAGGTACGTGAGACTAAACGGGCAGCGCCTGTCTGGAGGTGAGATGAGAAGGCAGAGAGGGTCAGGAGCTGGCTGAATGGACACAGGAAATCAGGGGTGGAAAGGAGGGGTGTGCTGTCACAGTATAGGAGAGCAATTAGGGTCACATAACAAGGTATGTATAAATTTGTGTATGACAGACTAACTTGAATTGTAAACTTTCACTTAAAGTACAGCAATAAAATTTAAAAAAAAAAAGAACTGCCACATAGGTTTTCCAAGGCTGTAATTTTTACTGAAGCAGACCGCCATGTCTTTCTCCCGTGGAGTGGCTGGTGAGTTCCAACCAACTAGCAGCCAAGCGCTTAACCACTGCACTACCAGGGCTCTTTTCCTTAACTTTAGGAGGAGATAATCATCAAGCAAATTGGTGAGACTGAAAAAGAAAAGAAATGAATGTAGGTAGAAAGACCATAAAAATTTAAAGATTAGAGAGTTTAGCTGCCGGTTTCAGTGAAGAACTGAAGTAACATTGGAATCACTCCATTAAAAAGAAAAAGGAGTTAATGAGGGATGAACAATTCAGAAAAGGAGGGTGAAAATGGCTGCAAAACTGGAAGAACGTAATCAGTATCACTGAACTGTACATACAGAAACGGCTGAACTGGTGTATGTTCTGCTGCGTATATTCTCAACAACAAAAACAAAAAAGAAAATTATTGAAACAGAAAAAAAAAAAGAGCATTGTCAATGCAAAATAAATAAAAGAAGAAAGAAAAAGGACAAGGAAACATAGCATTCCTATACTAAAATATGCTGGTAGTCCAGTCAGTCCAGTGTTGCAGCACTGAGAAATTTTGTGTGGAAGGAACATGGTCATTCTCCGTACGCTATTCCTCACAGGCGTAGAAATCTGCTCCCAAACAGCCCTATTTTCCCTTAATGACCCTTTACATATCTATCAATGGGATCTAACCCTTCCTGAAAGCCTGTTTCCAGCTGACCTACTTCTTGGGTGGGCGGAAGTTTCACACAATGAATAATGTAAATTGAGGAGGTCAAGACCTGATCTTTTATATTCAACAATGTATTTCTAGCGCTGTGTGAAGTCCCCAGCACATGGTAGGTACTTACTAAACATTGGTTGAATGAATAAATAGAGCCTCTTTTTTATTTCTCTTCGGTTTTCTGTGTTGGAGCTCCAAGGAGTGCATCAGAATCCTAGGATTTCAAGATTCAGTATGCATGACCCTATTCATATCTCGCTTTGATTATTTGGACATTTCTGGTGAAAAATTAGCTTGAGCCTCAGTCTTTAAGAAAACTCCTCAATTTTCCACTTCATTCAACATTACTCATCAATTAAGTTTTTAGTACATTGTAAATTGAAGTGTAAAACTTGGCTCAGTGGTAAAGGTTAACTCTATGTTATCCAGGGGCACGATCAAGAAAGAAAGTTCGAGAAGAGCCTGTACCTAATTAGGAGGATTAGAAAGACTTTTGAAAGCAATTAGCTTAGACTTTATGGTTAAAAGAAAGTTATTTAATTTGGGATGATAGTTTCCCTTTTTTAGCTCATTAAAACTATACTGTCTCATAGCCAAAGCCAGGAAGTGGGTAAGCAATTTTACATTAAATTCACCTACCAGAATCACCTGTTTCCATTGGCCAGAAGCCCAGATTATGGCCTTGATAATCTGTATCATGTCTCTTCTGTTCAGGGGTCCTCAGTTCTAAATTGCGCAGAAATTAAGAAGATATGCATACACATGAGCACAGTGTCTTACACCTGGAGACACAGCAATCTTTCCTGGAATTTTGCATCAAGCCATTCAATTTAATCTACTCTCAATGTACAAGTAAGAACACAACCCCTGCCTTAAAAGAGAAGGGGACCTAACCCACAGCAAAAGATGAAGTGAACAAATGGTTATAACAGTTGAAGCGTCGTAAGATTTAAAGGAGGCTGAGATCCCATCTGCTTGGAGGAATCATGAGTGACGTCATGCAGGAGGTGGAATTTGAATGAGTCTTTAAGAATAAGTAGAATTTTGTAGTTTGAGATTTGGGTGGAAAGAAAACAGAGTAGAACTGCCCCATAGGGTTTCCAAGGAGCAGCTGGTGGATTCAAACTGCCGACCTTTTGGTTAGCAGCCAAATGCTAGTGACTTGAAATCAGAGGCCTGGGTTGAGTCCTGGCCTCATCATTTATTTTCCATGTGACCTTGGGCAAGTTATTTAACATCTCTGGTCCTCAACTGCCTTTTCTGTAAAATAACAATAGAAGGGCCTACCTCATAGGGTGGTTTTGAGGATTGAATGAAATAATTCAGATGCTTCAATCGGTGTCTGGAATATAGTAAGTGCTCAACAAATACTGGCTATTATATTTGGGGAGTTTTATCTAATTTACTAAACAACAGGGAGCTATCACAGATTTCTGAGCAGAATAGCTGTGTGTCTGATGCTGAAACTTCAGAGTAATTAATTTGTCAATGAGGCTTAAGATGAATTAAAGGAAGTTGAAGAAGCTGTAATTAAGGATACCAGATAGGGGGATTTCATAACTGTCCAAGGGATATGTAATGATAATCAAGATTATAGGCTAGGAGGTAGAGGAGGAAGGAGAGGAAGGAGTAGAGGAGGAGGAGAAAAGAAGGGGCAATTATGGAAAACTTTGGGAGGAAAAACTGATAGGACTGAATGTGAAGTGTAAGGGAGAGGGAGAAGTCCAAGACAACTCTTTAAGATTTTGAACCTGTGTACTAGAAATGCGTCAGTGAGGAAAACAGAGCTATGAAGAGAAAGTGGTTCAGGGAAAGTTATCTAGGTGGAGATCCCAATGGGCACTCACAATTAGACCTAAATTAAGTATCTCCAACTTAGTGGTGAAAATGAAACCTCGTGTAGAGATAAAATCATAGAGGATGAGAAAGTTGCCAAGGTCAAACCATCTGACTGAAAATTTCTTGTTTTTCTTCTTATCGCTATTACATGAGTTTGGATCCATCAGTGGGAAAGAGGAAGGGGCTTGTATATTTTTTAAAAAGAGGTTCAAGTCCTAGTTTTTCCATCTACTAACCACATGTTACTTTACCAATCAGATTCTTCAACTGTAAAAAAAAGTAATGTGAACACCTTCCTCATAGAGTTATTCTGAGCATCAAATGAGGTCCCAGACCCTTTTTGGCTAGTTCAACAGAAATCATCCCCAGGGGCAGAATGAAATTTCTCTCCCTGAAGGTGCCTAATGGTCTGGGCTTGTTGCTACCTACTCCTGTGCCCACAATCTCTCTTTCTTTACCAGTAAACACTTGAGTTCATCACTCCCAAAACTTCCAAGCCTTGGTCAAATCTACACGTTGCTATACCAACTCCTGACTAACTCCAAGCCCTGTCTGTGAACCTCCTCTGCCCCCACCGCCTGTACTCCCAACACAAATTCACATGCTTCTGCCCAGGTCTCTAGTCTGACATGTAAAGAGCTTGAAATTCCTCACACCCATCCTCACAAGGAAAAATTGAAAATTAACAATTCTTCTTAGATTTCATCAGAGAATTGGGTTTTTTACCAAAGCCTAACCAACCTTGGGAAACCCTGGTGGTGAAGTGGTTAAGAGCTATGGCTGCTAACCAAAAGGTCAGCAGTTCAAATCCACCATACGCTCCTTTGTCATAGGGCAACATTTGTAGTAACTGTTAAATGGGAGACTATTTTGTCCTGTAAGCCTTCATCTTAAGTGAGAATAACAGCACAATTAGAAGAGCGCAGTCAATGTCACTTAAATGTGTATGTAAAAAAAATTTTTGAAATGGCGGATCTTTGGCTATGTGTATTTTCACCAAAAAAAAAAAAAAAAAAGTTGAGAATTTAGAGGGTTAAAATGTTGTGGGGTTGTTAACCAATGTCATAAAACAGCATGTGTGTTACTGTTACATGAGAAACTATCTGTTCTGTAAGCCTTCACCTGAAGTACAATAAAATATTTAAAAAAAAAAAATTTTGGAAGCTGAAACTCAAACAGAGAGGTAGCAATTGATTTATTAGATTGGAGAAAGTCGAAATCAAAGCCTGTGGTGTTGGTGGTGAGAAGGAGAGTGATGGCAAAGAGAAAAGGCTAGAAAGAATCAAGCTAACTCAAGCCACTGGACCCCAGAAAGTCTTGGAATTGAGAGCACCAGGATGTGTGAAGACAGGGGTAGCAGTGGGCCTGAAAGAAGTAGTGTTGGTTGAAAGCCTTTAAAAGATGAGATTAAATCCTCCAGATACTCTTCTAAGATCCAAGTTGCCAAATGACTATCTCTAATCCACCAGGCAGAAGAGTGGAAGTTAAAGCAGACAAGCTCTGGACTGGGGGACACCAGGCACAGCTGAAGGCACATAGTGAACCCAGGAGAATTAGAAGAAAGTTTACATACTGGACAGTGAGGCACTCCTCCCCTCCAGGCCCCTTCCCCTACCCAGAGCCCAGAATGCTAGCAGTGAAGTCAAGGCAGAACACCGAAAACAAAGAGGAAAACTTGAGAGCAAAAACAACAAAAATACGGATTATACAGATTACTTAACACAGAACAAAAAATTAGGCATGTATCAGATTTCTCAACAGCAACATTTGAGGTAGGATGACCAACCCACCCATTTATCCAGGACTGCGGGAGATTCCCAGGACTCTGGACTTTTAGTGCTAAAACCAGGAAAGTTTCCAGCAAATCAGAACAAGGTGGTCATACTAATTCAAGGCCAGAAAAAAAAACAAAACAAAAGACAATCCTAAAAGTATAAAGGAAGATAACCATATACCTTGAATTCTACACTCAGAATCCAAAGTATCTAAAATACCATTCATGACGCAGGAGGGGACAGGAAAGCTGGTGATAGGAAACCCAAGGTTGAGAAAGGATAGTGTTGATATGTCGTGGGGTTGTTAACCATTGTCATAGGGCAATATGTGTACTAACTGTTTAATGAGAAACTATTTGTTCTGTAAACCTCCATCTAAAGTACCAAAAAGAAGAATTATCTATGTGAGATCAAATTGACAACAGCAACTCAAAAGGTTTGATGGGAAGACTAGGGGACAGTGAGTTGAAGACAATGGTGATGGAATAATTTGGAAAAGGATAATGAGAATAGCAGCACAACTGGAAGAATGTAATCAATGTCACTGAATTGTACGTGTAGAAATTTTTGGAATGGTGTATCTTTGGCTATGTATATTTTCACCAAAAAAACAAAGGTCCTCCAAGTTCGAGAAGGGAGAAGGTTGACATGTAGTAGGGTTATTACCAATGTCATAAAACAATATGTGTACTGTTTAATGAGAAACTATTTGTTCTGTAAACCTTCATCTAAAGTATAATAAAAAAAAAATTAAAATAAAATAAAATACCATTCATGATTGAGGGTGAAATAGATACATTTCCAGACACCTATGACTAAGGAGTTTTCTGTTCCTAGACCCTTGCTAAAGAACTACTAAAGGACATATTTTAGAAAACTGGAACCCAAAAGGATGAAATGGAATGCAAGAAACAATTATGAGCAAATAAACTGTTAAACATCTAGCTAATATAAATAATCACAGACTATATAAGATAGTAATAATAAAAATGATTGATTTGAGGGATATATAAACATAATGAAAATAAAGTAATAAAAACCACATGTAAGATGTAGAGTAATGGGAATCCTTGCATTTTTCTAGGAGTGGACTACAGACACTGATTAAATTAAATGTTAAGTCAAGAGTAGGCATGTTAAAATTTTAAGAATGATCAATAAAATAACATATCTGACTTCCAAGTCAATAGAGAAGAAAAAAGGCAGTAGTGAGGTAGATACAGAAAAATTCATTTCAATGAAATGAGGAAAGGAGAGTAGAGAGCAAAGAAAAGGCGTTGTAAATAGGAAGTGAAATTAAGGTGGCAGAAATTAAATCCTTATACTTCAGTAGTCAAAATAAATACAAATAGACTAAACTTTTTGGTAAAATATAGATTATAAGATTGGATTACAAAAATATATAGCAATATGGTGTTTACAAGATACTCAAAACAGAAGGGCATGGAAAGGCAGATGGTAAATCTGGCAAACAACAATCTGAAGAAAGTTCTCATCTGGGAGAGCAATTTGGCAACATCTAGTAAAGCCGAAGATGAAAACTCTTCTTCTAATCATATACCCCTAGAACAGCTCTGTCTAATAGAAATATAGTACAAACAACATATATAATTTTAAGTTTTCTATTAGCTACATTAAAAAAGTTTTAAAAAAGTGAAATTAATTTTTATTTAACTCAATATATCTGAAATATTACCATTCAATATGTAATCAAAATAAAAAGTATTGAGATATTTTATATTTTTCATACTAAGTCTTCAAAATCTGATACACATATTACACGTCAGAGGGAGATAAGGAATGACTAAACAAATACAGGTTTACTTATACAAAATAATACTGTTTAAGAGTTAAAAATAAATGAACCACAGCTACATGTACAAATATGGATGAATCTCAACAACATAATATTTAGTAAAAGATATTCATATGTTTAATGAAAAAGGCAAGTTGCAAATGGATTTGAGCAGTAAATCATCATATATGTACACAAAATTCTAGTATATACTGTTCATGGTTTCATGAATTTATCGCAAAAATGCAAAGACACGCATGGGATTGATGCACAATAACTTTAGGAACGTGATTACCCTCAGGAAGAGAGTAATGAGATAGGGAAATGGAGGCTTTTTTTGCTATCAGTTTTGTTTTCTTTCTTTAAGAGAAAGATTTGAAGAAAATGGGGCAAAATGTTAACATCTATTCAGCCTCATATGTAGTAGATTAAAAATGGCCACAAGTTCTTTGCCAGTTCTCCCTTTAATACGTGGAGGTTTCTGTCCCCTCCTCTTGAATTGGGTGGGCTCTGTGATTGCTTTGACCAGTAGAATACAGTAGATATGACATTGAATCTGCTTTCAGGCCAAGGCCTTAAGAGACTGGCAGTTTCCACTTCTGTTTCTTGGAATATTTCTTTCGCCGAAAACCAGATGTTTAACTGCCCTGAGATCACCACGCTATGAAGAAGCCCAATCTAATCATGTAGAAACAGAGATAGAGATGCTCAGCCATTCCTAGCTTTTCTCAACCATCCTAACCAGGCAGCAAGCAAGTTGATGAGAATCCATCTTTGACATTTCAGATCCAACAAATGCACAGTGGAGAAGAAGTGAAGAATCCAGATGAAAGATGGAACTCAGGCCCCAGACATATGGCCCAGCTGAACTGTCTCGGTCTTCTAAAGCGGTTTGAGCCACCTCCATCTTGGCAAAAGTCCCTATTATGGTGAAAAACAAATAAGCCATCTGTCATGGATTGAATTGTGTCCCCCCCAAAATATGTGTCAACTTGGTTAGGCCATGATTCCCAGTACTGTGTGGTTGTCCTCCATTTTGTGATTGTAATTTTCCTATGTGTTGTAAATCCTAATCTCTGCCTGTGATTAATGAGGCAAGATTAGATTATGTTAAAGAGGATTAGGGTGGGATTGTAACACCCTTACTAAGGTCACATTCCTGATCCAATGTAAAGGGAATTTCCCTAGGGTGTGGCCTGCATCTCCTTTTATCTTACAAGAGATAAAAGGGAATGTAAGTGAGCAGAGAGTGGGGGACCTCATACCACCAAGAAAGCAGTGCCGGGAGCAGAGTGTGTCCTTTGGATCCGGGGTTCCTGCATGGAGAAGTTCCTAGACCAGGGGAAGATTGATGAGAAGGCCCTTCCTCCAGAGCCAACAGAGAGAGAAAGCCTTCCCCTGGAGCTGATACCTTGAATTTGGACTTCTAGCCTACTAGACTGTGAGAAAATAAATTTCTCTTTCTTAAAGCCATCCACTTGTGGTATTTCCGTTACAGCCACCAGATAACTAAGACACCATGCCTCTGTGTCCTGCCAGAATTCCTAATCCACAATGTCATGAGCGTGCTTGCTGCTTTATCGCTAAGTTTAGAGATGGTTTGTCAGGGGCGATAGATAATCAGAACAGCACATGAATAGCTATATCACTTTTTGTACTTCATGTTTAAAATATTTTATACTTATTTTTTAAATAATTAATAAAAAATAGAGAAAAAAACCCACCAGATTTTCTAAAGAAGGATAAGAAACCAATTAGAGGGCCAGAATTTATTGAGCCAAAAACACAGCTATCAACTTTCTGGCCAAAATTAAATGAGTTAATGAAGTCCCTAAACATTGTGTTTTCATTGTATTTGTAGACATAGCTTCAATCTTCTGCTCTTCTGTAACCTCAGTTGTGTTGTTAAGATACAAGAGTATTGATTCTTGCTGAAGTTTTAGTGAATTAAACAGGGAAGTAGGCAGAGTTCCAACTAGCCTTAATTTCTTTCTCTTTCAAAACTACTGTTGCTACTCCTCCACCATCTATCCAGTCCAGATACTTAAGAGTAGTCTTAGATCCTTCCCTGTTCTTTACCCTTCAAAATAATTGGTTAGTAAGGCCCAGAGAAATATTTGGCAGGGTGATTTATAAAACAGTGGTCTTTCTGGAGGCTTGGAGTCATTAAGAATTGAAAATTAAGCTAGAAGGAATACATCAACACTGCAGTGATAGGACGGTGCAGCCAGCATCATTATTCTTACCTATATACCTCACAAGACCATAAGCATCAGGAAGGTAGGGAACAATTCTGTTGTATTCACAGTTATGTCTCCAGCATCTATCATAGTATCGGACACATAGGAATGCTCAACAAATATTTGACTCACTCATTCAGTCATTCATTCAACAAATATTTGTTGAGCCTCTACTATGTGCTAGATTTTATTTTAGACAATGTATATATACAAAAGTAATAAAACTGTCAATCTCTTTGTCCTCAAGGAGCTTATATTCTGGTGGGGGAAGACAGAAAATAAATCAGCTGAGATACATACAATCTCAGGTAGCAATATGAAGAAACATAAAGAAGCATAAACAGAACAGAAAGTGTGGGGTTTGGGGAGGGTCGCCATTTATATCAGGAGGGTTCAGTCCCTGGAGAAGGACATCATGCTCAATAAAGTAGAGGTCAGTGAAAAAGAGGAAGACCCTTAACAAGATGGATTGACACAGTAGCTACAACAGTGGGCTCAAGCATAACAATGATTGTGAGGATGGCACAGGACCGGGCAGTGTTTCGTTCTGTTGTATATAGGGTCACTATGACTCGGAACTGACTTGACAGCACCTAACAACAACAACAGCTGTTTATATAACTTGGTCAAAAGGCCTCTCCGATAACGGAAACTTTCAGCAGAAACCTGAAGGAAGTAAGGGGGTGGTCCACGTAGATATCTGGGATAAGTTCAAAGCGCCTGAGGCAGGAGAATGCTTGGCATGTTTATGGGACAGCAAGGAGACTAGAGTGCCATAGTGACTTTCTTAAAAAAAGAAAGAAAACATGCCTTTTCCAACAAGGAGGACAAAGTGTATGCCTGGTTCTGTAGAGACACGGGACATTCTCGGTTATACTTTCTTGGTGAGAAAGTCAAACAGCAGTATTTAAAAATAGTATTGATAATCAAGTATCTGAGGTGGGGCATTCCTCCTGGGAGCCCAGAAAGGGGGTAATATAACTTGACTGATATGGAAGGAAGGTGGAGTCTCTGTTTTCTCATATTACAGCCTGCATAATACACAAAATATAATCCCTGGAGGATATCAACTATTTATGAAAGCCAAATAAATGCTTTTAACCTCTGGCACTCGAGCTCTGAGCAAGAGGCTGTACCTGCTGTATTTTCATAACCTTGTTTCCCAGGAAACCAAAAGTCAAAAAGGAAAGACGCAAGGAAAAACAGGAAGCTGTCACAAGCTAACCTGTAACACTTCAGTTTTAATAGACATACACTACTTTAAAGAATAAAATGGGGTGTATTTCCAGAGAGTCCTATAGCCCATAATACGTATTGTCTTTTCATTTCTTATGCTGCAATGACCAATCAAATATGCAACTGAGTAATTACAAACCTGGCCATTAGAGGCTAAGAGGTTATATTCCAAAGTTATTCATCTTAGTAACATGTTACCCTATAAAGATTCCATTTCTTTTTATTGTAAAAATACAATGGCTATCATCCTCAAAATTTGAAAAGATACAAAATATTAAAAACAAAATCCCTGGTGAAATATAGAACAGCTAGACCCCAGCATCATTGTGTATCTGTAATCTAATCATTACATAAATGATATGTATCATGTAAAGCGATACTTTCCTGTTTCCCTTGGGTTCTCACTTCTGGGATAAGAGAAGGAAAACACTAGCTGACAAATGTTAAATTTTGAAGAAACGGAGCCCAGCCATCAGTGTATCTGGCAAAAATAATCCATTATAACATGTGATTAAAGGGACAGGGACAAGTATACTGAATTACAGCTTCATAGAAATTTCATATTAGTAAATTGGCATTAAATTTGAGCCTAGAGCCAATAGTTAAAACAATTCAGCCCCAGGAACCGTAAAAATTCACCATGCAGTTTTTCACCCAAAGCTTTAGGCTGGAACCACATACACGAGGCTAATGACTTATAGGCCAATGGCCAAAGGAAACCCATGGGCACTGCAAAAGCCTAAAATGCCGTTTGTTTACTTAAGAGAGGTTTAAAAGACCTAAGTAGCTGAGACATGTGCTATTTGATAAAATAAGGACACCATTTCCAGCCCCAAATGCAAATTTTATAGAAAAGAGAGTAGGGCTATTTGCATTTTGCTTTGGCTTGTTCCTGCCCTTTCGCTCTGCCAGAATTCTCTCTAACTCTGTTTGCCCTCAAGGTACCGGGTGGCATCATCTGTGGTCTGGCCTATGCCCATGAGTATGCAAAAAGTCAGCTTGCCATTTGCTAAATTATTTATGAGCTCAGCTGCTGTGTGGATTTTTTTATTGAATAATTTTTTTTTATAAATATTTTACAAGCAGCCAGAGGCTATTGGTATTTGATGCACTGCAGGAAATTAAAGAATAAAATTTAAATTGTAGTGTACAAAGACTAAAGGATCACCATGTCCCTGTTGAGATTACGTGCTATAAGCACGTAGTTTAAAAGTGGATTTAGACGTGTTTACACAGCCTTTTTATCAAACCATGTTTTTTGAATTTAGATACATTCTCCTGTAATTGAGAAATGAAGAAAATTATAGAATTTTAATTTCTGCTCTGCTAGCCAGGACTAAGTTGAATTTTTATGTTCTTGGTGCTTTCAGAATTTGATGTGGGTTCTGGGCTTCATTCTGCATCTCAAATTTGCTAGTTTGCATTGTTTTAAAACTATTACTCTAATAGTGATTTTTTTTAATCAATAACAAATTATCCACTATTTTCCAGTTGGTGGTTCAGTGGTAGAATTCTTGCCTTCCATGCGGGAAACCAGGGTTCGATTCCAGCCAATGCACCTCATGCATAGCCACCACCCAGCTGCCTGTGGAGGCTTGAGTTTTGCTGTGATGCTCTACAGGTTTCACCTTCTATACTAAAATGGGCTAGGAAGAAAGGCCTGACAATTTACTTCCAAAAATTAGCCAATGAAAACCCTACGGATCACAATGGTTCAATCTGCAACCATTTATGGAGATGGTGCAGGACTGGGCAGCATTTGGGTCTATTGTGCATAGGGTCGCCATGAGTTGGGGGCCAACTCTATGGCAGCCAACAACAACTATTTTCCTAATTTCCTATATTTCACCTACAACTGAAAGTTTGGATTCCTTTGTTAATATTAATATAGTGCTTGTTAGCTAGTGTGAAATAAAAAGGACAAAGATCCAGACGTTAAATGCCTTTAGAAACTGACTAAATAAGAACAAAACCCAAAAAAAAACCCTTGCCGTCGAGTTGATTCCGACTCATAGCTACCCTATAGGACAGACTAGAACTGCCCCATAGGGTTTCCAAGGAGCGACTGGTGGATTTGAACTACCAACCTTTTGATTAGCAGCTGAGTTCTTAAAAATAAAGACAAGAGAGGGGTCAAATAAAACATTGAGATCTCAAACCTGTATACCTGGGAGAAAGCTGATGTGGGAGACATCAGGAGAGGATTTCACTTGTGAGAGAAATGATGAGTTTACTATTAGACATGTCAAATATGATATGCGGTCTGCTTAGGTTACGTCCAATAAGTACCTGATAATACGGGGCCAAAGCTTTGAATTGTAGAACAAACAAATAAGTGAACAAAGCAGTCACATCAAATACATATTCATATTAGCAAGAAATGTATACTGGGATCACTTTTTATATCACAAATATTTCATCTCACTTTGAAAATTAGATAATAAACTTATATTCACTTTTATTCTTCAGGGCTGGGCATGTAAAAATCTTTCAGAACAAATTATGATGATGAATCCAAGATCTGGCTAAGCAAATGCCTTGGGTTCCATACACTGCATCTGTCATGATGTAAAGTATAGTCAGCTTGTGTGAAACTTTAAGCAAAATGGCCAGTGTTTAACCTTTAAGCTGATTGTTAACCAAAAGGCTGTTTTCTTCATGTTTTAAATTTTACTCAGAATTTATATCAAAAGTGTTATGTTGTGTTTATACAAAGTATGGATACATAATGCTTTGTACTTAGAGAGTTTTTTCAATCAATAAATGAAAATATTCTATCAATGTTTATTTTTTCCATGGCCACGTTACATATTAAGGATTGAGATCCAAGATAACATACTTTTGCATTTTAAATTTCATTAAAGAGAATTTTAGCAAAATTGCTAAATATTCATTTAGAATAGCAGACGTCTACACAAATTATCTTTATGCATAGTTTTTCACTGTTGTCTTATCTCCACACCCCCAGCCTTATGCCTTTCTTAGGCCCCAATTCAACACGGGCCAGAAGCAAATACTAGGGTTCTTAGCTGCAAACAATAAAGTCCATCCTGGCTACCTTAAACAGAAAATAAACTTATTAGAGGATATAGTTCACAAAATGAGTGGAAGAGTGTGAGAAACAGATTTGAGACTACGCTTCTAGGACTAATATCCATAACCACCCAATGCAGGACTTTAAAGCAGTTCATTCCCATTCAAACCCCTGCTGAGAATTTGCATGTCTGATAAATTCCCTGCTGAGAATTTGCATTTTCACCCCAGATATACTGAATCAGAATCTACATTTTAACAAGATCCCCTGGTGATTGTCATGTATAACTTCCTGGAAACTTGTTAGAATTGCAAATTCTCAACAGGGGTTCGAACCTGAACGAACCAGTTCGAAGCCCTGCCCCAAAGAACAAATCCAGTGAAAACCTGCCACAGCTGTTACTGCTTCCACCAGTCAAAAAAAAAAAAAACCATTTAAATCCCTACTGCTGCCAGTTTGGTATTAAAAAACTTGGTCGTACAACTGCTGCTGCTGCCACCCCACCAGCAAAATGGAAATGCCACGCAGAATCCATTCCCTGTTATTGCTCACTTTCGCGCTAAAGTCTCCATCCAACTGACAGAGTAGATCATATGCCTGCATCCCAGCCATAAGGGAAGCTGTAAATTTTTGTTCTTCTATGTTTCCTGGGTCTCCTTTGTTTCCTATGAGACCCAGAATTCAAGGTCCTAGAGATGACACCTGAGTTTCCATGATAACCCCTGAGTCACAGCTTTCCTTGACCCAAGGAGCCAACTTCCCAGGACTGGTCCTCTGCTTTGGGCCAGCTATACTGTCCTACTAATTTATTTCCCTAGAGATTGAGATCCTGATCTTTAGACTAGCCTGGTGCCTGGGGCTCTGCTAACCCACCTTGCTCTGGCCGGTCTCCTTCCTATGGACCTGAGATGCCTCTGAACCACAAGGCACATAGTAAGTGTGTAATAAATGTTGAATTATTGAGTGAATAAAGAAAACATTTTTACCAATGAAAATACCTCCTAGATGACAACTGTGTATCTTCCTAATTCCTCTCTAACAGGCTTTGCTCACCTCTCATGTAGAACCTCTCATGTAGAACCACAAGCTTACTCTGCCCTTTGAACAATGTGCTTCTCATTCTGCTACCTCTATAATCAGCTCCAGCAGTCACCTTTCCTGTCTCCTCTACCATTAGAGATCTGGCTGTATCAACATGTGGCCTGACTTCAGACAAATCGTCACAGGTCTTGTGTTTCCTCTCTGTAGGGCAAGAGTTGAATAGATTATATCAAAGGTTCTTCTAACTCTCACTTTTACAATTGTACACGGTGTCTACATGGGACATTACTACAAAGTAGGATATCCCTTTTTGTTTCCTTTTCTAATATAGTGTGAGGATCCATAAAATTTAAACAGTATCATATTGTTTTCAACTGGGGTACTGAACTTCCAACAAAGGCATGAACTCAGTTAGTACAAGTCCTAACGTCTCTACTTATTAGTTATGTGTCCTTGAGTCAATCATTTCAAATTTCTGAGTTATCTCATATATGAAATAGGATATTAATACCATCTACCTTATGCAGTTATTGTGAAGCTCAAATAAGACCATTTATGTGAAAATCATCTACACATATGAGAAGCACAAAATAAATATAAGATGTTATTAATGTTGATGTCAAGGGTTTGTGATCATCCATATTTCTAAACCTGCCATAATATAGGAAATTACATAGGAATTGACACCCAGAATAAAGCCTCTCCTCCTTTTCAGTTTATGTACACAATCACTATAAAAGGAAATTACATCATCTACAGTGTAAACCTCCTCATTGAAGCTGGGTTAGCGAATTGCCGTGAAAGAAGCAGATCCACATGAGTCATGTTAAGATTGCTATGCACCTGTAGATATATATAAGGCGATGGGCGATGGAAGCAGAATATTTAAGCTGGTAACAGAATTTTCATTGAATTCTCTTAATTAGTTCACACCAGGGGAGTGAATATAATCCACTCTCCTCATTTCCAAAGGGTTCCAATGTGTCAGAAGCCTATCTATTTTTATTACAGGAACTGCTTTACAAATAAGCACAGTGTGTGAAGCATCAACGCACCAACTTGTTTAGAAGCCAAGAAGAGAATAAGAACACAGCCTAAAGAGAATTTAATGGGCCCAGCTTGAACTTTTCCCCGGCCAACACCATTGAACACCTGTTAAAAATCATGAAGAAATTACAGAAAATATCAAGCATCTAAGTACATTGCACTAAATTCTATATTCCAACAGTGTTGATTTATTTTCTGTTCATGTTCCCATGGTTAAACTTTCTCACCAAAGAGTTATCTTGGAAAAAAAACATGTGTCTCCTTACAAAAATCTCAAACACATGCAGGATGGGCTAATCTATGAAAGTAACCAGATTTAATAAATAAGGCTATATGTTGAGGAAAATTTGATTACATAAAAATAAAAATATTTTGCTTGGAAAGTGATGCTATAACCAAAGTAAAAATAAAATGACAAGTTGGGAGAAAATATTTATAACATATATCACAGACAAAAAGTTAATATCCCTTATATGTAAATAGTTTCTAAAACTAGAGGACAAAAAGTACATTAACCCTATAGAAAAATGGGCTACAGCACAGAAAAAAATGAAAATGATTCTCAACCATAAAAGGAAGGCAAATAAAAATTACACTGAGATAACATTTCTCCCCCTTTAGGTAGGTAAAAAGCAGCCCTGGTTGCACAAATGGTTAGGTGATTGGCTGCTTACTGAAAACTTGGCGGTCCATCTAGCAGCTCCTCAGGAGAAAGACCAGGCAAGCTGATTCCATAATGATTATGGCCAAGAAAATACTATGGGGCAGTTCTACTGCGTCACATGGGGTCGCTATAAGTCAAAAATCGACTCAACAGCACCAATCAACAGCAACAACAAGATAGGTAAATACATATCTGAAAGTTTAACAAGGTTGTTGTTATTGTTGTTTTATGCCATTGAGTCGCTTCTGACTCATGTTGACCCTATGTGCAACAGAACGAAACACTGCCCAGTCCTGCACCAATATCACAATCATTGTTATGCTTGAGCCCATTGTTGTAGCCACTGTGTCAACCCACCTTGTTGAGAATCTTCCTCTTTTTTGCTGGCCCTCTACCTTACCAAGCATGATGCCCTTCTCCAGGGACTGGTCCCTCCTGATAACATGTCCAAAGTATGTAAGACGAAGTCTCACCATCCTTGCCTCTAAGGAGCGTTCTGGCTGTACTTTCTCCAAGACAGATTTGTTCATTCTTCTGGCAGTCCATGGTATATTCAATATTCTTCGCCAACAACATAATTCAAAGGAATCAATTCTTCTTCCGTCTTCCTTATTCATTGTCCAGCTTTCACACACATATGAAGTGATTGAAAAAACCATGGTTTGGGTGAGGTGCATCTTAGTCCTTAAAGTGACATCTTTGCTTTTTAACACTTTAAATTACTCTTTTGCAGCAGATTAGCCCAATGCAATGCATCGTTTGATTTCTTTGACTGCTGCTTCTATGGGCGTTGATTGTGGATCTGAGTAAAATGAAATCCTTGACAACTTCAATCTTTTCTCCATTTATACTGATGTTGCTTATTGGTCCAGTTGTGAGGATTCTTATTTTCTTTATGTAGAGCTGTAATCTATACTGAAGGCGGTGGTCTTTGACCTTCATCAGAAGTGCTTTAAGTCCTCTTCACTTTTCACTTGTGTCATCTGCATATCACAGGTTGTTGATGAGTCTTCCTTCAATCCTGATGCCCCGTACTTCTTCATATAGTCCAGCTTCTCAGATTATTTGCTCAGCATACAGATTGAATAAAAATGGCGGAAGGATATAACCCTGATGGACACATTTCTTAACTTTAAACCACACAGTATACCCTTGTTCTATTCAAATGACTGCCTCTTGATCTAAGTACAGGTTCCTCATAAGCACAATAAAGCGTTCTGGAATTCCCGTTCTTTGCAATGCTATCCATAATTTGCTATGATTCACACAGTCGAATGCCTTTGCATAGTCAGTGAAACACAGGTAAACATCATTCTGGTATTCTCTGCTTTCAACCAGGATCCATCTGACATCAACAATGATATCCCTTGTTTCATCTGCTCTTCTGAATCCAGCTTAAATTTCTGGCAGTTAAAGTATATTGGCAGCTCCCTGTCAACGTACTGCCGCAACCACTTTTGAATGATCTTCAGCAAAATTTTACTTGTGTGTGATATTAATGATCTTGTTTGATAATTTCCATATTCTGTTGGATCACCTTTCTTTGGAATGGACACAAATTCGAATCTCTTCCAGTCACTTGGTCAGGTGGCTGTCTTCCAAATTTCTTGGCATAGATGAGTGGGCACTTCCAGCGCTGCAACTGTTTGTTGAAACATCTCAATTGGTATTTCGTCAATTCCTGAAGCCTTGTTTTTTGCCAATGCTTTCAGTGCAGCTTGGAACTCTTCCTTCAGTACTGTCGGTTCTTGATCATATGATACCTCCTGAAATGGTTGAATGTCGACCAATTCTTTTTGGTACAGTGACTTTGTGTATTCTTTCTATCTTCTTTTGATGCTTCCTACGTCATTTAATATTTTCCCCACAGAACCCTTCCATATTGCAACTTGAGGCTTCAATTTTTTTCTTCAGTTCTTTCAGCTTGAGAAGTGTCAAGCTGTTCTTCCCTTTCGGTTTTCTAACTCCAGGTCTTTGCACATTTCATTATAATACTTTGTCTTTTCTAGCCGTCCTTTGAAATCTTCTGTTCAGCTCTTTTACTTCATAATTTCTTCCTTTTGCTTTAGCTACTCTACGTTTAAGAGCAAGTTTCAGTCTCTTCTGACATGCATTTTGGTCTTTTCTTTCTTTACTGCCTTTTTAATGACCTCTTGTTTTCTTCATGTATGATGTCCTTGATGTCACTCCACAGCTCGTCTGGTCTATGGTCATTAGTGTTCAAAACAACAAATCTATTCTTGAGATGATCTCTAAATTCAGGTGGGATATACTCAAGGTCATACTTTGGCTCTCATGGACTTGTTCTAATTTTCTTCAACTTCAGCTTGAACTTGATGGTCTCTTCCGTAGTCAGCCCCTGGCCTCGTTCTGACTGATGATACTGAGCTTTTCCTTCGTGTCTTTCCACAGATGTAGTCAATTTGATTCCTGTGTATTCCTTCCAGCGAGATCCATGTGTATAGTCACCATTTATGTTGTTAAAAAAAGGTATTTGCAATGAAGAAGTCGTTGGTCTTGCAACATTCTATCGTGCGATCTTTGGCGTCATTTTTATCACCAAGGCTATACTTTCCAGCTACCAATCCTTCTTTTTAGTTTCCAACTTTCGCATTCCCAATCACCAGTAATTATCAATGCATCTTGACTGTATGTTTGATCAATTTCAGGCTGCAGAAGTTGGTAAAAATCTTCCATTTCTTCACCTTTGGCCTTAGTGGTTGGTGCATAAATTTGAATAATAATCATATTAATTGGTCTTCCTTGTAGGCATATGGATATTATCCTGTCACTGACAGTGCTGTACTTCAGGATAGATCTTGAAATGTTCTTTTTGTCTGTGAACGCAATGTCATTCCTCTTCAATTTGTCATTCCCAGCATAGTAGACCATATGACTGTCTGATTAAAAATGGGCACTCCCAGTCCATTTTAGCTCACTAATGCCTAGGATATTGATGTTTATGCCTTCCATTTCATTTCTGATGACTTCAATTTTCCTAAATTAATACTTTGTACATTCTCTGTTCCGATTATGAATGGATGTTTGCAGCTATTTCATCTCATTTTGAGTCATGCCACAACAGCAGATGAAGCTCTCAAAAGCTTGACTCATCCACGTCACTAAGGTCGACTCTACTTTGAGGCGGCAGCTCTTCCCCAGGTGTATTTTGAGTCCCTTCCAACCTGTGGGGCTCATCTTCTGGCACGATTATCAGACAATGTTCCCCTGCTATTCATAAGATTTTCACTGGCCAACTTTTTCAGAAGTAGACTGCCAGGTCCTTCTTCCTAGTCTGTCTTATTCTGGAAGCCCCATTGAAACCTGTCCACCATGGATGATTCTGCTGGCATTTGAAACACTGGTGGCAAACCTTCCAGTATCACAACATAAAGCAAGCCACCACAGTATGAGAAACTGACAGACACACGGTGGTTGACAAGGTAGTTTGTTAGCAAGGCCCAAAGAAATGGGAACACCCATACACAGCAATACCTAGTGAAATTATATATGAATTTATTCTTTACCCCAAAATCCCACACCTAGAAATCTATTCCAAAGACACACTGCAAAAATATGAATAGATACATGACAAGGAACACATTATGAAGTTATGCATAATAGAAGATGACTGAAAGTAACCTAAACTCCATCAAGAGAGGACTGATTGAATAGAGTCCAGCAGTTCTCAAGCTTTAGGTGCACCACAATCACCTGAAGACCTTGTTAAACCACAAAGTTCTGGGCCCAACTCCAGAGTTTCTGATTCAATAGGTCTGGGATGGGGCCCCAAAATTTGCATTTTTAACAAGTTCTCAGGTGAAGCTGATGCTGCTTGTCTGAGACCCACACTTTGATAACCACTGATATAGCATATTCATGCAATGGGATAGTGTGCAGCTGTCAAAAGAACCGATCTCTCTTTATTTTACTATGGAGTTATCTGTGCAATAATTTTTAATGAAAAAAATGCAAGTGGAAAAAAGTGTACATTGTGCGCTACTTCTTATCTAAGGAAGGGGGACATACAAATTATATATACACATATATATAAAACCTATTGCTGTCTAGTTGATTCTGACTCCTAACGACCCTATAGGTCAGAGTAGAACTTCCCCATAGGGCTTCCAAGGTGCAGCTGGTAGATTCGTACTACTGACCTTTTGGTTAGCAGTCATAGTTCTTAACCACTGCACCATCAGGGCTCTCTCTCTGTCTCTCTCTCTATATATATACGCATATATATATGTGTATATACATGTATAAAAGATAAACCATAAATATTTCAGAAGTGGTTATCTGTGGGGGTGGGAGAAAACAGGGTAGAGTTAGACTTCTTGTATATACTTTTTTCTATAGATCTGACTTTGGAAGAATATAAATGTTTTACTTAATTATAAAACAAAATAAAATTTTAATAAAATCTCTAAAAAAAATACAAAATGAAATGAGACAGCTAAGCCTAAATGTATACACAATTGGTGCCAGAACTACACCAATGAGCAGTTGTCAGGGACTAGAGGGAGAGTGAATGAGACAGACTATTTAATGGTTACTGGGTTTCATTTTGAAGCCCTGGTGGCGCGGTGGTTAAGAGCTTGGCTGCTAACCAAAAGGTGGGCAGTTCAAATCCACCAGCCGCTCCTTGGAAACCCTATGGGGCAGTTCTACTCTGTCCTATGGGGTCACTATGATTCGGAATCAACTCAACGTCGACGGCAACAGGTTTGGTTTTTCGGTTTTGGGTTTCCTTTTGGGGTGACAAAAATGTTCTGGAACTAGATAGTGGTGATGGCTGCACAACATTGTGAAGGCACTAGATGCCACTGAACTGTACACTTTAAAATTATTAAAATGGTAAATTTTGTGTATCATGTATTTTACCACAATTAGTAAGTGAACAAAAGCCGGATGAACAAGGAGAAGATTCAAGCGCTTGATTGATTATCCTGCCTTTCTTATATAAACTGTACCACTGGTTGCCAAGTAGAAGACGAAGAACGGTTTCTCTTTATAGAAGCATTCTACAATGAATTAGAACATCACCATTTTATACCCCTGATGAAAAAAATGGTTTGGGTATTGATCATCAACAGCTGATAACATCACCAAACTAGAGATAACCAAACATTATAGTGCCTCCTTCCTGATGAAGGAACACACTAACCCCTATGAAGTAACCTGGCCAAAAAAATTAAACCTGAGTCCAATGACTCTGGATCAAAGAACCAATTGTCAGAAAAAACAAAGGACAAAGGAATATGTGTAACAATACCATAGAAATGTAGGTAGCAAAATCCACATTGTGAGGAACTACCAGAGAAACAGATTTCTTCAACAAATTGTTAGGGAAAAAAAGAAAAGTAGAGGCAGAACCTAGAGATTAAAGAGACTTAAGAGTCACATTAACCAATCACAATGAGGGAACCTTATTTGTATCCTGATTCAAAAAGAAACAAACTATTAAAAAAAATTAGATAAATGGAAATTTGATCACTGATTGGCAATTTGATGTTATTAAAGAATTGTTGATTTTTTAGATGGCATTGTGATTATGTTTAAATAAAAGAGTTCTTTTCTTTTAGGGCTACATACTGAAATATTTACAAAAGAAATAGTATCATGTCTGGAATTTGCTTCAAAATAATATGGAAGGGAAGGAAGTAAAAAAGGTAGTAGAGGGCTTAACAACCAGCTTAGGGGTGGAGGGTGGTGGTGGTGGTTGATTTGTAGCATTTGCTGATTTCCATGGTGTGAATACTCCCAACAAGGCTGATTTCAAGCTATCAATATCTTGTGACAAAACTTGGAGTTGGGAAGACATGTGCACCATCAACTCCCTCCAGTCAACTCCAGCATACCGCTGGAGAAGGCATATAAGTTAAACAAGGTTGGCCATGAGCTGATGAGTTTTTCATTTCAGTGATAGGTACATACAACTTCATTATACTTTTCTGTCTGATTTGTTTGAAATGCTCCATATCAAAGCAATATTTTTATTGTTAACAATATTGTTAAAACAATAAAGCAGGCATGCAATTGTTAACTTTCTTTCCCTAAGAAAATATGCAAAATAGTTGGGACCTATTAGATGCCCAAGGCAATAAAAAGGAGTTTTCTCAGTTGTTAAGTGCTGTTTTGTACTCAAGTGTGTTCTCAATCATTATCTGAGTAAGTAAGGAATTCTCACTTGCTCTTCCTTTGCTTTTTCCTAAATCACAGGGATAAATGAAAGTGAAATTACGTATACACATACACAGAGTCCTCCACAGGGGTGTGAGAACCTGAACTTGAATGCATCTGGCTTAAGCAATGGTGATTGTAGACTACCTTCGCAAGTGTTTTAATACAATCTATAAAGCCAACACACTGGGTTTCCCAGATAGAAATAACCCTGGAAATATCTCCTTATGATCTTCTCTGAACTAAAGTAATGCAGAAAGGCTTCTAAAAGTAGGCGGGGAAGAAAACTCCTTTGACGTCAAGTCGATTCCAACTCATAGTGACCCGATAGGACAGAGGAGAATTGCCCCATAGGGTTTCCAAGGCTGTAATCTTTACGGAAGCAGACTGCCATATCTTTCTCCTGTGAAGTGGCTGGCAGATTTGAACTGCTGACCTTTGGGTAAGCAGCTGAGGACTTCAGCCACTGCATCACCAGTCTCCTATTAAAGTTGGGTCGCTTGAAATGACCCACAGCCTTATGGAGAAATGAATTATTCCTTTTTTCATAAGTTCCAGGGAAGCTTCTCAAAAAACTCCACAATGTCTTGTATTAAATTTAGCAGCATGAAATGTAGACTTTTAATCACAAATATAATAATAATAACAATATTTGAACATTTATCATATGCCAGTAACTACTCTAGGCATTTTACGTGTATTAACTAATTTAATCCTTCAATAACCCTATGAGATAGGTACCATTATTATCCCCACACTACAGATTAGGAAACTTAGAGACATAGGTTAAGATTACACTACCAGTAAATGGTACAGTAGGATCTGAACCCAAGTAGCTTGGCTCCAGAGCCCATGCTCTTAGCCAGGTACTCAGAAAAGGAGAGAGATTAGCCACTGCATTTGTATCATCATTCAACCGGTGGGTACTTGTGGCAGAGTGGAAAAAGTGCTGGAGCAAAGGCCAGCCTCTGCCTCAAAATGGCTGTGTCATTCTGAGCAAGTTATTAAATGCTTTGAGGTTTAGTTTCCTCATCTATAAAAACCAGATCTCTAAGGTCTTTTCCAGTTCAGATGTTCTAATCAATGATAATTTTGAGGAGTGACATTGATCTATTAGCATACATTTCCAAGTTACAAGCATATTTTCTCAACTTTGCCTATAATTAAATATGTCTAAAGTTTATAGAACCAGATTCCTTAAAGGGCTCTTCTGCAATCTAGACCCTGCTTTGTTGGACTTTTTTTTTTTTATTGCAATCAAAAGATAGGTAGTCCCCACCTTACAATTACAATGTATTCAAGTTACAACAAACCACACTTATGACCGTCTCTTTTTTTTTGGACATCTTATCTTTAATAATATGTACTATATACAGTGTTGCATTGCATAATTTGTTGATGTTATCATTCTCATGCCAACCTTCAAAGACAAATAAAGATTGGATTTATAAAGATACTGATAGTAAAAAGGCAATAATAATGAAAACTAAAATAAAGAAAAATGAGTATTTGACTTAGGTCAGAACCGATTTAAGACAGAGTTGTTGGAACGGAATCCTGTTGTAAGTCAGGGAGTACCTGTACATAAATAAGAAGATAGAACAGCTTTTTGGAAGGTTAAATTCAGTTTTGTCATTTAACTTATATACAATCATTATTTTACAAGTTATAATCCTATTCATTTAAATGTTAATTTAAACTTCTAGTTTCTAGTTTTCTCTATTTTGCAAAGTGTACAGACATCAATTCAAATTCTTTTTTTTTATTATTCTTTTTTTATTGTACTTCAGGTGAAGGTTTACAGAACAAATAGTTTCTCATTAATGAGTAGTACACATATTGTTTCATGACATTGGTTAACAACCCCACGACATGGCAACCCTCTCCCTTCTCGACC
>NW_004444059.1:2489835-2519200 GCF_000243295.1 Trichechus manatus latirostris
GCCATGAACATAGGTGTGCATATGTCTATTCGAGTGACGACTCTTATTTCTCTAGGATATATTCCTAGGAGTAGGATTGCTGGATCATATGGTATTTCTATTTCTAGCTTTCTAAGGAAGCGCCATATCATTTTCCAAAATGGTTGTATCATTTTGCATTCCCACCAGCAGTGCACAAGAGTTCCAATCTCCCCGCAGCCCCTCCAACATTTGTTATTTTCAGTGTTTTTGATTCATGCTAGTAATGCCGGGGTGAGATGCTATCTCATTGTGGTTTTAATTTGCATTTCTCTAATGGCTAGTGATCTCAAGCATTTCCTCATGTGTCTGTTGGCCGCTTCAATGTCTTCTTTGGTGAAGTGTCTGTTCATTTCCTTTGCCCATTTTTAATAGGATTATTTGTCTTTTTGTTGTAGAAGTGTTGGATTTTCTTGTACATTATGGAGATTAGACCTTTGTCTGGCTTGTACTGTCCAAAAATTTTTTCCCAGTCTGTAGGTTCTCTTTTTACTCTTTCGGTGAAGTCTTTTGAAGAGCATAGGTGTTTGATTTTTAGAAGATCCCAGTTATCTAGCTTATCTTCTGGGGTTTGTGTGTTGATGGTTATGGTTTGTATCCTGTTAATGCCGGGTATTAGGGCCTGTAGCATTGGTCCCATTTTTTCTTCTATGAACTTTATAGTTTCTGGCTTTATATTTAGGTTCAAATTCTTTTTGATGAGAAGGTTGGGATGTAAAGAGAAACAGTCGTCATGAATTTATTTCAAATTTCCTTCCCATCGTTATCCAATTGCCTCTTAGGCATATTCTTAATAAACTCCACGAAAGAGAATGCTTTACACCACATAATTTCCTTTGAATTTTAAAACCTGAAGGGCAGCCTTTTATTTCCTGATGCAGTTTTTAACTTCTCTGAGTTTCTAGCTCCATTGTTGTCTTTCCTTTACATTCAAAGGTTCTTTCCAAAAGGACCCAATTCAACAGTTTATATTGCTACTTCATCACCCACTTCATTAATCAAGGTATTAAACATGAAGAGAGCAATCCCACTCAAGCCCCATTTGGAGCTTCACATGTTGTTATTCCCATGACCTCTTTCCTATAGATCTTCAGTCAGTTTTCATTGAATTGTCTCATTTGGTGATTGCTCATGTTTGAGTCTAATCCAAATTGTCTAAAACCACATGAGAAATTTCCAAATGATTCGATAATGTTCAAATATAATTGTCATCCCATACGGGAGTCATTTCATAATTCTATCACAACTGCAATTGGTTTTGTCAAAAGCAATTTGTTTATAGAACTCATTGCTTACTCCAAATTACAGTTCCATTAGCCTTTAGATATTTGCATTTTCTTTTAATGTTTCTGACATTATGTGGTGGTGCTGAAGTTAGATTAAAGAGATTTATTGCTGTCCTTCATATTTAAAGATGTGCAAATATAATGACATCTACTATATGTGTAAGAACAGCTGAAAACATTGAAGGTCATCCGTGGAGTCTATATGAATGTTACATGCAGAGGATACGTATCAAATATTCTCTTTGCTGCCATATTCAGACTACTCATAAGCCTGTTGAGGAATTCTCCCTCTCTGATTTTGTGCTTTTCACTTATAGCATTTTCATTTAACTCTTTAAAATATTTTCTATCTCTGCTGATATTTCCCATTGTCCACTTTTTTCACTAAATCCTTTAACATATTAATTATAGTTATTTTAAAGCTCTGGTTTGATAGCTCCAACATTTGGGCCATCCCTGGTCTGGTTCTGTCGGATGCTTTATCTTTTGTCATGGATTTTTTTTTCTTGCTTTCATGTGGCATGTGAATGCCAGATATTGAAAGTAAAGGAACAGTAGAGACTGAGATAAATAGTATTTAAGCCTAGAAATGGTTTAATTCCATCTGCAACCTTAATTCCCCTTTGCCATCTAACCTAATATATTCACAGGCTCAGGGGATTAGGACGTAAACATCTTTTGGGGATCATGGTTCTGTCTACCACGCTTATCTTTTCCAGCTTATTTCCAGCTCTGAGATTCTGCTCTCACAACACTTTTGATCTTCCTTCAGTCTTGCCTCTCATGTCTGTCCTTCTCTCTGCCCCGTGCCCACGTGAATGGAGAGGACAGCCCCTCTCCCTAGTGTCCTGCAAAACCACTCACAAGCGCAGGCTTTACGGGAGTTTGAGGCATTGAGGCGATATTTCAAACTACTCAGATTTTGAAATAAAAAACTTTGACATTTTTTGTGAAGTTTTTCATCCAGTACACAACTGGGATTTTGCCCACTGAAACTCATTCTGAACTTCTGATCTCTAGGCCTATAAGATAATAAAGTTGTGTTGTTTTAAGCCACTACGTTTGTGGTAATTTATTAGCAGCAAAAGGAAACTAATACACCTGCCCAAGACCATGCTTACTAACTTCTGCCCTAAAATCATCCTCTGACTAACTCCAGTTCTCAAAACCCTATAAGTATCTGTGCTGGGTTGAATTGTGGCTCCCCAAAAGATATGCCCAAATCCTAACCCCTGGTACCTCTCAATGTGACCCCCAAAGATGTCTCAGCTGGGAAGTCCTAGGGCTCACCTTGATGTTTCCCTTCTTTTTGGGACCAGAGTCCTACATTGCCTGTTTTGCAGGGTCTGAAAACTCTTAATTCAGATCTTCTGCTCAGTTTTATAATTGTTTATGGTGGAAGTGCCAATTCAGTACCAGTTGCTCTGTCATGGCCAGAATTTGAAGTTCAGTGCTCTTCCTATAAATGGCAAATCTTTACTTTTAAATTTTGAGCCTCTGATTGTATTTTCCACAATGGAAACCAAGAAAGAGAGGGCTAAACAACTTCCACAGCTCAGGTTGAGGAAAGCCTCGAATGCCAAGACTCAGGAAATTTCCGGGCTCTCAGACCAATTTTCATAATATTGTTTTCCTAAACAGATCCCTGGGAAGATGACCATCTTCCTCTGGGCTCTACATACTTTCTCTTTGCTTTGCAGGATTTCTAAAAGCATCTTGGGGAAGTTCTCATTGAGAGAGGCTGATGGAGGAGGGGTAAGACTCTGTAGGAGCCTACACGCCTGTTGACATTCTCCACTGCACCCTTGGAAGGACTGTTTTTTACCTTCCCTTGTTTCCTGCCCTGTTCTCATTTGACCATGCTCCC
Organism: Trichechus manatus latirostris; assembly: GCF_000243295.1. Classification (NCBI taxonomy): domain Eukaryota; kingdom Metazoa; phylum Chordata; class Mammalia; order Sirenia; family Trichechidae; genus Trichechus; species Trichechus manatus. Next base: position 2,493,007 of record NW_004444059.1, read on the forward strand.
AACCACTCGCTACCCAACCCCCTACAACTCTGCCCTCTTCTAATTCTTCATTTTACTTCCTAGCACTTTTGTGTACTTATGTAATGACTTTAGTGTAGGATCCATGAAGGTAGGGAGTTTGTTTGCCTGTTCACTGCAGCCATGAAGCAATTCTCACCCCTAGCCCAAGTTCACGAGAGACCCCAGCCTTAGCCACTATCCCCAGCCAAAGTGGGAAGCCACTTGGCCTGTTGTACACTAAACTGGAGTTTTTGAGACTCTGCTTGTCTTGTTCCACAAGGCCAGGCAGAACACTACCCTTGTGGCCTTTTGCCACCCTGTCTGCCTTTGCTCCTTGGCTAGCTAATAATTCTCCATTCCATATGAGGAGAGGGTTCTTTGGGCTCCCCAACCTCAGTCTCTGGCACCCTCCAGTGGCCATTTACAGGCATGCAATCTCAGCTCTGAGTTCCAGATGCTTGCCTCTCAGCTACTCTCCTCAAGGGCATCACGTTCCAGGGGTAAACAATCCAATTGCAGGGGCAACGCTTAAAATTTAACCTCAGAATTTAGCACACTCTCTTACATAGTCCCCACTCCCATTCCCACCCCTCCTGGGAAATTTACAGACAGCTTGGAGACACTCTAATCTTTCTCTTTTAGAGGTGCTTATATCTGGTTTTCAGGAAAGCACAGAGAGTTGTCTTCTATGCCTAGAACTTCTGAGGGAAGCTGAAGGTGAGCAGTGCCATCCTCTGCAGTGGACGGCCACAAAACTCCCTGGCTTCTTAACAGTATTAAGCTGCAAGTTCAGTGTCCCCACCTAGCCATATGACCACTGACACTATTTGCACACATAGCCAGGGAACCTGCCAGTGGCCTCTCCCCACAGGTCAAGCACCTTATCCAAAAGCTGGAATGGAACAACTCGATAGTGAGGTTTTAGTTCCTGGGAGGATTCCAGTGAGACTGAGGGAGAAGAGGAGGTACTATATATTGCCAGTAGCTTCGACTCGCCTCCTGCCCAAAGGATCTACTCTGAGCCTTGCCCAGTGCTCCAGCCACATACAGTGGTATTCCACCTTCTTGTGGTAGTCTAGTTAGTGGGGGATTTCTTCCGAGAGTAGGCAATTAACAACTCAGATATCAGACAGGTCGCCACCTCCATAACACAAGGCTACGGCAATAAAGATGAACACTAGCAATGGATGCCATCATGGAGAGACAAGGTGCTGCTCCTGTCACCCTGCAGTCCTTGGCCTCACTTGCCTGAAGGCCAATGGCCAGCTAGCTCCTAGAACAGGGGTTGGCAATCTGTGGCCTGTGGGTCAAATCTAGCCTGCTGCCTGTTTTTGTGTGGCACACAAACTAAGAATGCGTTTTGTATTTTTAAATGGTTAATAAAAGCTTAGAGAAGAAGAATATTTTGTGACACATAACAATTGCATGAAATTCAAATTCCTACATTCATAAATAAAGTTTTATTGGAAGACAGCCACACTTATTTGTTTATGCATTGCCTTTGGCTGCTTTTGGAGCCCTAGTGGCTTAGTGGTTCACAGCCCAGCTGCTAACCAAAAGGTCAGCATGTTCGAATCCACCAGCTTCTCCTTGGAAACCCTATAAGGCAGTTCTACTCTGTCGTATAGGGTTGATATGAATCAGAATCGACTCAATAGCAGTGTGTGGTTTTTTTGTTTTTTGTTTTTTTTTTTAGTTTATGGCTACTTTTGGGCTGCAACAGCAGAATTGAGTAATAGTTGCCATAGAGACCATGTTGCCTGCAAAGTCTGAAATATTTACTATCTGGTCCTTTAAAAAAAAAAATGTTTGCCAACTCCTGTCATAACAGACACATGCCTTCTAGTTTATCACAGACTTCAGGGTCCAGATTGCATGGCGTAAAGAATTTGTACTGGAGTCTTGCAGAAAATGGTGGTGAATTTTCATTCACATGAAGGACCTAGCTAAAGATTTTTCATTTAATCCAGTAGGCCATAGGGAGCCTTCAAAGCTGTGTCAGAATCAAAGAAGAATATTCTAGAGACTTAATGTGGCGTCATGGGTAAGAAGAGCAAAATGGGAGAATTCTGAGGTAGGGAGACCAGCAATGACACTTGAGGGCTTGAAGTAAGGAGCATACAAGAAGAGCAAGAGCTGGGTTCAGATGGCATACTTGGGCAATGGCAGAGGGCAGCAAGTAGGTGCTGATCAGAGAGGCAGAGAAAAGGAGGCCAAGGCCATATGCAGAATGTCATTACGAGACACTGAGAGCCTGTGTCCACAGGACATGGGGGTATATCTGAGGGTAATCTAATTTTGCCAACTGGTCCTGCAGGTATATTTACTTTTGCTTTCCACTAGCATCTTTAAAATACTACTTAGCACCTGACAGATTACAAAACAGAAGTATGGAGGTATAAAGTAAGTAGTTTGAAATTGATGGGCATCACTGTGTAAAATCGGAAGTAGAAATGCCTGGGGAACTGTCCAAGCCAATAAATCTTTTCCTAATTCTGCAAAAGTAATAACTCTCCTGCCCAGACACATGAGCTCTTTGCCATACTTTTCCATTAGATTAAAATTAGAAATTAACTAGTATTGTCAGGGTTATTAAGGAGAGAAAGTCATCATCATTTTTGAAAAGAAAAAAAGGCAAATAATTGTTACTATAAAATTATGTCAGAAGATAAGCTATTATTTCAGCTTTGAAAAGGCCTATGAGCAAATCTGTTTACTGCAGGAAAAGGGGAAACCATGAAGTTAATATCTTTTAAAAGGAAGTCATTGCAAAATGAGAGTAACTTTCTCATATTACTTGAAAGTGATATATCGTACTATTTTCACTACTCAGAACTCATCATCAGTTGATAAACATTAGCAATTATAAGATCCAAATTAAACTCCAAGTTTAAGGCTTCAGTGAAGTGAACTGTAGTAGAGAGAATAGTTGATTTTTATCTTTTATATTCCATTTTAGGCTAGAGAAATTTTTCTACAAGACTGGTTTAATAACAACATAGATCTTTGTAGCAGACTAAGTTGGTATTTTTTTAAAGTGACAATTCATTGTCGTGAAATAGTTGCAAGTCCCTAAAGTTTTTGTATTTGTATAATTTTCTCTTATCACCCAAAAATTTCTTATGCTACTCTTAATCAATTTCCTATTACAGAACTTATTCCTTTAAAATAGCTTTTAAAATGATGTTATATCTAAGAGTCTTTAAAGTGGGAAGTCTCCCTGAGATTTTTTAGCCACAAAAAGCCAACAATGCCCATACCATGTCCAATGCTACACTAAGGGCAATGACCAGGAACAGATTATGTCTTTCCGAATGCCCTAAACTATCTCAGAAGTGAAAGTCTCCAGATGACTTTTTAAATCTTTATTTATTTTTTCCCATATGAAAATTTATACATACAATGGTATGTAACTCTAATTGCTCTCCCCATACTGTGACACCACACTCCTCCTTTCCACCTCTGATTCCCCATGTCCATTCAACCAGCTCCCAACCCTCTCTGCCTTCCCATCTCACCTCCAGACAGAAACTGCCCATTTAGTCTCTTGAATCTACTTGAGCTAAGAGGCACACTCATCAAGAGTATCACTTTATGTCCCACAGTCCAGTCCAATACCTGTCTGAAGAGTTGGCCTTGGAAATTGTTTTAGTTCTGGGCTGATAGAGAATCCAGGGGCCATGCTTTCGGGGTACCTCCAGTCTCGGTCAGACCATTAAGTCTGGTCTTCTTACTAGAATTTGAGTTCTGCACCCCATCCTTCTGCTGCTCCATCAGGGACTCTTTGTTGTGTTCCCTGTCAGGGCAGTCATTGGTGGTAGCTGGGCACCATCTAGTTCTTCTGGTCTCAGGCTGATGAAGTGTCTGGTTTATGTGGCCCTTTCTGTCTCTTGGGCTGCTACTTTCCTTGTGTCTTTGGTGTTCTTCATTCTCCCTTACTCCAGGTGGTTGGGACCAATTGATGTATCTTAGATGGTCACTTGCAAGCTTTTAAGACCCCAGAAGCCACTCACCAAAGTAGCATGCAGAACATTTTCTTAATAAGCTTTGTTATGCCTATTGACCTAGATGTCCCCTGAAAGCATCGTCCCCAGACCCCTACCTCTGCTACCCTGTCCCTCAAAATGTTTGATTGTATTCAGGAAACTTCTTAGCTCGGTTTAGTCCAGTTATGCTGACTTCCCCTGTAGAGAGTGCTGTCCTTCCCCTCACCTAAGATAATTCTTATCTACTACCTAGTTAGTAAATAACACTTCCCCTCCCTCCCCACCCTCGTAACCACCAAAGAATATTTTCTTCTGTGTTTAAACCTTTTCTTGAGTTCTTATAACAGAGGTCTTACACAATATTTGTCCTCTCTGACTGACTAAATTCACTCAGAATAACGACCTCCAGCTTCCTCCATGTTATAAGATGTTTCACGGCTTCATCATTGTTCTTTATCGTTGCATAATATTTCACTGTGTGGATATACCATAATTTGTTTATCCACTTGTCAGTTCACGGGCACCTAGATTGTTTCAATCTTTTTGCTGTTGTGAATAGTGCTGCAATGATCATGGGTGTGCATATCTATTCATGTGACAGCTCTTATTTCTCTAGGGTATATTCCAAGGAGAGGGATAGCTGGATCGTATGGTACTTCTATTTCTAGCTTTTTATGGAAGTGCCAAATCGATTTCTAAGGTGGTTGTACCATTTTACATTCCCACCAACAGTGTATAAGTGTCCCAGTGTCTCCACAACCTCTCCAGTATTTATTATTTTGTGTTTTTTGGATTAATGCTAGCCTTGTTGGGGTGAGATGATATCTCATCGTAGTTTTGATCTGCATTTCTCTAACAGCTAATGATCGTGAGCATTTCTTCATGTGTCTGTTAGCCGCCTGAGTATCTTTTTTGGTGAAGTGCCTGTTCATATCCTTTGCCCATTTTTTAATTGGGTTATTTGTCTTTTTGTTGCTGAAGTTTTGCAGTATCTTGCAGATTTTAGAGATTAGACTCTGATCGGATTTGGCGTAGCCAAAAATTTTTTCCCAGTCTGTAGGTTGTCTTTTTACTCTTTTGGTGAAGTCTTTTGATGAGCACAAGTGCTTGATTTTTAGGAGCTCCCAGTTATCTAGTTTCTTTTCTGGTGTTTATGCATTGTTACTTATGGTTCGTATTCTGTTTATGCCATGTATTAGGGCTCCTAGTGTTGTCCCTATTTTTTCTTCCATGATCTTTATCGTTTTCAGTTTTATATTTAAGTCTTTGATCCATTTCGAGTTAGTTTTTGTGCATGGTGTGAGGAATGGGTCTTGTTTCAGTTTTTTGCAGGTGGATATCCAGTTATGCCAGCACCATTTGTTAAAGAGACTGTCTTTTCCCCAATTAATGAACTTTGGGCCTTTGTCAAATAGCAGCTGCTCATAGGTGAATGAATTTATGTCTGGATTCTCAATTCTGTTCCACTGGTCTATTGTATCTGGTATCTGTTGTTGTACCAGTACCAGGCTGTTTTGACAACTGTGGCGGTCTAATAGCTTCTAAAATCAGGTGGTGTGAGGCCTCCCACTTTGTTCTTCCTCTTGAGTAATGCTTTGCTTATTCGGGGCCTCTTCCCTTTCCATATGAAGTTGGAGATTTGTTTCTCCATCTCATTAAAAAATGTTGGTGGAATTTATATTGGGATTCCATTGTATCTGTAGATCATTTTGGTTAGAATGACATTTTCACAATGTTGAGTCTACCTATCTGTGAGCAAGGTATGTTTTTCCACTTATGCAGGTCTCTGGTGTCTTTCCTTGAGGATCTTGAGGGTAAACCAGACAGGATTTGCTGATGGATTGGACACAGGGAATGTGAGAGAGAGAAAACTCAAGTATGACTCCCAGGCTTCTTTGGTGTTGCCATCAACAGAGATGGTGAAGACCACAGGAGGAAAAGTAGTGTCTTGTAGTTTTCATTGTATAGGTCTTTTACATCTCTGGTTAGATTTATTCCTAAGTATTTTATCTTCTTGGGGGCTATTGTAAATGGTATTGATTTGGTGATTTCCTCTTCGAGGTTCTCTTTGTTAGTGTAAAGGAATCCAACTGATTTTTGTATGCTTAGCTTGTATCCTGAAACTTTGCTGAAATCTTCTACTAGTTCCAGTAGTTTTCTTGTGGATTCTTTGAGGTTTTCTGCATATAAGATCATATCGTCTGCAAATAGAGATACTTTGACTTCTTCCCTACCAATTTGGATGCCCTTTATTTCTTTTTCTAGCCTAATTGTTCTGGCTAGAATCTCCAGCACAATGTTGAATAAGAGTGGTGATAAAGGGCATCCTTGTCTGGTTCCCATAAATCTTTATTCTCAGAGGAGATTCTAAACATAAACATAAACACTTTAAATGTACATACAGAAATATTACACTGAAAGAGGTAAAACCTGTACTAAACCCGTTGTCATCAAGTTGAATCCAACTCATAGCGACCCTATAGGACAGAATAGAACTGCCCCCATAGGGTTTCGAAGGAGCAGCTGGTGGATTTGAATTGCTGACCTTTTTGGTTAGCAGTCAAGCTCTTAACCCCTGCGCCACCAGGGCTCTGAAAGAGTTAAAAAGGAAGAGAAATTTTAAAATAGGAAAATATGTATGTAGAAAAGCAAACAGAGAACACTGAGCCACTATTGTCCTCTCCGTCCTTGCCTCTCCCAGCTCTGAATTATTCACATTGACTCTCCTTCCACGCAAGAGGAAGTTCCAGGCTTCTGGCTCCGGTTTTAAGCAATGCTTAAAGCACAGTATTTTCTTTGGAGAAAAGCAGCCAGATAAAGTAAGTAAATGATAAGTGCCAAGATAATCCATAGGAATTTGGGAGTACTTAAAGGAGCATTTTATCCAAACATTGTTTCAATACAATCTAACGCAACTAGTTGCAACAAATTAATAAGGCAAAGAGGTTAAGTGTTCATTGTTTGGGGTTGTTGTTGTTGTTAGTTGCCATACAGTCAGCCCCCAACTCATGGCGACTCCATGTGTTACAGAGTAGAACTGCTCTATAGGATTTTCTTTGCTGTAATCTTTACAGAAGCAGTTCACCAGGCCTTTCTTCCATAGACCTGCTGGGTGGGTTAGAATCACCAACCTTTAGGTTAGCACCTAGTTGCAAACTGCTTGTGCCACCCAGGGTCCTTGGTTAGAGGGTTTTATTCTGAGATCTGCCATGTCCTAACTCACTTGAGTGAATGAGTTAATTTCTCTAAGCCTTAGACTCATGATCTATAATATATGAATATTATAATGTATTATATTTACATGTCATATGTAAAGATATAATATATAATAATTCCTGCCTTATACGATTGTCTTGAGGAATAACCGAAGTAAAGAATAATACTTAGCAGGGAGTTTCCCAAGTAATAAGCACTCAATAAATGTAAATTATTATTAGTTTCACTCTTCTAACAACTTCATCTTCTACAGTGTAATAATGAAGCAGCTTGCTACTTTTAAATGATGACAGGTTTTTTTGCCTCTAATTTTAATAATAGGAAGTAGAGTTTATTAAGTGTTTACTATGTGCCAGGTGCCTTACAGGCTGCATTTCATTTAATCCTCAAAGAACCCTGCTGAGTATGTATTATCATTCTCACTCTATAAATTAGGACCCTGAACTCAGAGAAGTTAAGTAATTTTCCCAGAGTTTCACAGACTGTAACTGGAAAATCTGGAATGAAATCCAGATATGTCTGATTTCCCCATGTTCTAGAGTACAGATGTCAAATAGGTTTTAACTCAATTTTCAAGTTAGGAATGCAAACTGTTTGGATATGTAAAGACTAGTGGGTCATGTCAAAAGGACTTAGAGGCCCACTTGAGAGGCCTCCTCCTGGCCAAAGATGGGACAACCTGAGCATCCAAAACAATAATGACTACTGTAAGATGAAACACATCAAATGTATTAAAACTCATGAGTTCATTCTAACTCTTTAAAAAAGCTCATTTGACATTTCTGGAGGTTGCTAGGGCACCAACTCATTATTCTGAAAACTAGTGAATAAAGAGAAAGAATAAAGCATTCATGTTGCCTTTTCAGTAAAACTGTCTATCATGTAGAAATTTACAAAAATCTGGGGTGAGCATCCCAAGCAAGGCACTGAAATGGGGCATACCTGGCAAACTCAAGACATTACTGAGGCCATGTGGGTGGATCTCAGTAAGAAATGGGGAGAGTAGTAAGAGATAAGGTCAGAAGGGAAACTGGGCTGGGAGCTGGTATATAGGACCTTCTAGATCATTTTAAGGTATTTGGCTTTTACTTTGAGGGAAATGGGGAGCCACTGTAGGGTTCTGGAAAGAGAAGTGATACAATCTGAGTTTTGGTTTAATAGATTCATTCTAACAACTATATTGAGAATAGGCTGAAGAGCAGCAAAAAAAAAAAACTAAAGCAGGGAAACCAATTAGAAGGCTATTTCAATAATTCTATATGAGACCATGGTGGCCTGAACCAGGAGGGTAGCAGGGAAGTATGTGAGAAATGGTTAAATTCTGGATTGATCTTGAGGGTAAACCAGACAGGATTTGCTGATGGATTGGACACAGGGAATGTGAGAGAGAGAAAACTCAAGTATGACTCCCAGGCTTCTTTGGTGTTGCCATCAACAGAGATGGTGAAGACCACAGGAGGAAAAGGTTTGAGTGGAAGGTGGGGTGGGAAAGAACAGGAGCTCAGTAGGGATATGTTAAATTGTAAAGCTCATTATACATCCAGGTGAGAAGGCCATCAATTGCTCCTATGCAAGTTCAAGTTGAAGCTGAAGAAAATTAAGATAAGTCCATGAGAATTAAAATACAACCTTGAGTATACCCACCTGAAATTGGAGACCTTCTCGAGAACAGATTTAGCACGTTGAACACTAGTGACCGAAGACTAAGCTGTGGAATGACATGGAGGACATCATACATGTAGAAAGCAAAAATGTCATTAAAAAGACAGGAAAGAAAGAAAAGACCAAAACGGATGTCAGAAGAGACTCTGAAACTTGCTCTTGAATGTAGAGTAGCTAAAGCCAGTGGAAGAAATGATGAAGTAAAAGAGCTGAAGAGAAGATTGCAAAGGACAGCACGAGAAGACAAAGTAAAATATTATAATGAAATGTGCAAAGACCTGGAGTTAGAAGACCGAAAGGGAAGAACACGATTGGCATTTCTCTAGCTGAAAGAACTGAAGAAAAAATTCAAACCTCAAGGTGCAATGGTGAAGGATTCTATGGGCAAAATACTGAATGACGGAGGAAGCATCAAAATAGGATGGAAGGAATGCACAGAGTCACTGTACCAAAAAGAATCTGTCTACATTCAACCATTTCAGGAGGTAGCATATGATCAAGAATGGATGGTACTGAAGAAGTCCAAGCTGCACTGAAGGCTTGGCAAAAGACAAGTCTCCAAGAATTGACAGAATACCAGTTGAGATGTTTCAACAAACAGATGCAGTGCTGGAGGTGCTCACTCATCTGTGCCAAGAAATTTGGAAGATAGCTACTCGGCCATATTTGTGCCTATTCCAAAGAAAAGCGATCCAACAGAATGTGGAAATTATCAAACAATATCATTAATGTCACCTGCAAGTAAAATTTTGCTGAAGATCATTCAAAAGCAGTTGCAGCGGTACATCAACAGGGAACTGCCAGAAATTCAAGCTGGATTCAGAAGAGGACATGGAACGAGGGATATCATTGCTGACGTCTGATGGATCTTGGCTGAAAGCAGAGAATACCAGAAAGATGTTTACCTGCATTTTATTGACTATGCAAAGGCATTCGATTGTGTGTATCATAACAAATTATGGAGAACATTGGGAAGAATAAGAATTCTAGAACACTTAATTGTGCTCATGCGGAAACTGTACATAGACCAAGAGGCAGTCATTCAAACAGAACAAGGGGATACTGCATGGTTTAAAATCAGGAAAGGTGTGCTTCAGGGTTGTATCCTTTCACCATACTTATTCAATCTGCATGCTGAGCAAGTAATCCCAAAAGCCGGACAATATGAAGAAGAATGTGGCATCAGAATTGGTGGAAGACTCATTAACAACCTGCCTTAAGCAGAAGACACACAACCTTGCTTGCTGAAAACAAAAACAACCTGAAGCATTTCTGATGAAGTTCAAATACTACAGCCTTCAGTCTGATTACACCTCAACATAAAGAAAACAACAATCCTCACAACTGGACCAATAAGCAACATAATAATAAATGGAGGAAACATTGACGTTGTCAAGGATTTCATTTTACTTGGATCCACAATCAACACTCATGGAAGCAGCAGTCAGGAAATTAAATGACGTATTGCATTGGGCAAATCTACTGCAAAAGACCTCTTTAAAGTGTTAAAAAGCAAAGATGTCACTTTGAGAACTAAGGGACGCCTGACCCAAATCATGATATTTTCAATTGCCTCCTATGCATGCGAAAGCTGGACAATGAATAAGGAAGACTGAAGAACTGACGCCTTTGAATTATGGTGCTGGCAAAGAATACTGAATATACTATGGACTGTCAGAAGAACGAACAAGTCTGTCTTGGAAGAAATACAGCCAGAGTGTTCCTTGGAAGCAAGGATGGAGAAACTTCATCTCACGTACTTTGGACATGTTATCAGGAGGGACCAGGCCTGGAGAAGGATGTCATGCTTGGAAATGTAGAGGGTCAGCGAAAAAGAGGAAGACTCTCAATGAGATGGACAGACACAGTGGCTGCACGATGGGCTCAAGCAATGATTGTGAGGATGACGCAGGACTGGGCAGTGTTTTATTCTGTTGTACATAGGTTCGCTATGAGTCATAACCAACTCCACAGAACCTAACAACTGAGAAGACGAGTAGACATCTGGATACATGGGTTAGAGAAAGAGATACAGTGAAATCTGTGACAGCTGGAACTCGACAGGACTGCCTTGTTTTTCCAGGTCTCAAAAGTTTTCTGCCTTTGACAGGGTGCAGTCACTCTTCTATCGCTCTCTATTTAGTGGAAAATATTTGAGTTTTCCCTCTCTGACAGGTTTCTACCTTACACAGGTTCCAGCTTTCACTGGTTTTACTGTACATAGATATATAGATTGCTGTTGTTATTAGTTGTTGCCAATTCAATTCTGACTCACGGCAACCCCATGTGTGCAGAGTAGAATTTCTCCATAGGATTTCAAGGCTGTGACCTTTAGGAAGCAGATCACCAGGGCTGTCTTCTGAGGTGCCTCTGTGGGGGTTCAAACCTCCAACCTTTTTGGCTAATAGTCAAGCGCTTAACCATTTCTGCCAGCCAGGGATCCACATGGATATAGCTAGATAGACATAGTTATTAGGAGCTACCAGTTTTCAGAGACTGTATGAGATCACCAAAGGAATGCATATAGACAGAAAAAAGAAGAGGTCCAAGGACTGTGCCTTGGGGAAATGCAGAGGAAGCAAGGAAGGAAGAGGAAACCAGGAGAGTGTCACATTCTGAAAGCTGAGTCAAGAAACTGTTTCAGAAAGAAGAGCGTCTCACCGTGGCAAATGCTGCTGATAGGTTAAGGAAGATGAGGACTGATAACTGAGCATTGGTTTTAGTCAATGGAGACCACTAAAACCCTGATAAGATCAGCTTCAGTTTGGTGGTAAAGGCAAAAATCTGATTAAAGGGAGTTCAAGTAGAAATGGGAGAAGACAAACTAGGAAGAATCAAGGCATCTTTCTTGCAAAGTTTGCTTTCAAAAGAAGGAAAGAAATGAGACCGTAGCTAGGAAAAAAAATGGGGTCCAGAGAGTTTTTTGTTTGGTTGGTTTGGTTTAGGTTCATTGTTTAAGATTGGAGAAATAATAGCTTGTTTGTGCCCTCATGAGAAAGATATAATAGAGAGGCAAAATTATTAGTGGAGGAGAGAGAGAGACAAGTTGCTGGAGTGATTTTATTGGGCAGGCGACAGAGGATAGAACCAGCACTGACGTGAAGTTTGGCTTTGCCAGAAGGACCAGCAGTTCAGCTATAGCACCCGGAGAGAAGGGAGCCTGCCTGGCACAGATGCAGGTAAGAGACTAGATGTGGTGGTGCCAAAGTTGCTAGGAAATCTGGATGCACAGAAGGAAAAAACTAAAAGCTTAGAGATGCCTTCTAGAACCTCAGGCAAGTTGCAAATTTCCCTAAAAGGCATTATCCCTGTTCTGAAAGGCAGCTCCATCCTAGCCTGAAAATTCACTCTGGGCTTTAAGCTCACTCTGGCACTGCAGTCCATGGTGCCAAGGATATGTGGCCACCCAGACTCATGCCTACTGCGTGCTCCCGCCACCTCCACCAAACCACCCCGAGATACATGAGACTCCAGAATTCCCTGCCCTCAAACAGGTCATTTCCTGGGGCCAGTCCTTGCCTCTTCCCCTTGTCTGTCCTGCTGACGGCAGACCATGCTTTCCCTCACCCACTGCCACCTCCATCAGGTGTGCACCCTTAGGCCTAGGGGTGGCCATGGGATGGCTGCTGGGCAGCAGGGAGGAAAGGAGCTTAGACAAGCAACTTGCGATGTCCAGACACATATGTGCCACTCCCTTGAATTACAGAGCAGAGCAGAGAGCCTTTACACAGGGATGGGTCTGCTAAAAGAATAGCTGGATATTCTTGATCAGAAAGACCATAAAATCTAGCCGCGTAGGCTATTCATGAGGACAGAGAGCACTATCCTGTAGAGACCTAATTCTACACAAAGAATGACAGGGAAGTGGAGGGAGAGACTATGTTATTTCTAATACCTGAATCCCAGCCACCTGGTTTCTCTTCTCCACTGAAGTGGGGTAGAGTGAAGGAGGAAGATCCTAGAGCCTTTGCTATGAAGCCCACAAATCTCTAGAATGCCAGAAACTGAGGTGAAATGAACCCCCCAAGGAGGAGAAGGATCAGATTTAGAGAGAGGATATTAGAAAAAAACAACCCTAGGAGTGGGGCTGCCAGATAAAATACAATCTGCAACATTTGTGACATGCTTATACTAAGAAAGTATTAGTTGTTTATCTGAAATTCACATTTAACTGGGCGCCCTGTATTTTATTTGCTAAATCTGGCAACCCTACCCAGGAGAGGCAGAAGGTCTGTGTGGGCTCACCCCTCCCGACCCTACGTTGCTCTACTCCCACCACCTCTCCTTACACTATTTACCAAGTATGAGTAATAGTCAGAAAGCCAGGCAGGCTAGCAGCAAGAAGATGAGAGAGACAAAAAGGCAGGAGAAGAGGAAAAAAAAAGTGAAGGGAAAGAGAGAGAGAAATAAAATGAAAGGCAAACGGCATATACCTAAAAAATTTCCAAGGAAACAGATAAAAGATGTAAACAAATAGTTTCAAAGAAATCACAGACATGACCTTACACTTAAGAGAGCTGAAAGAAGAAGCAAAATAATTCAAGGAAGAGCTTAAAAGGCCATAGAAGGAGATGAAATGTTACTCAGCAAAGCTTAGGAAAGAAATGTAAGAGAAAAATAAAAGTGTCACAAAGATAAAAAGCCACATTAGAAGCAATGAAAATAGAATAAACAAAATTTAAACATACTTCTGGGGTATAGTAACAGCTTAAGAAAATAAAACAGAATAGATAACAGGAACAGTGCTTGTGAACATGTTATAAATGATAGACACAGGAGATACAAATAGCTATTATCTGTGTTTCTGAAGAAGAAAACAAAACTGATTTGAAAAATAGTTAAATCTATTAATAACATTGTAATAAGAGTTACATTTATTGAACACTTACTATGTGCCAGGCATTGTTCTAAGAATTTTGAGGATTATCACATTTAATCCTCCTAGCAATCCTACTAAATCCATTGCCATAGAGTCAATTCCAACTCATAACAGCCCTACTGGACCAAGTAAAACTGCCCCATAGGGTTTCCCAGGCTGTAATCTTTATGGAAGGAAGCAGACTGCCACATCGTTCTCCCATAGAGCAGCTGGTGGGTTTGAACCACCGACCTTTCAAATAGCAGCTGAACACTTAACCACTGCACAACCGGAGCTCCTTACAGCCCAACTATTATTCTTCCCATTTTTTCAGATGAGGAAATTGAAGCACATAAAGGCTAAGTAACTTGCTTAAAGTCACTCAGCTAGTTAATGGTGGAGCAGGATTTAAAACTAAGCAGCCTGACTTAGGAATCTACACTCTTAAACACTGAAAGCATTTCTAAAATAATGGAAGCCTTGAATCTGCAGATCTCCAAGGCATATCTTATCCAGGTAAAACTGGATTCAGGATAAGCAACATTAGTTCATCTCTTGGTAACGTGACTAAAATTCAAGTATAAAGACTCATGGGAGCATCCAAGCAGAAAAAGCAGCTAACAGACAAGAGGAAAATGAGGTTGTTCTCAGACGTCCCATAACAAAGCTCAATGCTATGATAGTGAAGTAACGTCTAGAAGAATCTGAAAGACAGGAAGTGGGATCCAAACAGTTTAGAACAAGCTGAGTTGTCCTCTAAGCATAACGGTAGTGAGAGACATTTTCAGCGTATAAGAGTTCACAGAATTCATCACCAGTTAGCTTGTGTTATTCCCCTGCTTTAGACCATGCAAGGCTGTGGGTTAAACTCAAAACTCCATGGTCAGTCTTTATGAATTCTTCACAATCTCTACTTACCTAGTCTATTTTACCTGCTGTTACTCATTCCAGAACTGTTGCTCTAAGGAACATCATGCTCAGTTCCAAATCTCCCTTCATTGTGTTCAATTGAACACCTATGGTGTGGCAGTGCTTGTGCTAGGCACCAGTTACAGGAGACCTGCCCTTATGCAGCTTACAATCTAGTGGGAAAATCTGATTTAAATCAGCAATTACATGTAGGATGCATGCCACAAATGGAGAAGTATAGCGTGCTATCTCGGATGCCAGGGAAGGCCTGCCTGAGAAAATGGCATGTAGGCTGACCCTTGAAGGATAAAGTAGACTTAACTGGGCAAATGGGATTAAAATGGAGTATGGGGCAGGGACAAAATTCCAAGCAGAGGAAAAGGCACAAAGAGAATAAGTATGACATCTACGAGGAACTAAAAGAAATCCAGTGTGGCCACAGTGTAGAGAGCAAGAGAAGATTGGTATGAGATGTATGGCTGGAGAGGAAGCAAAGGAGAGCCAACCAGTCATACCTACAGGCATATGAATGCCACTGTGTGTCTATGGTCACAGCTGTTTCCTGTCTGTGTCTGGTAGGAGTTATTAGTAACAGAGTCTACCACAACTGCTGTGAGCAGGGCTCTCAACCCAGAGACTTCACCACTGTACAGTCTCCTCTGACACAGTGGGCACTGCCTCACATGAGCTTCTAACGCCTAAGTCTGCAAGGAGACAACTGGAAGATCTCCCCTGCCTACATTACCCACGAATGTATCCTCATGTGATAAGTAAATTCTGTATCTTTTTTTAAGTAAGTTTTTTATTTTAGAATAGTTTTACATTTACAGAACAGTTGCAAAAATAGTTTCCATATACCGCACACCCAGTTCCTCCTACTGTTAACAACACATTAATATGGTACCTTTGTCACAACTAATGAACCAATATTGACACATTATAATCATTAACAAAAACCCATACTTTATTCCTATTTCTTTAGTTTTTACCCAATGTCTCTTTTTTTGTTCCAGGATCCCACCCAGGATACTACATTACATTTACTTATCATGTCTCCTTAGGCTCCTCTATAACTATGAAAGTTTCTCCGACTTTCCTTGTTTTTGATGACCTTGACAGTTAGGTCACTGTTTGAATTTGTGGATCCACCCACTATCATCAAAACCACTTATTAACACCTTGATTGGGACAAAGCTCTTAGTCTTCCAACTAAGCCTACGTTCTAAAAATAACTAAAAGCCATGGGATTTTGATCAACAAGGAAAGTCTGTGACAAAAATCACACAAGAGATAGTCTGTCACATTCCACACTAGTTTTGCCAAAGAAAAAATTAGAAAATGAATTTGTTGCTAAAATGAACGAGTGTCCTTTACTTATTCCTGGTGTCTTTGAAATGCTTGAGTAAATCTGAGAAAAAGAGTCATCACAACAGATGATTCTTCTAAAGGACTATAAAAGCCTCTTCAACTTCAGGGGCAATTCAAGGCTGCCACAGAATTAATGTGTCTGGTTCCAAATTAGTCAGGGTACTCAGAGTGATGGATTTTCAATCAAGCAAGAAAATTCAGAGAATTTTATTTTTATTACCATTTAAAAATAAACTTAATGCTCATTTCTTCCTTTGAGTAATATAAATTTAAGTGTCTTCTCTTTAGTACTCAGTATTTCAGAATATTCAGGAAATAATAAGTGTTAGAACTAAAACAATATATTAAAATAATCAGTAGGGATTCCACTTGAAATAACTTTGTCTCTGCTTAAAGGAAACCATTATCCACTATCTTCCTTGGCAGACAATATGGCAAAATAGCATTATAGGGTCAGTTATCTAACATCTCATTTCCTTATTCCTTCAAAACACAGGAACCCTTTCTTAAGGGTTCTATAATGAGAGAACTTTTTCTGTTGGATGCTTTTAAAAATTTCCTTTGTGTGTTTTTAATTCGGAAGGAACAATGTTGATGTTGGTGGTCTCTAAATTAGGATTGCATTTTATTTTAAAACGTGTTTGAGAGTGGAGTGAGTCACTCTTCAATTTTCTTAAAAGAAATTAGGATGAGTCCTCCTTTCTCTTCAGTAGAGATTAATACAAAACACATTTTGAAAGTGGTGTACCGTGACTTGAGGATAATAAATCCTAGCTTGATTTACTCCCCTTAAAATGTCCCTGAATGGCACAAATGGTTTGCACTTGCCTACTAACCAAAATGTCAGCAGTTCAAACCCACACAGCAGTACCACAAAAGAAAGACCTGGTGATCTACTTTCATAAAGATTACAGCCAAGAAACCCCTTTGGAGCTTGGTTGCCATGATTAGAAATTGGTTCAACAGCAATGGGTTTGAGTTTTTCTGGTTTGCTTTACTCCTTATGACACTTATGTGTAAGCAAATGTGAGTTCTTTATCCTCTCAGCAGCTGATTAGATGCCATTTTAGCAGAGATTCTTTTACCTTGTTTACCTTGTTCGCTCATTGAAAACCACTTCCGGGTAAGAGAAAGATCTGCTGCTTGTTACTGATGGTAACAAGGGTAAGAGGGGCTCATGTGTCAAGATATTGAATGAATATTGCAGTGCAATAAATCACTTTTATATGGCCTGTCTAGCCATGGTGTTGTAACTCCCAAAAAATGATTAGCTGGGACTATGCAAATTGAGTGATTTGAGGTCCCTGGAGGGGTTGGTCAGTTTAGTATGCAAATTAAGTGATTTGTGGTCTACCTAGGGGATTGGTCAGTTTAAGGTCCTGGTGGGACCTTAATTAACCTTAGGCTTACATGACAGCACACGTCTGTCAGTATGTCATAATGTGGTGGCTTGCATGTTGCTGTGATGCTGGAAGCTATGCAACCAGTATTTCAAATACCAGCAGAGACACCCATGGCAGACAGGTTTCAGTGGAGCTTCTGCACTAAGACAGACTAGGAAAATGACTTGGCCATCTACTTCTGAAAAAACTGGCCAATAAAAACCTTATGAAAAGCAGCAGAACATTGTCTGATATAGTGACAGAAGATGAGCCCCTCAAGTTGGAAGTCACTCAAAATACAACTGGGAAAGAGCTGCCTCCTTAAAGTAGAGTTGACCTTAATGATGTGGAAGGAGTCAAGCTTTCGAGAACTACATTTGCTGATGCGGCACGACTCAAAATGAGAAGAAATATATATAAATAGAATATAATAAACAGAACGGGGAATATATGAAGCATGAATCTAGGAAAACTGGAAGTCATCAAAAAGAAAATGGAACACATAAAGATTGATATCCTAGGCATTAGCAAGCTGAAGTGGACTGGTATTGGCCGTTTTGAATAGGACAATCATATGGTCTACTATGCCGGGAATGACAAATTGAAGAGGAACTATGTCACATTCATCATCAAAAACAACATTGCAAGATTTATCCTGAAATACAACACTATCAGTAATAGGATAATATCCATATACCTACAAAGAAGACCAGTTAATACAACTATTATTCAAATTTATGCACCAAGCACTAATACCAAAGATGAGGAAATGGAAGATTTTTACCAACTTCTGCACTCTGAAATTGATCAATCTTGCAATCAAGATGTGTTGATAATTACTGGTGATTAGAATGCAAAAGCTGGAAACAAAGAAGGATCAGTAGTTGGAAAATATGCCCTTGGTGATAGAAATGATGCCGGAGATCTCATGACAGAATTTTGCAAGACCGATGACATATTCATTGCAAATACCTTTTTTCAACAACATAAATGGCAACTATACCCATAGACCTTACCAGATGGAAAACACAGGAATCAAATTGCCTACACATATGAAAAGAGATGATGGAAAAGCTCAGTATCATCAGTCAGAACAAGGCCAGGGACCAACTGTAGAGCAGACCATCAATTTCCCATATGCAAGTGTAAGCTGAAGCTGAAGAAAATTAAAACAAGTCCACGAAAACCAAAATATGACCTTAAGTACATCCCAACGGAAATTGGAAAACATCTCAAGAAAAGGTTTGACACATTGAACACTAATGACCAAAGACCAGAGGAGTTGTGAGATGACATCAAGAACATCATACAAGAAGAAAGCAAGAGGTCATTAAAAAGACAGGAAAGAAAGAAAAGACCAAAATGGATGTCAGAAGAGACTCTGAAACTTGCTCTTGAACATAGATTAGCTAAAGCAAATGGAAGAAATGAAGCAAAAGAGCTGAACAAAATTCAAAGGGCAGCTAGAAAAGACAAGTAAAGTATCATAATGACATGTGCAAAGATCTGGAGTTAGAAAACCAAAAGGGAAGAACACACTCGGCATTTCTCAAACTGAAAGAACTGAAGAAAAAATTCAAGCCTTGAGTTGCAATATCGAAGAAGTCTATGGGTAAAATATTGAATGATGCAGGAAGCATCAAAAGAAGATGGAAAGAACACACAGTCACGGTACCAAAAAGACTTGGTCAACATTCAACCATGTCAGGAAGTAGCATATGATCAAGAACCAGTGGTAGTGAAGGAAGAAGTCCAAGCTGCACTGTAGGCATTGATGAAAAACAAGACTCCAGGAACTGACAGAACACCAACTGAGATGTTTCAATAAACAGATGCAGCGCTGGATGTACTCACTCATCTATGCCAAGAAATTTGAAGACAGCTACCTGGCCAACTGGAAGAGATCTATATTTGTGCCAATTCCAAAGAAAGGTGATCCATCAGAATGCAAAAGTTATCGAACAGTATCATTAATATCATGTGCAAGTAAAATTTTTCTGAAGATAATTCAGAAACAGTTGCAGCAGTACATCAACAGAGAACTGTCAGAAATTCAAGCCAGATTCAGAAAAGGACGTGGAATGAGGGATATCATTGCTGATGCCAGATGGATCTTGGCTAAAAGCAGAGAAAAATGTTTACCTGTGTTTTACTGACTATTCAAAGGCATTCAACTGTGTGAATCATAACAAATTATGGATAACATTGCAAAAAATGAGAATTCCAGAACACTTAATTGTGCTCATGCGGAAACTGTACATAGACCAAGAGGCAGTCATTCAAACAGAACAAGGAGATACTGAGAGGTTTAAAATTAGAAAAGATGTGCTTCAGGGTTGTTTCATTTCACCATACTTATTCAATCTATACGCGGAGCAAAACATCTGATAAACTGGACTATATGAATAAGAACGCAACATCAGGATTGGTGCCTTATGCAGATAAAACAACCTTGCTTATTGAAAATGAAGAGGATCTGAAGCACTTACTGATAAAGATCAAAGACCATGGCCTTCAATATGGATTACACCTTAACATAAAGAAAAGAAAAATCCTCACAAACGGACCAATAAGCAACATCATGATAAAAGGAGAAAAGATCGAAGTTATCAAGGATTTCATTTTACTTGGATCTCCAATCAACACCCATGGAAGCAGCAGTCAAGAAATCAAACAAAGTATTACATTGGGCAAATCTGCTGCCAAAGACCTCTTTAAAGTGTTCAAAAGCAAAGATGTCACTTTGAGGACTAAGGTGTGCCTGACCCAGGCCTTGGTATTTTCAATTGCCTCATATGCATGCGAAAGCTGGACAGTGAATAGGAAGACCGAAGGAGAATTGATGCCTTTGAATTATGGTGTTGGTGAAGAATATTGAATATAACCATGGACCAAGAAGAGGGAGCTGTAACACTGAAGACAGCACCAGAGAGCAAGAGACAATAGCGGTGGGCTTGCTGGCCCACAGAGCGAGAAATGAGCACCTTCAGGCAAGAGGCTTGACATGGGAGCTAAAAGAGCTGTAACACTTGCTTGTGCAGGGCAAAGAGGCCTGAGTGTGCCCTGTGCAGGGGTTGATCTTCTCCCCGCTCCATGGGCAACGTGGGTCCAGGCAGTGTGGAGGCAAGAGAGCCCCACAGGCCCGGGTAGCAGGTTAGTATCTGGCTACAGAGGCTTAGAAGGAACTGGTGGCAGATACTCTGGAGATCCTGGGCAGGGGTCTTCCCGCCGGCAAGGCAACGCCCAGAGAGGCCCAGTGGCAGATCAGAAGCCCTGAGCACAGTGGTAGTAGCTGGAGGCAGTGGGGACATAGCATCTGACAGAAACCACTGCACACCTGCCCAGCGACATAAGAATGGACGTGGGTAATTTGGGGAAAGTTGTTTCCCCTTTGGGTATCTGTTGTTATTGTTTACTGTTCGCTTTCTAGAAATAATAATGCTTTCACTTTGCCAGCACTGTGTAAGTGTCTCATGTGTCTGGCTTGATCACAGGTGAACATAGCTCTATAGAATGGTTGGTGCCCGTGAGTGCATGTGTCTCGTTCCTAGCTGTTTTATGGCTGCTTGACAGTTTGAGGCAAGCCTATCTGCATGTGCAATGCAGATAGATAGACATGTACATACAGATATTAATATAATGTAGTCTATATTTCACTTGGTATTACAAATTATGTCACATTATTATTAAGGTCCAAATTTTACTTCCTGGTTATTCTCCACTGCTGACGTAGGACCTCTGATCCCTCGCAAAGTACTCCCTAAGTATTCCTGGGATATCTCACTTGTCCTAAACTCCTACCATATTTGTTCTATTTGCCTACAAAATTAAAAATCTCTCCTACTGTTATATCTAGCAAAACAATTCTCTGCTGATGACTACCGCTGCTCCATCAGGCACTGGTGGGAACGTAACACCCTCACATTGCTGTTCCTTACATTCTATAGTCCCTCCTGCTGCTTTGCCAGTCACAGCAGTTCTCCACAGACAACCATATTTAGCCCTCAAGCTGCCCAAACTGCAACATTGTCTATAGCAGGAGGTAGGGCGTGGCTCCCTCAGCTTTGTAGCTCAATCTATAAGTGCAGTGTGGAAGGTGTAATGTCTGAGTCCCAGTGGGTTAAAGATTTTGGTGAAACAACTCTTTCAATTTTTACTTACAGCCGTTTATTCTTTCCCCCTCTGGGACCCAGAAATGTGTCCAGGGAACTGGACCCAGGACAGATCAAGGAACAATTGCCCTACTGTACTCAGAATCCTTATTCCCCCAACAGAAAATATGGCCAAATCTCAAGCTGAGGCTCTTCTATGCTCATTTAGGGAACTGAAGTGTTTTGCTCTGATTATTTATAATATGCTCAGGAACTTCTCTCTGCATGAGGAAGACTACACAATTGTCAACAGTAGTGGCTTTAATCCTCTGTAGAAAGAGACCACTAGTCTTCTAATAGAGTAGGATCCTAGAACCAGTATTGAGGCTGCTGTGTCTTTCTGCTAATCCAGGCTGGGGCTGGGGGTCTGAGGTGGCAAGAACTGATGGAAAATGTGACTCCTATCTTTAAGACATTATCTTTGCATGCTCAATATGGACAGCCAACTTCTAGAAATCATAAATTTATTTTTAAAAATTAAGATAAGTAAAAATACAAAACAAAGCTCATCGCTGCAGAGTTGGTTCCAACTCATGACAACCTCATATGTTACAGTTTTCTTGGCTGTAATCTTTACAGAAGCAGATAGCCAGGGCTTTCTTCTGCGGTGCTGCTGGGCGGGTTCAAACTGCCAACACTTAGGTTAGTAGCCTGGAACAAACTGTTTGTGCCACCCAGGGACCACTCAAATAAGTAAAGCTTACCTACACGTGAAAATATCTTTTGTTGTGCACGGGAAATCTCCACTTGGATATTTGACCTGAACTTATCATCTTTCTTTCTAAATAAATTCCTTTCCTCAATTCCTCTCTTCCCATTGATGGTACCCCAATTCTAGTTTTCCAGGCTAGAAGTCTTGAAACCATTTCTGGCTCATCTCTTTCTGTAAATATATATTCAATCTATCAATGAAGTTCTCTCAATTTTTAATTTATCATTTGTCTTACATTCAGTACTTCCTCTCCTTTATCATAGCCACCTCCCCTGTTTAAGTCCTTTTTTTTTCTTTTTTTATTGTACTTTAGATAAAGGTTTACAGAACAGATAGTTTCTCATTACACATTAAGTACACATATTGTTTTATGACATTGGTTAACAACCCCACGACACATCAACACTCTCCCTTCTTGACCCTGGGTTCCCTTTTGCCAGCTTTCCTGTTCCCTCCTGCCTTCTAGTCCTTGTCCCTGGGCTGTTGTGCCCCATTGGTCTCGTTTTGTTTTATGGGACCGTCTAATTTTGACTGAAGGGTGAACCTCGAGAGTGACTTTATTACTGAGCTAAAAGGGTGTCCAGGGGCCATACTCTCAGTGTTTCTCCAGTCTCTGTCAGGCCAGTAAGTCTGGTCTTTTTTTGTGAGTTAGAATCTTGTTCTACATTTTTCTCCAGCTCTGTCCAGGACCCTCTGTTGTGATCCCACTCAGAGTAGTCAGTGGTGGTAGCCAGGCACCATCTAGTTGTACTGGACTCAGTCTGGTGGAGATCGTGGTAGCTGTGGTCCATTAGTTCTTTGGACTAATCTTTCCCATGTCTTGTTTTCTTCATTTTCCCATGCTCTCAAAGGGGTGAGACCAGTGGAGTATCTTAGATGGCTGCTCCCAGGCTTTTAAGACCACAGGCACTACTCACCAATGTAGGACATTTTCTTTTTGTTAATTTTTTTTATTGTACTTTCGATGAAGGTTTACAGAACAAATAGTTTCTCATTAAACAGTTAGTACACATATTGTTTTATGACATTGGTTAACAACCCCACGACATGTTAACACTCTCCCTTCTCAACCTTGGAGGACCTTTTGTTTTTTTGGTGAAAATATACATAGCCAAAGATACACCATTTCAAAAATTTCTATATATACAATTCAGTGACATCGACTACATTCTTCCAGTTGTGCTGCTATTCTCACTATCCTTTTCTAAATTATTCTGTCACCATTATCTTCAACTCACTGCCCCCTAGGCTTCCCATCAAACCTTTTAAGTTGCTGTTGCCAATTTGATCTCACATAGATAATTCTTCTTTTTGGTACTTTAGATGGAGGTTTACAGAACAAATAGTTTCTCATTAAACAGTTAGTACACCTATTGCCCTATGACAATGATAACAACCCCATGACATGTCAACACTGTTCCTTCTCAACCTTGAGATCCGTATCACCAGCTTTTCTGTCCCCCTCTGCCTTCTAGTCCTTGTCCCTGGACTGCTGTGCCTCATTGGTCCCGTTTTGTTTTATGGGGCTGTCTAATCCCCAGCTGAATGGTGAACCTCGGGAGTGACTTCACCACTGAGCTAAAAGGGTGTCTGGGGGCCATATTCTCTGGGTTTCTCCTGTATGTCAGGCCAGTAAATCTGATCTTTTTTTGTCAGTTAGAATTTTGTTCTACATCCTTCTCCATCTCTGTCCAGGACCCTCTGTTGTGATCCCAGTCAGAGTAGTCAGTGGTGGTAGCTGGGCACCATCTAGTTGTACTGGACTCAGTCTGGTGGAGGCGATGGTAGCTGTGGTCCATTAGTCCTTTGGACTAATCTTTCCCATGTCTTGTTTTCTTCATTTTCCCATGCTCTCAAAGGGGTGAGACCAGTGGAATATCTTAGCTGGCTGCTCACAGGCTTTTAAGACCACAGACACTACTCACCAAGGTAGAATGTAGAACATTTTCTTTATAAACTGTGTTATGCTAATTGATCTAGATGTTCCCATAGACCATGGTCCCCACAGCCCTCCACCCAGCAATATGGTCCCTCAGGCAGTTTGGAGTCTATGGAGCTTCCATAACCTTACCTTGTACAAGTTGTGCTGGCTTTCCTAGTATGGTGTACTGTCTTACTCTTCACCAAAGTTACCACTTATCTATGTCTGTTTAGTGTCCCCCCCCACCTCTCCCCTCCCTCATAACCATCAAAGATTGTTTCTTTTTGTGTGTAAACCTTTTCATGAGTTTTTATAGTAGTGGTCTCATACAATATTTGATTTTTTTAATTGACTTATTTCACTCAGCATAATGCCCTCCAGATTCATCCATGTTATGAGATGATTCACAG
The DNA here is from genome assembly GCF_000243295.1 of Trichechus manatus latirostris. Taxonomy (NCBI): domain Eukaryota; kingdom Metazoa; phylum Chordata; class Mammalia; order Sirenia; family Trichechidae; genus Trichechus; species Trichechus manatus. The sequence continues at coordinate 2,517,582 of NW_004444059.1, forward strand.
ATTCATCATTGTTCTTTATCTTTACGTAATACTCCATTGTGTGTATGTACCATAGTTTGTTTATCCATTCATCTGTTGGTGGACAACTAGGTTGTTTCCATCTTTTTGCTATTGTGAACTATGCTGCAATGAACATGGGTATGCATAGGTCTATTCGTGTGATGGTTCTTACTTCTCTAGAATATATTCCGAGGAGCAGGATTCCTGGATCATATGGAATTTCTATTTCTGGCTTTCTAAGGAAGCACCATATCATTTTCCAAAATGGTTGTAACATTTCGCATTTGCACCAGCAGTGCATAAGAGATCTGATCTCTGCGCAACCTCTCCAACATTTGTTATTTCCAGTTTTTTTTATTCGTGCCAGTAATGCCAGCGTGAGATGGTATCTCATTGTAGTTTTGATTTGCATTTCTCTAATGGCTAGTGATCGCAAGCATTTCCTCATGTGTCTGTTGGCCGCTTGAATGTCTTCTTTGGTGAAGTGTCTGTTCATTTCCTTTGCCCATTTTTTAATTGGATTATTTGTCTTTTGGTTGTAGAGGTGTTGGATTTTCTTATAGATTTTAGAGATTAGACTTTTGTCTGATTTGTAATGTCCAAAAATTTTTCCTAGTCCGTAGGTTTTCTTTTTACTCTTTTGGTGAAGTCTTTTGATAAGTATAAGTGTTTAGTTTTTAGGCGATCCCAGTTACCTAGCTTATCTTCTGGAGTTTGTGTGTTGTTAGTTATGGTTTGTATCTTCTTAATGCCATGTATTAGGGCCTGTAGTGTTGATCCTATTTTTTCATCTATGAACTTTACAGTTTTTCACTTTATATTTAGGTCTTTGATCCATTATGAATTAGTTTTCATATATGGTGGGAGATATGGGTCCTGTTTCATTTTTTTGCAGATGGACATCCAATTTTGCCGGCACCATTTGTTAAAAAGACTGTCTTTTCCCCATTTGATGGACTTTGGGCCCTTGTGGAAGATCAGGTGACCGTAGGTGGTGGATTTACCTCTGGGTTCTCAATTCTGTTCCATTGATAAATGTAGCAGTCGTTGTGCCATTACCAGGCTGTTTTGACTACCGTAGCTGTGTATAGTAGGTTCTGAGGTCAGGTAGTGTGAGTCCTCGTACTTCATTCTTCTTTTTCAGTAGTGCTTGTCTTAGTCATCCAGTGCTGCTATAACAGAAACACCACAAGTGGATAGCTTTAACAAAGAGAAGTTTATTCTCTCACAGTTCGGTATGCTACAAGTCCAAATTCAGGGCATCAGCTTCAGGGGAAAACTTTCTCTGTTGATTCTAGAGGAAGGTTCTTGTGATGCATCAGTCTTCCCTTGGTCTGGGAGCATGGGAGCACAGGAATCTCAGGTCTAAAGGACATGCTCTGCTCCCAGCACTGCTTTCTCAGTGGTATGAGTTTCCCATGTGTCTCTGCTTGCTTCTCTCTTTTATATCTCAACAGAGATTGGCTTGAGACACTGTCTAATCTTGTAGACATCATCAGTATAACTGTCACTAATCCATCTTATTACATCATAATGATAGAGTTTACAACACATAAGGAAATCACATCAGATTACAAAATGGTACACAATCATACAATACTGGGAATTATGACCCAGCC
>NW_004444059.1:2520889-2522894 GCF_000243295.1 Trichechus manatus latirostris
CTATAAATTGTCCTCTGAGGACTGCCTTTGCTGTGTCCCAAAGGTTTTGGTATGATGTGTTTTCATTCTCGTTTGATTCTAGGAATTTTTTGATTCCCTCTCTGATTTCTTCTATCACCTAGTGGTTTGTAAGCAGGGTGTTATTCAGTTTCCATGTAATTGATTTTTTTTTTTCCTTGCTCGTCCTGTTGTTAATTTCTACCTTGATGGCATTGTGGTCAGAGAAGACACTTTATATTATCTCAGTGTTTTGGATTTTGTGGAGGGTTGCTCTGTGTCCTAAGATGTGGTCTATTCTGGAGAACGTTCCATGTGCATTGGAAAAGAATGTGTACTTTGCAGCTGTTGGGTGGAGTGGTCTATCTATGTCTATGAGGTCAAGTTGCCTTTAGGTCTTCTGTATCTTTGTTGAATTTCTTTCTAGATGTTCTGTCCTTTACTGAGAGTGGCCTGTTGAAGTCTCCTACTATTATTGTGGAACTGTCCATTTCTCTTTTCAGTGGTGTTGGAGTTTGTTTTATGTATTTGGGAGTCCTGTCATGGGTGTGTAGATGTTTATTATGTTATCTTCATACTAGATCGTCCCTTTAAACATGGTATCGTGCCCTTCTTTGTCTTGTATGGTGAATTTTGTTTTAAAGTCTATTTTATCTGAGATTTGTATTGCCACTCATGCTCCTTTTTGGTAGCTGTTTGCATAATATATTTTTTCCATCCTTTGAGTTTTAATAAATTTATGTCTTTGTTTCTAAGGCATGTCTCTTGTAGACAGCATGTTGATGCATCTTGTTTTTTTATCCATTCTGTCACTCTCTATCTCTTTATGGGTGCATTTAGGCCATTTACATTGAGTGTAATTATTGATAGATGTGAGTTTATTGCTGTCATTTTGTAGTGCTTTTTTTGTGTGTGTTGCTGACTTTTTTTTGTTCCTCTTACTCTCCTGTGCTGAATTCCTTTTGTTTGTGGATTTTTTTTTCATTTCTTTTGTTTTTTGTAGATTTTGTTTTTACTGAGACTTTGTATTTTTCTTCATTTTGATGAGTAGGTTTGTCAACTTTCTTTGTGGTTACTTTGAAATTTATCCTTATCTTCCTAGGTTTGAATCAGTCTATTATCACTTGGTACTGCCTTGCCTTCCTCTCCATTAGGTTCTATACCTACATTGTTTATTCCCTCTTTTATTCTTCTGATGTTGTTGTCATTTACAGATTAACCTCTCTGTTTCCCTGTTGTAATTCTTCTGGTTTTGGATAGTCCTCGAGAGTTCATTTCCTAGTTTGGTATCTGACTGATACAATCTTGCATCCTAGATTCAGCCTGTGGTCTGACGTTGTTTGTTCTCAGACTGAAGGACTTGCTTTAATAATTCTTGTAAGCTTGGTTTGATTTTTACATAGTCCCTTAATTTCTATTTATCTGCAAATGTCCTAATTTCACCACCATATTTGAACAAGAGTTTTGCAGGATATATTATTCTTGGCTGGCAATTTTTTTCTTTCATGGTTCTATATATGTCTTCCCATTGCCTTTTTGCCTGCATGGTTTCTGCTGAATAATCTGAGCTTACTCTTATTGTTTCTCCTCTGTATGTGACTTTTTGTTGTTCTTGAGCTGCTCTCAGGATTCTTTGTTTGTCTTTGGTTTTAGTGTGATTATGATACGCCTTTGTGATTTTCTTTTGGGGTCTATCCTATATGGGGTTCATTGAGCTTCTTGGATGGTCAGCTTTTCATCTTTCATTATATTGGGGAAGTTTTCTGTCAGCAGTTCTTCAATGATCCTCTCTGTGTTTTCTGTTTTCTCCCGCTGTTCTGGAACTCCGATCGCTCGAAAATTTTTGCTTTTGATTGTATCCCACATAATTCTCAAGGTTTCTTCATTTTTCTTCATTCTTTTTTCTGATTTTTCCTCAGAGTTGTATCCAGGTGTTTGTCTTCAATTTTGCTGATCCTGTCTTCCATCGTTTCAAACCTGCTCCTCAGCCCTTCTATGACACTGTCCA
>NW_004444059.1:2523051-2567692 GCF_000243295.1 Trichechus manatus latirostris
TGAATTCCATATCAGGTAGTTCTAGTGCCTTTTCTTCTACTGGAAAGTCATCTGGGGTTTTATTTTGGATGCCTACTGGAACCATCCTGTCCTGTTTTTTTTTTTTTTTTATGTTTTGATATTGCCTGCTTTCTTTGGGACATTCAGTAGTTATTTTCTTCCTTTATTTATTGTAGATTTGTTGGTTTTGTCCTCCTTTTTTTTTTTGTATTTGCTTATGTCTGAACAGACAGGCTGTGCATTCTTTGCTGTTTGCTTGTCTGTGGGCAAGATACTTTTCACCTCCTTCTCCAATGGGCAGGGTCAGTCACTCAGCTATGGTGTATCAGGGCAAGTCCAGCTGAAGGGTAGTTGCTGGTATGGGTTGTTTGTGGCAAGTACTAGGGCTGGCAGGGTGGGCTGGGAATCAGTGCAGGGCAGGGTCCAGTAAGCTGTGCCTGTGCTGCTCGAGGGTATGATGTTCAGTGCACTGTGCAGGTAGGCAGGAATAAGGGCAGAGATTGTGATGTGTGGAGCTAAGTTGGGTATGGGAAAGAGAAACAGAGGCCAAAAACAAACAAAAAACAGAGTTTTAAGGGAGCTTGATGTTGGAGTAGAGAGATGAGAAACTGAGAAAGGGAGAAAAAAGAAAGAAAAAGGGTAAAAGAAAAAAATAAATAAAAATTAGAAGAAAAAAAAGAGAAGAAAGGCCTCCAGGGATCCCACTAGTGTGGCTGCAAAGACTGAGGAAGTGGCTCCCAGGCCACGAAGTACAGCCTGGCTAGAAGGGGTAGAGGTGTCACACAGCACCAGGTATTCAGGAGACAGGAAGAGAAAGTAAGTATAGAGAGATGAGAAACTGAGCAATAAAGAAAGACAAAATGGAAAAAAGAGAGAAAAGAAAACAGAAAAAGAAAAAAGAAATGCCCCCAGGGATCCCACCATATGGCTGCACAGACTGGAGAAGTAGCTCCCAAGCCAAGCAGTACAGCCCAGCTAGAAGGGGCTCCCAAGGTGAGAAAAGAAAAAGAAAACAAACAAAACAGAGCAGAACAAATCAAAACAAACAAACAAAAGTCCCAAGGGTCACACCAGCATGGCAGTGTGGGCCAGGAAGTAGTTTCACAGTCAAGCAGCATTTCACTGTCTTTCAAGAAGAAGCAAAGACGGCACATGGAGCCAGGTATTTGTGAGAAAGGAGGGGGAGGTGGTGAGAGGTATGGAAGAAACCAAAAGAAGTAGAAAAAAGCAACACCAGCAACAAACAAATGGCACTCAGGGAGCTGGCCAGTGTGGGCAGGTGGAATCCAAGTGGCACAGGACTGAAGCCAGTGCCTCCCAGCCAAGAGACCGTGGCCACAGGAAGCAGAGGAAGTCAAGTGGGGGTGAAGAAGGGTGGGGGGTGGGAAAGTGTATATTGCTGGTTACTGGTTGTTCTGTCTCCTGCTGGGAGCTCCATGAAGCTGCTTTCCCATACTCCCTGTTCACTGATCTCTGACAGGAGTCCAAGATGTTGAATCTGTGCTGTGTTAGCTGATAGGGGACCTCTGCACGTATCTCTCATTGCTCTCTGTTCTGTGTCAGTTTCTTATTCCATTCAGTGCTTGGCTGAGTTCTTTATCTCTTCATCTGATGGTTAGGGTTCCAGGATTGATGTTTGTCTCTGTTTGGCTTAGTTTTTAGGGTCTTTGCTGTGGAGGGATGGCATGGTGCTTCTGTCTATAGCACCGTGTTCCCCCATTTATGTCTTGATTGATCTTATTCCTGAGTTGTTCCCCTGCCTGTTTCCCTCTCCATCAATTCAGTAAAGTATGGAAAGCTATATTATTAATATTACTAAAACATGGCTTTCATCATGTAACAGTATTAGTTAGGATGATACTGGCAACTGTAACAACTCCCCAAATTTCTGTGGCTTAATACACACAAAAGGAAGTACAGATCATCAAGTGACCCTTTTACACAAGATGATTCAAGGACACAGGCTCCTACCTTGTGATTCCATCAACCGCCAGGGCCTCATAGCCCTCTGCTTCTGCCTGAAGAAGGTATAGCCTGCTTTAAAAAAAAAAAAAAAAAAAAGCTTAGAAGTGACACATACCACTTTCACATACATTGCTTTCACAAACATTCCACTGATGAAAACTAGTCACATGGGCACACCTGGATCAAAAGGGAACTGGGAAATGTAGTCCATGTGTTGCTGTAGTTTTGAGGCATGAAAATAAAGGTATACTGCTGACCCTCCAAGATGGAGGCAAAGTGCTTCTGGTGTTCTCTAATGAGTGGACTTAGGGAAAAAGTATTTTTAATGGTGCTTTTAATATAATTTTCTGCAATGATGGAAGTGTTCTATATCTGTGCTATCCAATAGAGTAGTCACTAGCTACATGTGGCTTTTGAGCATTTGTAATATTGCTAGAGCAACTGAAGAACTGAATTTTAAACTTTATTTAATTAATTTTTATTTTTAATGGCCACATATGGCTAGTGGTTATTGCTAGTGGCTATTGTATTGAACAGTATAGTTCTAGAGAAATAGCTGCATACCATTGCCAGAGTTCCTATTAATTTGACACATAAAAAGACCACATCTGGAATAAGAGCTTCAATTGTAGTCACCACCTGAGTAAACATGTAATAACCCATGGTCATTTTGCAAGATCATGTATTCTTCACACGGCAAAAAGTTTAGGTTAAATGGGAGTGTGATGGAAATTACCACAGATAACATCATAGTTAATGATGAAAGACTGAATGCTTTACCCCCTAAGATCAGGAACAGGATAAGGATATCTGCTCTCACCACTTCTACCCAACATTATACTGGAAGTTCAAGCCAGAGGAATCAGGCAAGAAAATGAAATAAAATACATCAGTGTTGGAAAGGAAAAAATAAAACTATCTCTATTTGCAGATGACATAATCTTGTATATAGAAAATCCTACAAAATTCACTAAAAAGCTACTAGAGCTAACAAATGAGTTCATCAAGATTGTTACAAGATAAATGTACAAAAATAAATTGTATTTTTATACACTTAAAAAAGGATCCCTAGGGGTGCAGTGGTTAAGTGCTTGGCTGCTAACAGAAAGGTTGGTGGTTCAAACTCACCAGCTGCTCCATGGGAGAAAGATGTGGCAGTCTGCTTCTGAAAAGATTACAGCCTGGAAAACACTATGGGGCAGTTCTACTCTGTCCTATAGGGTCACTGTGAATCAGAATCAACTTGATCGCAATGGGTATGGTATACACTTTAAAATTAACAATCTGAAAATGAAATTAAGAAATCAAATACATTTGCAATACCACCAAAAAGAACAAAACGGGAATAAATTTAACAAAAGAAGTGCAAAATCTCTACTCTGAGAACTATAAAATAGTGTTGAAAGAAATTAAAGAAGACCTAAATAAATGGAAAGACATCACATGTTCATGGGTTGGAAGATTTAATACTGCTATGATGGCAATACTTCCCAAATTAATCTACAGATTCTATCTGATCATTATCAAAATCCCAGCTGGCTTCTTTGCAGAAATTGACAATCTGATTCTAAAATTCATATAGAAATTTTAGAGACCTAGAATAGCCAAAACAATCCTGAAAGAACAAAGTTGGAGGATTCACACTTCTGATTTCAAAACTTACTATAACACTACCATAATCAAGACATTGTGTTGCTGGTGTTGGATAGACACATAAATCAATGGAATGGAATTGAGAATTCAGAAATGAACTCTCACATTATGGTCAATTGATCTTAACAACAGTGCCAAAATGATTCAATGGAGAAAGAATAGTCTTTTCAACAATGGTGCTGAGCCAACTGGATATCCACATGCAAAAGACTGAAGTTGGACCCCTACCTCACACTATATACAAAAATCAATGCATCAAATACCTAAATGTAAAAGCTAAAACTATTAAACTCTTAGAAGAAAACATAGGTGTAAATCTTTGTGACCTTGGATTAAGCAATGGTTTCTTAGATCTGACACCAGAAACACAAGCAACAAAATAAAAAATAGATAAAGTGGACATCATCCAAATTAAAATCTTTTGTGCTTCAAAAGATACCTTCAAGATAGTGAAAAAACAATCCCAGTTAATTGGACTAATAGCATGTTTAATGCTTCTGTTCTACCTCCTAGTTCATTGTGTAGTGCCTGGGGTCTTAAAAGCTTGCAAGCGGCCATCCAAGGCACAGCAATTTGTCTGTATTCACCTGGAGCAACAGAGGAAGAAGGAGAGTCAGGAATAGGAGGAGGATATGGAATGTGTGGCTAATTACCTCCGTGAACAACTGCCTCCTTTGCCATGAGACCTGAAGAATTGGATGGTGCCCAGCTACCATTACTGAACATTTTGATCAAAGATTCCATAGAAGAATCCTGATCAAAAGGGGGGAAATGCAGAAAAGAATTTCAAAGTCTCATGGGCTCTAGACTTTCTGGAGCCATAGAGGGTGAACAAACCCCTGAAACTATTGCCCTGAGATAATCTTTAAACCTTAAACCAAAAATACCTTCTAAAGTCATCTTAAAATTGAACAATAGTTTTGCTTAACTAATAAAAAATGTCCGCTTGAGCATTATGCTCTTTTAAGAACTACCTATATGGGATCAAACTGACAACAGCAACTTGAAAGATTAGATAGGAACCTTAGGGGGCAGTGAGTTTATGTTAATGAGGGAGGAACAACTCAGAAAAGGAGGATGAGAATGGTCGCACAACTCAAAGAATGTAATCAACATCACTAAATTGTACATGTATAAACTGTTGAGTTGGTGTATGTTTTGCTTTGTGTGTTCTCAACAATAACAAAATAAAAACAATTTAGAGGGAAAAAAAGAAACACCCTACACTAATCCTTCCTTATAAACATAACAAAAAAGATAGTCGAAAAAAAAGCCCACAGACTGGAAGAAAATATTTCCAAATCATATATCTGGTAAGGGACTTATCTCCAGAATATATTAAGAACTCTTACAATTCAATAATAAAAAGATAAATAACCCAATTAAAAACTAGGCAAAGGATCTCCATAGACATATTTCTGAAGAAGATACATAAATTATCAATAAGCACACGAAAAAATGCTCAATATCACTTGCCATCAGATAAATACAAATTAAAGTCCCAATGAGAAAACACTTCACACACACTAGGATGAGTGTAATAAAAAAAAGTAGATAATAACAAGTGTTGAGAGAGGTGTGAAGAAATTGGAACCCCCATACACTGCTGGTGGGAATGTACAATAGTGCAAGCTGCTTTGGAAATCAGTCTGGTAGTTCCTCAAAGGGTTACACAGAGTTATCATATGATCCAGCATTCCACTCTTAGGTATATTCACAAGAGAAATGAAAACACATATCCACACAAAAACTTGTACATGAATGTTCATAATACCATTATTTATAATAGCCAAAATGGGGAAACAACTCAGATGCCTACCAACTGAGGAATGGATAAATAAAATGTGGTATGTCTGTACAATGGAATATTATTCAGCTGTAGAAAGAAATGAAGTACTGATACATGCTATAACATGGATAAAGCTTGAAAACATTATGCTAAGTGAAAGAACCCAGTCCCAAAAGCTTACATATTGTATTACTCCATTTATGTGAAATGTCCAGAATAGGTAAATCCAGAGACAGAAAGTAGATTAGTGGTTACCTAAAGATTGGCGGCTTAGGGAAAATGGTGATGGGTATGGGTTTTTTGGGGGGAAGAGGGACAATGAATTGTTCTAAAATTGATCGTGTTGATGGTTACATAACTTTGTGACTTTACAAAAAAAGATTGAGTTTTACACTTTAAATAGGTGAATTGTGTATTATGTGAAGTATATCTCAATATAGCTGATTTTTAAAAAACGAGATAGAGAAATCAGTTGAAGCCAGAAATTAAACCCAGATATCCTAGGCATTTTGAGAGCTGAAATGGACTGGTATTGGCCATTTTGAATCAGACAAACATATGGTCTACTATGCCAAAAATGACAAATTGAAGAATTGCATCGTGTTCATCGTCAAAAACAGCATTTCAAGATTTGTTCTGAAATGCAACACTGTCAGTGATAGGATAATATTCATATGCCTACAAGGAAGACCAGTTAATACAACTATTATTCAAATTTAGGAACTGATCACTAATACTTAAGATGAAGAAATTAAAGGTTTTTACCAACTTCTGCAGTCTAAATTTGATCAAACATACAATAAAGATGCATTGATAATTACTAGTGATTGGAATGCAAAAGTTAGGAAAAAAGAAGGATAGGTAGTTGGAAAATAAGGCCTTGGTGATTGTGATGGTTAAGATTGTGTGCCAACTTGGCTGGGCCATGATTCTCAGTGTTTTAATGTGATCACTCCCATAAATGAATATACTGTGAGTAGCCAATCAGATGAAAGGGAGTCTCCTTGGGGGTGTGGCCTGCATCTGAATATAAGCAGACATTCTGGCTTTTTGCTCACTCTGGATCCTGCAGCTGCCTCCTGTCATCTCATCTCCGGTTCTTGGGACTTGAGATGTCAGCTTATCTGCCAAACTTGTTATTCATCGATCTTCACAGCCTGTGAGCAGAGCCCTGCTCTATGAACTGCTGATCTTGGGTTCGCCAGCCCCTGCAGGTGCGTGAATCAGGAGAAACCTTGTGGTCTTGCCTGCCAATCTTGGAATTCGTCAACTTTCACCACCTGTGAGCCGGAGCCCTGCTCTCCAACCTGCTGATCTTCACTTGCCAGCTTCTGCGGCTGCATGACTTGGGAGAGGCCTCTACCCTGATCCACGGATTTGGGACGTTCTAGCCTCTACAACCATGTGAGCCATTTCCTTGATATAAATCTCTCTCTATATATATTTATACGCTTTACTGGTTTTGCTTCTCTAGAGAACCCAGCCTAAGACAGTGATGGAAACAACACTGGAGATCTCATTATAGAATTTTGCAAGACCAACAACTTCTTCATTGCAAATACCTTTTACAATAACATAAACAACAACTATACACGTGGACCTCACCAGACAGGACACACAGGAATCAAATCAACTACATTTTTGGAAGAGACTACAGAGAAGCTTAATATCATCAGTCAGATCAAGGCCGGAGGCCGAGTGTGGAACACGCCATCACTTCCTCATATACAAGTTCAAGTTGAAGCTGCAGAAAATTAAAAGAAGTCCATGAGAGCCAAAGTATGACCTTGAGTATATCCCACCTGAATTTAGAGACCACCTCAAGAATACATTTGATGCATTGAACACTAACGACCAAGGACCAGATGAGTTGTGGGATGACATCAAGGGCATTATACATGAAGAAAGCAAAAGGTCATTAAAAAAAATGGGAAAGAAAGAAAAGACCAAAATGGATGTCAGAAGAGACTCTAAAACTTGCTCTTGAAGGTAGAGTAGCTAAAGTGAGTGGAAGAAATGAGGATGTAAAAGAGTTGAGCAGAAGATTTCAAAGAGTGACTTGAGAAGACAAAGGAAAGTATTATAATGAAATGTGCAAAGACCCGGAGTTAGAAAACCAAAAAAGAAGAACATGCTTGGCATTACTCAAGCTGAAAGAACTGAAGAAAAAATTCAAGCCTCCTGTTGCAATTCTGAAGGATTCTAGGGGCAAAATATTGAACAATACAGGGAGCATTAAAAGCAGGTAGGAGGAATACAGAGTCACTGTACCAAAAAGAATTGATCAACATGCAAACTTTCAGGGAGCTACATATGATCAAGAACCGAGGATATTGAAGGAAGAAGTCCAATCTGCATTGAAAAACAGGTCTCCAGGAATTGACAGAATACCAGTTAAGATGTTTCCACAAACAGATGCAATGCTGGAAGCGTTCACTTGTCTATGCCAGAAATTTGAAGACAGCTACCTGGCCAACGGACTAGAAGAGATTCATATTTGTGCCCATTCCTAAGAAAGGTGATCCAACATAATACGAAAATTATCAAACAGTATCATTAACATCACATGCAAATAAAGTTTTGCTGAAGATAATTCAAAAATGGGTGCAGCAGTACATCAACAGGGAACTACCAGAAATTCAAGCCAGATTCAAAAGGTTACATGGAACAAGGGATATCATTGCTGATGTTGGATAGATCTTGGCTAAAAGCAGAGAATGCCAGAAAGATGTCTCCCTGTGTTTTATTGACTCTGCAAAGGCAGTCAACTGTGTGAATCATAACAAATTATAGGTAACATTACAAAAAATGAGAATTCCAGAACACTTAATCATGTTCACGTGGAACCTGTACATAGACCAAGAGGCAGTCATTCCAACAGAACAAGGGGATACTACATGGTTTAAAATCAGAAAAGGTGTGCGTCAGGGTTGTATTCTTTCACCATACTTATTCAATCTGTATGCTGAGCAAATAATCCGAGAAGCTGGACTATATGAAGAAGAATGCGGCATCAGGATTGGGGAAAGACTCATTAATAACCTGTGATATGCAGATGACACAACTTTCCTTGCTGAAAGTGAAGAGGACTTGAAGCACTTACTGATGAAGATCAAAGAGGACAGCCTTCAGTATGGATTACACCTCAACATAAAGAAAACAAAAATCCTCACTACTGGACCAGGAAGCAACATCATGACAATCGGAGAAAAGATTGAAGTGGTCCAGGATTTCATCTTACTTGGATCTACAATCATCACCCATGGAAGCAGCAGGCAAGAAATCATAAGAGATATTGCATTGGGCAAATCTGCTGCAAAAGACCTCTTTCAAGTGTTAGAAAGGAAAGATGTCACCTTGAGGACTAAGGTGTGCCTGACCCAAGCCATGGTATTTTTAATGGCCTCATATGCATGTGAAATCTGGGCAATGAATAAGGAAGACTGAAGAAGAATTTATGCCTTTGAGTTATGGTGTTGGCAAAGAATATTGAATATGCCACTGACTGTCAGAAGAACAAATAAATCTGTCTTGGAAGAAATACAGCTAGAATGCTCTTTAGAAGAGGGGATGGCGAGACTTTGTCTCATGTACTTTGGACGTGTTACCAGGAGGGACCAGTCCCTGGAGAAGGACATCATGCTTGGTAAAGTAGAGGGTCAGCGAAAAAGAGGAAGACCCTCAATGGCATGGATTGACACTGTGGCTGCATCGATGGGCTCAAAGATAGCAATGATTGTCAGGATGGCACAGGACCAGACAGTGTTTCGTTCTGTTGTACACAGGGTTGCTACGAGTTGGAACCGAGTCCACGGCACCTAACAACAACAGCACGATAAAGGAGAAATAAAAATAGGGAGGTAATTTATAATAAAATAATATGTGTATCTATCTATATAGATAGATGATAGATACATAGATATACTCTAGACACAAAACATACTCTAGAGGGCAGTACCACCCAAATAAGAACTCTTCTATAGCTAACTGGTTAAATAATTTATAATATATACAAACAAGGGAATGTTTCATTGACATATTGTTGAATCAAAAAGCAGTTTGTAAAACAGCATTTACTTTCTAGTTATGTAAATATATACCAAAAAATCTAAACAGATTCTCACTAGGATGTGGATGAGTTGACAGGAGTTAACAATGAGATTTGGAAAGAGTTTTGCTTTTGCCTTTATGCATTTCTACATTGTTTGAATTTTCTTGTCTTTATAAAAATAAAAAACTTTATGGCAAGCCACAATGGGAGAATCACAATACAGACTCCAGGGTCCTGGAGCATGGTCATGCCATCTGCAGTGAAGATTTCGGTACCTTTTATAAAATAGTTTCTACTGTGTTACGAGGTCCTGGTAGAGATGGAAAGCCTGACCTTGGGACATCAAGTGACCATGTAGACAAAACTGCTTATCATGAACTGGGTTCCATTAGTACAACCAAGTCATAAGATCGGGAAGTCCCAGAAGTATCATAAGATGGAAATGATTTGTGTGTAATTAGGGCTAGAAGAAGCAGGACCAGAGTTCACAAGAAAGCTCTGTGAGCAGGTGGCCCAGACCCCCATGTCGTCCACCACTGTTAACCCTGTGACTCTCCCTCATCTCATCTCTATGGCCTCGTGAGGAGTCCCTTATGCTCAGCATAAGAGGAAAAAGATCAAGCTTGCTTCTCAGATAAGAAGCCTTGGTGGCATGGTGGTTAAGTGCAGTTCTCAGATGGATTGACTCAGGATCTGGGTACCTTTAGGAGTGACCCTGAAAGACAGCAGTGAAGGGAATACCTTCAAGTGGGCAGAGCTTTGTGTGGTGTACCTGGTCATTTGCTTGGTGTGGAAAAAGAGAAGTAGGTACTCAATAAAAGATAACTGGTTATTGAGGACTGTAAAGAGTTCATTGTATTTGGCAAGTACGAGGTCATTGGTTACTTTTTAGAGGTGCAGTTTCAATGAAATGATGGGGACATAAGCCTAATGGTGGAGGGTTTAAGAGTAGATGGACAGATTTGACAATATAAAAATTAAAATCTTTTTATGACAAAAGCCACCATAAAAAAGTCTAAAGATGATTATGAAAAAAAAAAGAAGCTACCCATATGAAAAATCAAAAGTTAAGAACTCTAATATAAAACGGATCCTATAGAAAAATCAGAAAAAAGATGAAGACAAGCAACTTAATATAAACACACGCAAAGGCTGTGGACAGGCCAATAATATATGAAAAGAAGTTCAACGTCACCATTAGGGAAATGCTAATTAAAACAATAGTGATTAATAATAAAAAGACACAGCACGCACTACAGGGGAAGCCAGCACAACCGAACTAAACCAAAGCAGAGAAGTTTCCTGAACACAACCAAACACTCTGAGGGACAGAGTAGCAGGAGTGGGGGTCTGAGGACCATACTTTCAGGGGACATCTAGGTCAATTGGTATAACAAAGTTTTTAAAGAAAATGTTCTGCATCCCACTTTGGTAAGTTGCATCTGGGGTCTTAAAAGCTAGTGAGTGGCCATCTAGGATGCATAAATTGGTCCCAAACAACCTGGAGTAAAGGAGAATGAAGACCACCATGGACACAAGAAAAGTATTAGCCCAAGAGACAGAAAAGGCCACATAAACCAGAGACTCCATCAGCCTGAGACCAGAAGAACTAGATGGTGCCCGGCTACCACAAGGACTGCCCTGACAGGGAACAGAACAGAGAGTCCCTGACTGAGCAGGAGAAAAGTGGAGTGCAGAACTCAAATTCTAGTAAAAAAGTCTAGACTTAGTTGTTTGATTGAGACTGTAAGGACCCCAGAAAGCAAAGCCCCCAGACTCTCTGTTAGCACAAAACTAAAACCATTCCCAAGGCCAACTCTTCAGACAAAGATTAGACTGGACTATGGGACACAAAATGATACTCATGAAGAGTGTGCTTCTTAGCTCAAGTAGATACATGAGACTAAATGGGCAGCTCCCATCCAGAGGTGAGATGAGAAGGCAGAGAGGGTCAGGATCTGGTTGAATGGACACGGGAAATCCAGGGTGGAAAGGAAGAGTGTTCTGTCACAGTATAGGGAGAGCAACTAGGGTCACAAAACAATGTGTGTATAAATTTTTGTATGAGAGACAAACTTGAATTGTAAACTTTCACTTAAAGCACAACAATCAAAAAAAAAAATGAGAGAATAATAAAAAGACAAACAATCCATTCAAAAAATGGGCAAAGGAGTTGAACAGACATTTCACCAAAAAAGAAGTACAAATGGCTGACAAGCACATGACAAGAACATCATTAGCCATTGCTGTTATTAGGTGCCATTGGGTCCAACTCATAGTGATCGTATGTACAGCAGAATGAAACACTGCCCGGTCAGCACTGTATCAGACAACGTTCTGCTGCTATTCATAACATTTTCACTGGCCAATCATTTTCATAAGTAGACTACTAGGTATTTCTTCCTAGTCTGTCTTCATCTGGAAGCTCCACTGAAACCTGTCCACCATGGGTGACCCTGCTAGTATTTGAAATACTGGTGGTGTAGCTTCCAGCATTACAGCAACATGCAACCACTATGGTAGGACAAACTGACAGATGAGTGGTAGCATTGGCCATTAACCAAAAAACCAAACTCATTGCTGTTGAGTCGATTCCAACTCATAGCGACCTTAAAGGACAGGGTAGAACTGCCCCTTAGGGTTTCCAAGAAATGCCTTGTGGATTTGAACTGCTGACCTTTTGGTTAGCAGACGTAGCTCTTAACTACTATGCCACCAGGGTCCATTAGGGAGATGCAAATCTAAACCACAAGGAGATATCACTTCACAGCCACTATAGTGGCTATAATTAAAAAACACAAAACGAGAGGTATTGGCAAGGATGCAGAGAAATTGGAACCCTCATCCATTCCTGGTAGGCATGTAAACTGGTACAACCACTGTGGAAAACAGTTTGACAGTTCCTCAAAAAGTTAAACATAGAATTACCATTTGATTCGGCAATTCCACTCCCAGGTATATAAGCAAAAGAATTGAAAACAGGAACAAACAGAAACTTGTACACCAGTGTTCACTGCCGCACTATTCACAATAGCCAAAAGGTGGAAACAGTCTGAATGTCCATCAACAAATGAATGCATAAATAAAACATAGTACATACATAATACGGAATATTGGTGTTAGTGGCCGTGGAGTTAATTCTGACTTATGCTGACCCAGGTGTGCAGAGTAGAACTGCTCCATAGGGTTTTCAAGGCTATGAACTTTTGGAAGCTGATTGCTAGGCCTATTTTCCAAGGTGCCTCTAAATGGGTTTAAACTGCCAACCTCTCAGCTAGTAGTCAAGTGCTTAACCATTTGTGCCCCCCGGGGACTCCTTCAATGGAATATTACTCAGCCATAAACGAAGTCCTGATACATGCTACAACGTGGATGAACCTTGAAAACATTATGCTGAGTAAAATGAGTCAGTCACAGTGGGACAAACATTGTATGTTTCTACTTATATGAAATATTTAAAATAGGCAAATGTATAGAGACCAAAGTTTATTAGTAGTTCCTGGGGGCGGGTGGAAGGGAGGGATAAAGGGAGATTCATTACTTAGGGGATATTGAGCTTCTGTTAAAGGTGATGAGAAAATTTGGAAATGGATAATGGTAATAGTTGAATAACATGATAAGCATAACTAATGTCATTGAATTGCACACGAGAAGAATATTTAAATGGAAAATATGTTACATGTGTATTTCCCACAATAGTCAAAAAAATAGTGAGATAACATTTAAAGCTCATGAGAATGACAAAAATTTAAGATTCATGCTTCAGTCCTGGCAAGGGTGTGGGGAAATTGACGTTCTACATTTTGATTGGAGTGTGAATTTCAATACCTCTAGAGCTAATCTGGCAGTGTATTAATCAATGCACATTTGGTCACAAATAACAGAAAACTCAACTCAAAAAAAAAAAAAAAGGTTATGAGTACCATAACTGAAAGTCCAGACATAGCTGGCTCAAACCTAGCTAAATGATATCTTTAGACCTAGCCTCTCTCCATGGCTAGTTCTGCCTTCCTCTGAGCGGCACTCATTCTCCATAAAGGTCTCTCTTCATGAACAGAACTTACATCCTTATAGAGCAACTCCAAAAGAGAACAAAGGGCACTTTTCTTGTGAACAGTGCCAAAAAGGCCTGGATCTGATTCTTATTGGCCTGAATCGAGTCATGTGCCCATCCCTAAAGTATAGAACATTATAACTAATGGGATACTAGTCGATTCTGACTCATAGCGACCCTAAAGGACCGGACAGAACTGCCCCCTAGGGTTTTCAAGGAGCGGCTGGTGGATTTCAACTGCCCACCTTCTGGTTAGCAGCTGAGCTCTTACCCACTGCACCACCAGGGCTCCATACTCTCATTGGTTAGTCCTGAATCAAAATCCAATGTAGAAGCCAGTGAAGGAGTCAACATCATTTGTAACTCCACAGATGAGGGACAAGGGGGACTAATTCCTCTAAGGAAAACCAGACAAGGGGGAAGTAAATGCTGGCTGGCAAAAAACATCAGATATCCTCCACAAGCGCTATTTATTAAAGTTAAAAAATGCTTGTATCTTTTGTCTCAACATGCTTAGGAATCAATTCTATAGAAAAAAATCTCAAAAATTAAAAAGATACACATATAAGGATATTTATTCCAGCATTGTTTACAATGGCAAAAAATCTGAACAATCTGTATTATCTATCAACAGAGGAGTGATTTAAAAAATCATGGTACCTTAATACTATATAATACTGAGCAGCTAGTTAAAAGAATGAGCTTGATAAATGCATATCCATAATAAAGTGTTGAGTAAGAAAAAGAAAGCTACAGAAAAAATTATATAATGTAATTAATTATTTGTAAAAATCAAAATCAAAACCTCTACTTAAACATTCGTATAAACAGGAAAAAAGTATAGAGAGGCACATGGATATTTTAACACTAGTTTTATCTAGAATTGGAATGAGGAGAGAAAAATGATCTTTTTCTTTATATACTTTGGAATATACTTTATATACTGTTTGAATTGTTAAAATGAATGCTTGTTGCTATAAAATAAAGAGTGAGTAGAAAGTGAAACGAGGAAGTGCAGTAGTAGAATGTAGACTATTTTTAGACTTGGAGAAAAGAAAAACAAATTAGTCTCCAGTAAAGGACAGATTGAAAATACTGAAGACAGACTAGCCCATGGGGCAGGGCCCTAAGAGAATGAAGAGGATCAGAGTCCCAAAATGCGCTAGAGCTGTGAAGACTTCACTGCCCCACGGGGAAATGCAAAAAAACAAAACAAAACAAAACAAAATCGTTTTTTATAATTTTTTTTTTCTTCAAAAATACATTTCTTTTAGGAAACTGTGGTGATAATAGATGGGAGGATTTTTAAAAATATATGTATTACTATTTGTCAAGATTAAAAAGTTAGCAGCCTTATGTCAGTTCCCAAATTCTTAGAAATTTTAATGGTCTGTAAATCACAAAGTCTGAAAAGGACATAACTACAACACAAGGAGAAAGCTATACCTTAAACAAGAGAAGAGATAGTTCCTCTGTGATAGATAAAAAGAGATGTGAGTGGTATCGACAGTTTGGCAGTATAGACTTTGTAGGTACAGAGAAAGTAGTGAGGAAATTAATTTACTATAATCTGTAAATTGTAAGGTCTTTTGCTGGGTTCAGGGTTGAGAGGCTCAGCAAGAGTGATTGTGAGGTTGAGACTTGAGATGACTAGTCAAAATGTGGAACAGGTACCAGGGGAATGGGAGACCAACCTGAGAGTGTATTGGAGTCTCCAAATTTGGAATAATATCGGCCTGTATTTTGTTCAGATTGCCAGCTTTTTTATGAAATTGTCCTCGGTCCTTGTCATAGTTTCCTAGTGCTGTTATAACAGAAATATCAGAAGTGGGCAGCTTTAAAGAGCATAAATTTATTTTCTCACAGCTCTGAAGGCTAAAAGTCCAAGTCAGGGTCTCGGCTGTGTGGATTCCTTCTTCTTGTGGATAGACCCGGTGTTCCCTGGTTCCTTGGCAATCTCACATGGTGTCAGTGGTGTCACTAGGGTTGGTGTCACCCAGTGCAGTAACTCATAGTGTCACCCATCCATGGGCTGGGCAGCCAGAGGACTCCCCTTGCAGCCCCACCCCTTCCACAGTTCTCGGCAGCTCCTTCTCTCTCCCCTCGGCCCAATGGCACTGGGTGACAGATGACACCAACCCTAGTGACGCTACTGCCTTGGCGCTCCCCTTCCCCCCACAGCACCATCCACCCACCACTGCCACTGTGGAACCTGGGGTCATTTTGCTGTCACCCCTTCTGACAGTGTCAGGGGGTGGTATCTGCACCCCCCACTCACCCCCTCAGTGATGCCATTGCACGGTGTCTGTCTTCCCTTATGTGTGAATGTCTCTGTATCTAATCTGCTCTTTTTTTAATAACTCAGAAGTGATTAGATTTAGAACCCACCCTACTCAGGTGTGATATAATTAACGCAACAAAGAAAACCCTCTTTCCAAACAGGATTACGTCCACAGGTATAGGAGTGAGAATTCTAACACAGATTTTTAGGGGGAGGGGCACAGTTCAATCAATAACTGACCCCTTTGTATTCTCTCCTTCTTTTAACACTCCCCAGCATAGCCCTTTGTTTTACTTTTATGGCATTTATATTCTTCCTTAGTTTGTTTTTGTACTTGTTTTATCCCTACCTACTAAATTGTCATTGCCTTGACTGCTGAGACATCGTTCTTTCATCTACATACATCTCATACCACTTTCCAGATAGTAGATACCTTATTGATTGTTTTTTAACCAAATATAACTCCACAAAGAAAACAATTGGATAGTATTGCCCTGATTAAAACTCTTCATAGTTGTGAAAACAGAAATAAATCATTGTCTTTTTTTTTAATTCCTATAAACTAACTTTTTCTCATAGCATCTATTTTCCATTCCATACAAGGCATGGTATATTTGGACATGTTTTGTTTATGAGTCTTAAACTGGACACCCTTGAATTCATACACTTTTACTGCTATAAAAATGCTACAGAGAACATTAAAATAAAAACTTCCTCTTTCATAAAAATGGAAACTGAAGACCAGGCAAATTAGATGATTTATTCAAAACTACAATGGTCTTAAGTGACAGAGTCAGTATCAGAACTATGTTCCCCACTTAATCCAGTGTCTGTATACCATGATTCCCTCTCTTAATTTGAAGTTTGTTTTGTAGTCTATTCACAACAGTTAAATTAATAATAGCAATTACCTCTGCTAAAGCTCTGTCGATATCAATCCATTGATTACCATTCATTTTTAAAGATGCCACTATGGGTTTCTGTTGCTATATGACAGGTTTGATATTTTAAGTGCCTGGTAAAGTGCAACATGCCAATTGGGCATCCAGTGAAGGCTGTTTATGGTGCGTATCATTTGCGTTTTTTATGGTTACAATCAAGTCTAGAATGTTGACAACGATGGTTGGTACATCAATCTTTACTCCTACGTTTTATACTTCATCTTTTATTTATTTAAAACTTTGTACTTCTTGATTGTAAATAAAAATATGAAAACAACAGAGAGAATAATAAATCTTCATCATGCAAACATAATGAGGAGGATGCTGCATGTACAGAAATACACATGGTCTTTTCTCCAGGATGGCAAGAGATGGCCCGTTTCAAACCATCACCCTTTCTTCTATTTGCAGATGAAAGGAGAAACCACTAGCACATTAGCATTAAGAGCATTTTTCTCTGAAAAAAAATTGTTCACATAATACCCAGGTCAACTGTGAAAGAGTGAAAAATTAATTATCTGCCAGTGAATAAATACATCAAAAGATTCAGCATTGTTTAGTTTTGTTGAAACAGTATACTATTATCATCCATTTAAAAATTAAATATAGTTTTCTATTTGGCAAATGTTATCATTTGGCCTCTAATTTAATTTTGAGAAAGAACATTTTCTGAGAGAAAGAGATTTTCATATAAAATGTACACTGAAGAATGTTGCAGCAAAAGTCTTGATCTGGAGTTACTTTGGAGAATTAAGATTCTGGAGGGTGAAGTTGTACATGATACATAACAAAGCTACACCCTTATTTTGTTGGATGGCTCATAACAACAGTACTTGTTGATCTGGTTATATTGTATAATTGTTTAAACAAATTTGTCTCTGATCCTCTTAACAATGTCTCTTTTAAACCGTTCTTTATAATGTGGTCTGATAGTGAAGGGGAAAGGCCATTCACGAGAATTTTGTTCTTCCATCAGAAGAAAGTATTTTAGCTCCTCCATTAATTCCACTGTTCCTTCAAATTTCCCAAATATGGAATATTGCATCTAAATTCCCAAATCTCATATCAAAACAATACATTGTAAAACTCCAAAGACTTTGAACTATAAAGAGTCAAGGTTACCATTCATTTATTTCTTCAGCAATTATTTACCAAGTCTTTATTGAGTGTCAAGGAGCCTTAGCCTGCTAACCAGGAGGTCAGGCGGCTCAAACCCCCCAGCAGCTCTGAGGGAGAAATATATGGCAGCTCTGGGGAAGAAAGATGTGGCAGTCGGCTTCCCTAAAGATTACAGCCTTGCAAATCCTATGGGGCAGTTCTACTCTGTCCTATAGGGTCGCTATGAATCAGAATCTACTCGAAAGCAATGGGTTGGGTTCTTGGTTTTACTGTGTTAGGTGCTGTGCCTGGCGCTGTTGTTACGAAAATGTTAATAACTGTCCCAGGCCTGGCAGTGTGAGACAGACACTTAGCAGATCAAACATAACGCATAGAATGAAGGTGCCAGGGACGCGACGTAAAACAGTGAGCGGAACAGGGGACAGGACAACCAGCCTAGTCGAGGACAATGCGGAGAGGCGGCAGAGAAGTGGCCAGTCGGTGGGGTCTCGGGAAAGTGTGGCGGAAAGTCATCCCTAACAGGTGTCTGCGCGGCTAGGAGAGCCCAGCGCGCGCGGAAAGTGGGGGAAGAGGACCAACGACTAGAAAAGGCGCGAGCGGCGAGGCTGCATGCAACTGAGACCGGGATAAGCCACGTCCGCGGGGCGGCCCAGGAGCAGAGCTTCATCCCGCGGGAGCTGTAAGCAGGACAACAGCGTGGGCTGGGTGACTGAAGGGACAAACTGGTAGAAGAGTAGTGGACGGATTAGGTGGAAGACATCGGGGACAGGAAGAGCAGCCAGGAGTAGCTGAAATTGTCCAGAAAAGATACTATGATGTTAAAGAGTTAATGACTTTGAAAAAAGTCTGTAAAGATATTTATGAAATAAAATAAAAAATCTGACGACACGATGGGGGAAGCAGTCGAGAAAGGCACACACGTTGCACATCGCAGGCTCCGACAAATTACTGAACGAATCATCTCACATGTCACTAACTACAAAGTGAAGGTTCTTAAAGTTAATGATGAAGTTCAATTTTTTGTTGTGGAATTACGACGTGGGGATATGCCCTAGGATCGTTAAGTCATGTGGGAAACCTGTCCCATTGGCATTTTTTAAATGCCCACTAGGAGCGAAGAAAGAGCTGGGCGTAAGTTGCTGACACTTCAAACTCCTTGCAGGGTGCGTTTCAAGTGTGACTCAGCAACGCAGCTGGTTGACACTCAGTCCACCACCAAACAACACACTAATACTCTTTTCAATCTCAGATTACCATAACGACAGGAGAAAAGCCGCGCGAACCCTCTCACGCCCAGTTCTCCCAAAGAATTCTCGTCCTCCGTGGCCTTATTCCATACCGTCGCCAAAGTAGCGCCAGCTCCAGCGCTCCACGCGCGGCGCATGCGCAATCGCCGCAGAGTTGGAGGAGGGCGGGAGAGGGGAATGTTTCCCAGGAGCCTCCGCTACCCGCGGCCGTCTCCCTCCCGCACATGAGCCGGGTGACGTGCGTGACTCCGCCCGCCACGTTCCTCTGTCGCAAACGGTGGTTTGCTAGCGCCCCCTGCGGTCCGTTGAGCGCTGCGGAGGTGCACGCAGGGCCAGAGCTGCGAGTAGACAGTGCGGTGGGTCTAGCGGACGCCGTCGTCAACGTAGCGCGCCGACATGTGGCCGCGGGGCTGAGCGGAGCGGAGCGGAGGGAGGGCAAGGGAGGAGACGCGCGGGGAGAGGGAGGGAGGAAGCCAGACAAGGCAGGGGGAGGGGGAGCAGCGGTGGAGCAAGGCGCGGGGAGCAACGCAGCCCGGGTCCGGTCCGTGCTTCGCCGTCGCGGCAGCCGTAGCCTCCCGACCTGGCCCGCAGAGCCGGCGCCCCAGAAGTCCCCGGAACACCTGAAGGCGGACGAGGGAATCCATGTTGGGGAACTTGGCGGCGGAGTGACGAGTACTTAGGGACCTGCGGTGGGGCCGCCTCCTGAGCAAGCGCCTCGACCTCGGCCTGAGGTAAACATGGGCCGAACCCCCGGAGCGGATGCGCTTGGGCTGCTTTCGGGGCGAGTTGGGAGTTACCGGCTGGCGCAGAGTGTAGGAGCGGGCCCAGGGCGAAGGGAGGGCGGACAAAGTTTCGGAATCTCGCGCGGCCCAGGCGGCGTCCTGCGCTTGGAGGAAAGTTGGAGCTGTCTCTCGAGTATGGGGAAGGCTGCGGTGTGGAGGGCGCCCTTTCCTTCTCCCTATACAGCGAGGAAAGCCCCGCTCCGGCCGCCGCCGCACTGGCAGCACCCCGTCCCATTTCTTTTTTGTGGCCTACCCGCCTCAGCCGGCGAAGCCTGTCTCCGCCCGGGTGTGGGGTCCCTGGGGGGTGGAGTGCGGAAAGGGGCTCCACGCCAGAATCTCCACAGACATCCCCCTCCCTCCAGTGGTAACGTGTCCTGTTGGGCTTCCGGGCGCTCCCCAGCCCCCGCGTCTGCTTTACTTGGGAGACTTTGCTTTTGTCAGTAGCGTCCAAACCGGTTTGTGAAACCAAACTTTACTACGCTGTGACCTGAGTGTGCGAATAGGGAAGAGCCGGCGCCTCTAAGCATCAGCTTTCACCCTACGCCCTGAATTTCAAACTATGCTCCCACTTTCAGGGAGAATATAATAAACCTGGTGCTGGGCTGACCACAAAAGGGCCAGAAGATCTAAAGTTAGCTTAATCAGTCGCCCCTCCTCAAACCTAGGAATCTTAAACCATTGAAGAGATTTCTTACAGATGGCTGGAGGTCTTGCACCCACACGTATTTTTACAAAATTGTTTTAAACGTAAAAGCCTGATTTAGAGTAGTTGATTAAAACATTTACAGATTGAAATGAATTTCAGAATACCCCCAGTATGTTTTTGTACCATATTACATACAGTGTCTGCGAGCTGAAGGTTTTTCATTCATTTTGAATTATTTTGACTAACATCTTTACGCTGCCAGTGAACTTAAGATATTTAAGCAAAACTGATCAAAAAGTTTTTAACATAGTGCTTTGGCTAGTAGATCCTGATCTTAAATTTTTCCCAGTGCTAACGAGATATTACCAAAATGTGTTGCGAATTTTGAGGAAAGAGCATGTTAATAGATGCATTATTTTCTCACTCGAAAAATGAAATGTTGTTTCATTCATGCATATGATTTCTTACCTCAGCAGCAGAACATGAAGGCAAAACATTCTTAAATAATTGGTGGTTTCGTATTTTATTGGTAATGGTAGGAAAAAATCCCTAAGTAGTCAAGTCTCTTTCTAGACCAATGCTTACTTTTTCCTGCTTCTTCAGCAGTTGGCTTAATCATTTCACTATTTTGCTATTGGTTAAAAGCTGCAGTTAAAAAAAAAAAAAGTTTGTGGGGCTTTTGTTTTTGTTACTTGCTGTTTTAAATGATTGGGCAGAAGAAATAAAATTTTGGAACTAACTTTGGATTTCCTTTATATCATTCTATCAGAGATAATCTGAACTTGCTTGTATGGTGTTTATGCAATGTAATTTTTTTTGATTAGCAATTCTTATTGTAGTTGCACTTTAGCTGTTAATTATTTTCGTGCTTGTTAATATGTTAGCAATCATTCAGTCTTAAATTCAGATAGTGACTTTGCTTGAGAATTTGAGTACATTTTAAGATTTCTCTGGGGTAAGATTTGAATGTTTGCTTACTCTAAGTATACTCATGTACTTTAAAGACATTTTTCAATATGTCAAAGAGGAAGAAAACCATAGAAGAAAATGGAAAATTGTTCTTAAATATGCTGCCTGAGACGTGTCATGGAGAAAATTTTAAGGAGAATTTTTTTTCTCAGATACCTTTGTGTGGTGGTAATGGGGCCTATGGGTTAAGATTGGAACTCTTCAAGGGTCACTCAGTTTCCCCATCATCCTTTAGGCGCTAACCAACCCTTAGGCATTTTTTTGGAAAAGCTGCGCCGTTAACCAGCAGAGAGAAAATGAATCAGTGCAGTTGCATGATATGCTGCTGATTCATCATCAGTAGCATCTTTTAGTAATAAGTAAGTGCAATATCATGCTACTCCTTGACTTAATACTGAACTTTTTAGGTACATCAGTGAGAAATAGTTGTAAAACCTTAATTAAAAAGGGTGGCAGTCATAAAAGTAAGAAAAAGAAAGTCAGTTCTAAAATAATTTTCATTATAACTTTCCTTTAGTGAGCCTGCCATAATCTTGTCTTTTAATAATAGAAATTGGATATTGGCATACCTTTGCCCACTGAAATACAGAAACTTAAAACCCAAGTTCATATTAAATCCTTTGTCCCAAAGAATAGGTTAATAGTCTTGCATCTTGTCTTGCATCTGAGAGGTGATAACTGTTAGTAGCACTGAGTAGAACCTAGAATAAAATACCCATTATCACTCTATTGCTGTTCCCAATACTCATCTTTGCATCATCTTTTTTTTTTTTTTTTAATTGTGGCTTTATGAAGGAGCCCTGGTGGTGCAGTGGTTAAGAACTTGGCTGCTAACCAAAAGGTTGGCAATTCAAATCCACCAGCCGCTTCTTGGAAACTATACGGGGTGGTTCTACTCCGATCTATAGGGTCGCTGTGAGTCGAAATCAACTTGACGGCAACAGGTTTTTGGTTTTTTGGTGGCTTTATGAATTCCTAGTACTTAAACCAAAAAAAACAAAATAGTTGCTGTGAAGTCGATTCCAACTCATGGAGACCCCATGTGTTTCAGAGTAGAACTGTGCTCCATAGGTTAACCCGCTCCCATCGAGTCGTTTCTGAGAATAGAATTGCCCCATAGGGTTTCTAAGGCTGTAATCTTTATGGAAGCAGATTGCTACATTTTTCTCCTGAGGAGCAGCTGGTGAGTTTGAACTGCCGACCTTCCTGTTAGTAGCCAGAGCTTAACCATTGCGCCACAGGGCTCCTTTCCATAGGGTCAAAAAAAGCCTGTTTTCATCGAGTCATCTCCGACTCATAGCAATGCTGTACAGAGTAGAAGTACCCCATAGGGTTTCCAGGGAGCAGCTGGTGGATTTGAACTGCTGACGTTTTGGTTAGCAGCTGTAGATCTTAACCATTGTGCCACCAGGGCTCATTCCATAGGACTAGATGTAAACAAATTCAATATAAAATGTAAAAACACCACTATGATCTCTTGCTTGCAAAATAGCTTCCTAACAGGTCTCACTGCTTTGACCTTTGCCCACCTACACACTTTAATAGCCAGAGTGATCCTGATAAAATAGAAATCAGATCATGTCACATCCCTGGTCAAATGGCTTCCCATCTCTGTCATAGTAAAATCCATAGTCCCTACTGTGGTCTAGAGGGCCCTGAGTGATTTGAGGCTTCTTCCTCTCTAGCTTCATATCCTTACCTTTTCTCCAGCCACACTTGTACTACGCTACTGAGGTCTTCCTTGACTGCTCTATATAAAATAGTGCCCCCCCATCCCCATATCCTATCCCTTTTTATTTAGCCAAATTTTTCTCCATAGCACTTAATACTCTCCAACATACTGTATAATTTACTAACTTAAGTTTATTGTGTTTCTTCCCCACTCTAATGCAGATTCTATGGGAAGAGGGTTTTTCATGTTGGGTCAGTGTTTTATTCCCAAACACCTGAACAATGCCTGACTCATTTTAAAAAAAAAAAAAGCCACTTGCTGTCAAGTCAGTTCCAACTCATGGTGACCTCATGTGTTTCAGAGTCAAACTGTGCCCACTAGGGTTTTCAGTGTGATCTTTTGGAAGTAGATTGCCAGGCTTTTCTTCTGAAGCATCTCTGGGTGCCTTCGAACTGCCAGCCTTTTGGTTAGTAGCTGAGTGCTTAACTGTTTGCACCACCCAGGAACTCCATTTTAAAAAAAAAACTCATTGCCATCAAGTCGATTTCGACTCATGATGACCCCATGTATGTCCATCCCCCACTCCCACTGCCATCGAGTCAATTCTGACTCATGGCAACCCTGTAGGACAGAGTAGAACTGCCCCATAGAGTTTCCAAGGCTGTAATCTTTACGGAAGCAGACTGTCACGTCTTCGTCCCGCAGAGCGACTGGTGAGTTCGAACCACAAACCTTTCGGTTAGCAACCAAATGCTTTAACCACTGTGCCACCAGGACTCCTTATGTATTTCCATACTGTTGCTGTCAAATCGATTCCGATGTCTTTTCATTGTAGGTTCTTAATAAGTGTTTGATGAATTAACATGTTTTTGGCTATAAAGACATTAAAATAGTAGTTGTGGTTTGCAACTTCAGACCATGCAAGTCTTAGTCGGTTGCATAAACTACCAAGTTACTTATATTCACACATTATGTTCGGTTTAGGGGCCCACATTTTTAAAGGACAGTATGACAGTGTGTGGCCTGGAAACAGTCATTTTCTGAATATAGGTGAAACCAAGAATACTTAACATAGAGTGGTATAACTAGGTTACTTTTAAAAATGTTATCAGTTAAAAACCTTTACACTTATTTTCGGTCTTGCAGAAAGAACTAGGATTATGATGAAGTGTATTGAAAGGGAGGAGGAGTAGTTGGGTGTGGGAAGATCGGTTTGGAGGCTTTTGTAGTAGTCCAGGAAAGATGAGTATAGCTTGAATTAAGATGAGAACTGTGGAGATGGGCAAAAGTGGATTCGATTTAAGATCAGTAGGTCTCAGCTGATGAAGGTGCAGGAGAGAGAAATTTAAAAGATGACTCCTAGGTGCAGCTGGGTTGATGGTTGTGCCAAATTTGGGCCAAGGTTCTTTCAGTTCTGACATAATGGGTTTGAAGTACCTTTGGAACTTTCAGGTGAAAATTTCTGTAGGCAATGGGATATATGGTTCTAAAATTCATAGGTGAGGTATGGATTGGAAATAGAAAATTGGAGTCACCTATTTTGGTATTCAAAATGTGGGTGAAATTGCCAGGTAATATAACTTGCAAAAAAGAGAGACCCCGAATGGAACTACAAGGGCCTCTAACATAAAGTTTTCTGGAGGAATGTGATTTTCCAAAGAATACTGTGAAGAGGTCAGGTGAGTGTGGTGTTAACAGAAAAAAAGAGAATGTTTCAAGGGGAGAGTGATCAGTAGGGTCAAGTTGATGAGAGTCAAATAAGGTAAGAACTAAACAGTTTTTCATTGAATTTAATAACATGTAGCTCACTGGGCTTTTGAGCAAGCAGGACAGTAAGTTTATTTCAGACTGATGCTCCGATAGTTGCCTGACTTGATCCGAATCAAGAAATTATCCACCCACATTTAGAGACAAGATCTAATGTTTATCAGGTATTTACTGTGTGCCATTTTAGACATTTTACGTAACTTTTTATTTGATCTTTTCAGTAGCCTGGCAGTGTTGGATATTTTAGTCCATTTTACAGAAAATGAATCTGAGGCTTAGGAGAAGTTAAATGACTTACTGTTAGAACGCTTGGATCCCTCTCACTCTTTACCCTTTTTATTCATTACATCAGTTCACCTCCCAGCCTCTATATCAGTGGATCTTTCTGCAATGATGAAGATGTTCTGTATCTCTGCTGCCCAAGTCACTAGTTGATAGCAACAACATGTGGTCATTGAGCACTTGAAATGTGGCCTTTGTGACCTAGGAACTGAGTAGTGGTTACTGTATTGGACAGTGCAGGTATTACTCAAAGGTCATTAAGAATCTCGTAAATAATAAGATGTGGAAACAGTCATACATTTGAAAAGAGTACTGTTTTTATCTGTTTGTTTTAGGTGCTATAAATGAGTTTTGAAGGTAATTCAAAAAAAAAATTAAACTTTCAGAAAAGTTCCAGTTACAGTACAAAGAACTTTTTCCCCCCGAATCATTCAAGAGAAGTTGCAGACGTGATGTCTCATCACTACAGACAAGGACTTTCTCCTGCATAACTACAATGCAACTAAACTTCATTGCTGTTGAGTCGATTCCGACTCACAGCCACGCTAAAGGACAAAGTAGAACTGCCCCGTAGGGTTTCCAAGGCTGTACATAATCTTTACTGAAGCAGAGCACCACGTCTTTCTCCCGCAAGTAATTAAACTATCAAAATCAGGAAATTAACATTGGTGTATTACTACCAGGAACCGATAGTACTTAAGGAAGAAGTCCAAGCGGCACTGAAGGCATTGATGAAAAACAAGGCTCCAGGAATTGACGGAATACCAATTGAGATGTTTCAGCAAATGGATGCAGCACTGGAAGTGCTCACTCGTCTATGCCAAGAAATTTGGAAGACAGCTACCTGGCCAACTGACTGGAAGAGATCCATATTTACGCCTATTCCCAAGAAAGGTGATCCAACCAAATGCAGAAATTATCAAACAATATCATTAATATCACACGCAAGTAAAATTTTGCTGAAGATCATTCAGAAGTGGATGCAGCAGTATATCAACAGGGAACTGCCAGAAATTCAAGCCGGATTTAGAAGAGGATGTGGAACCAGGGGTATCGTTGCTGATGTCAGATGGCTGATGGCTGAAAGCAGAGAATACCAGAAAGATGTTCCTGTGTTTTATTGAGTATGCAAAGGCATTTGACTGTGTGGATCAGAACAAATTAAGAATAACATTGCAAAGAATGGAAATTCCAAAACACT
Source organism: Trichechus manatus latirostris (assembly GCF_000243295.1). Classification (NCBI taxonomy): domain Eukaryota; kingdom Metazoa; phylum Chordata; class Mammalia; order Sirenia; family Trichechidae; genus Trichechus; species Trichechus manatus. The sequence continues at coordinate 2,549,471 of NW_004444059.1, forward strand.
TAATTGTGCTCATGAGGAACCTGTACTTAGACCAAGAGGCAGTCAGAACAAAGAGATACCGGGTGGTTTAAAGTTAAGAAAGGTATGCATCAGGGTTGTATCCTTTCACCATACTTATTCAGTCTGTATGCTGAGCAGATAATCCAAGAAGCTGAACTATATGAAGAAGAATGGGGCATCAGGATTGGAGGAAGACTTATTAACAATCTGAGATATGCAGATGACACAACCTTGCTTGCTGAAAGTGAAGAGGACTTGAAGCACTTACTGATGAAGATCGAAAACCACAAGCTTCAGTATGGATTACACCTCAACATAAAACAAAAATCCTCATAACTGTACCAATAAGCAACATCATGATCAACAGAGAAAAGATTGAAGTGGTCCAGAATTTCATTTTACTTGGATCTACAATCAACACCCATGGAAGCAGCAGTCAGGAAACCAAACAACACATCGCATTGGGCAAATCTGCTGCAAAAGATCTCTTTAAAATGTTAAAAAGCAAGGATGTCACCTTGAAGACTAAGGTGCGCTTGACCCAAGCCGTAGTGTTTTCACTTGCTTCATACGCATGCGAAAGCTGGACGATGAGTAAGACTGAAGAAGAATTGATGCCTTTGAATTGTGGTGTTAGGGAAGAGTATTGAATATACCATGGTCTGCCAAAAGAACGAACAAACCTGTTTTGGAAGAAGTATAACCAGAATGCTTCTTAGAAGTAAGGATGGTGCCTTAGTCATCTAGTGCTGCTACAACAGAAATACCACAAGTGGATGACTTTCACAAAGAGAAATTTATTTCTTCACAGTAAAGTAGGCTAAAAGTCCAAATTCAGGGCATCAGCCCCAGGGGAAGGCTTTCTGTCTCTGTCGGCCTTCTCATCAGTGTTCCCCCGGACTGGGAGCCTCTTGGCGCAGGGACCCCTGTCCAAAGGATGTGCTCTGCTCCCGGCACTGCTTTCTTGATGGTATGAGGTCCCCAGTTCTCTTTGCTCACTTCTGTCTTTTACATCTCAAGACATTGCCTCAGGATACAATCCAATCTTGTAGACTGAGTCCTGCCTTACTAACACAACTGCCACCCATCCTCCCTCATTAACATCATGGAGGCAGGATTTACAACATATAGGAAAACCACACAATACCAGGAATCATGGCCCTGGCAAATTAATACACACATTTTTGGGGGGACATAATTCAATCTATGACAGATGGTGAAAGTAGGTCTCAGATACTTTGGATATGTTATCAGGAGGGACGAGTCCCTCCAGAAGGACATAATGCTAGGTAGAGGGTCAGTGAAAAAGAGGAAGACCCTCAGTGAGATGGATTGACACAGTGGCTGCAACAGTGAGCTGAAGCATAACAGCGATTGTGAGGATGGCGCAGGACCGGGCAGTGTTTTGTACTATTGTACATAGGGTTGCTATGAGTCGGAACCGACCCTACGGCACCTAGCAACAACATCAGGTACTGCCATCCAATCCTCAGACCTCATTCAGGTTTGCCAGTTTCCCCGGTAATTTTCTTTGTAACAGAAGGATCAAGTTGAGAATTACGCTTTTCATTTAGTTGTAATGTCTTTAGACTTCTTCAGTCTAGAACGTTTCATCAGTCTTTCTCATGAACTTGACACTTTTGAAGATTGCAGGTTGGTTTTGAAAATGCCTCTCGATTTGACTTTGTTATTTCCTCATGGTTAAATTGGGATTATGCATTTTTTTTGGCAGAGATATCACAGTAATGAGGCTGTATTCTCATCATTGCAACCTATCAGGTGGCATACAAATTCTGTTTCATTACTGATGATGTGCAGTTGGATCACTTGATGAAGGTGATATCTCCTAGACGTCTTCAGTGTAAAATTATTCTTTTCTTCTTAGAATTAATAAGTATTTTGTGGAGAGGTATTTTGAGACTGTTAATAGCCCATTTCTTATCAAGCTTGCTATTTATTCTCAAAATGTCCCAGATTTGGCCATTGAAAGCCCGTTCAAGCTAGTTTGTGTGTTGTTGTTTCTTTTGTTTGTTTGACATAACTTAGAGCGCTTCGTTACTTTCTGGCACAAGAAAATGTTCCAGGGCTACTTTGTACTTTCCCTACCACAGCCCTGAAGTCAGCCATTCCTCCAAAGACTGTTTTCTTTTAGCAGAAGAGAGTGTTTAGAAACCAGTATTTGAGCACTATATTTATTTCTTTATCTCTGTATAGAGAAAACCATGAGTTCATACAATTTTTCCAGTTTTAATCCACAGTTTGTTCTAGTTTTCTCTCTTTTCAAGTTTATAACTCCATTTTCTTACTGGAAGAAACATGGCTCACATTATTCTTAATATAGTTACTTAGTTGATCAGTCCCTTTGTATGTAACCAATTTCCCACTGTCACTACTACTCCCTCTCCTGTATGTATTCCTTTTTCAGCCTACTTGGGCTCTGATACCCTGTGCCTGGATGCACTCATCACCCCAAGCTTCTCAAATAACCCATGCTGGAACCCTCTGACCTCCTGCTTGGGCTCCAGTACCTCACATGAACACCTTCTTCACCCAACTTGGCTCCAGCACCCTGTGCTGGGCTGTCTCTCCACAGAGATGCCCTCTATACCACATTTGGACCACCACATAGATACCAGCCTTGCTCAAACCACCTAATTACTTTTGGACTGCTTGTAGGTAATTTTACCATTTTTCTCTGGTTACTTTTTAGATTGTTTTAGGAGACTACAGACCTGTTCTTTTAAATATTATACTTATTTGTATAAAAGATTGTTGCACCAAAAATTGTAGTGAAAATGAGTGATCAAGTATGTTATCAACTTTTTTAATTTAAATTTTCTTGAGATTCTTACATGTCCTCCTTATTTTCCCTTCACCCTAGAGTTCTCAGACATTTTTAGGGATATTCTTCTATTGTAATTTTGTTGGGAAGGTAAAAACATAGTTTAGTTTTTTTGCATATAGACTTAGACTTGGCTTTGAATTCTGATTGTCCCACAACTGATTGTTATATTTTGTAGGTCACTTAATTGGTGTTTCTGTTTTCTCACCTATATATTACCCTTTTCTGACTCATGGGACATATGGTATCCCAACTGCATTTTATGCGTCTGGAGTTCTTTGGGAAGGAGGAAGCCCAATTTTAATGCCTTTAGCCTCAAGGTGCGAGCCTTTTGGAATGCATAAAACTCAAGAGTTGGAGCCTCATTTTTGTGTAGATTGAGCAGTCTTAGGTGGTGCTTTGTAGATGTGTAAATTTACTAAACTTTTGACAGTTCTGCCTTTATTTCTGTGAGATAAGCCTTCTCGCTATGTTTCCCAGTTACTGTGTTTTCATGATGGAAAACCTGGTGGAGTAGTGGTTAAGAGCTATGGCTACTAACCAAAAGGTTGGCAGTTCGAATCTCCCAGGTGCTCCTTGGAAACTCTGTGGGGCAGTTCTGTTCTGTCTTGTAGGGTTGCTATGAGTCGGAATCAACTCAATGGCAGTGGGTTTGGTTTATGTTCTCATGATAATGTACTTATCGTGAGAGTAAGCTATTCCCAGTCTTTGTTGAGTGACAGTGGCTGTTTTCTCCCTGATGCCATTCATTGTTTCCAAGTGTTATTGGCTTCCTACTTTTCCAGCTTCTGAATATTAAATGCTTTTACTAATAAGGAATAATACATTCCAATGGTACTTTTTAAGAGACTCAAACTCAAGTTATTCTTACCCTGCATTCAGTCTTAAGAGCCCAGTCATTGCTTCCACGTGTAGCAGGTGGAATACACTGCTGTGAGCAATTCTGCAATATTCCAGGGCAGCTGTTTCTGCTTCTTAGCTGTTAGTACTGCTTTTTGTTATAATGAGGAATGCACAGTAGTGGTAATTTTCCTGAGATTCAAATTCTTTTAGTTTTATTTGTTTGGCCTGTCAGTACTGCTTTTGCAGTAATGAAGAATGGTAATTTTCCTGAGATAAAAAAATCTCTTGGCTTTATTTATTTGGGCTGTTAAGCACTGCTTTTGCAGTAAGGAAAAATGCATTGTACCATGTTTTGAGAAGTTTCATGAAAAATAATAAAAAGGCTAAAAAGGAGACAAAATAAAATGTTTAGTTGTTGCTCGGTGCCTTCATGTTTTACCTCATGTTATGCAAATTTTGAAAAGTAAAATTAAAAAAAAACCTTTTATCCTTGACCCATATCAGTGGGATTTACAACATCCAGGGTCTGCTGGGACATATGTGATCCCAGATAATGCATATCAAAATCTATAAGTCATAACAAAAATTCTGAACTGGTACTTTAATCAGCATTCCTTCCATTAGTGAAAAACTTGGTATCAACAAAAACTTCGCTTAAGTCTTGAAAGTATTAACTTTTAAAAAGCACCATGATGTGGTATTGTGAGGATTAAAAGTGTGGAAAGGCATGCCAAAATATTTAGTGCATTGCTTAATATAAAGTAGACACTCTCCCTACCCACAATCCTGTGCTCCAGGTTTGTTGATAATTAGGTCTTTTGGGTGGCTCAAATAGTTAAATGCTGCACAACTAACCGAAGGTTGGTGGTTCAGACCCACCCAGAGCTGCCTCAGAACTAAGGCCTGGTGATCTGCTTCTGAAAGGTCATAGCCTTAAAAATCCTACAGAGGTTCTACTCTGCACACATGGGGTCACTATGCGTTGGAACTGATGGCAACTAACACCAACATGTGTCTGTTAGATCTGGGAGTGAAACATGGCCCCTGCCCTGGGAGATCTTAGTCCTAATCAGGCCTTTATTGCTCCCCAATAATGTTCTTTTCATTTTCTCCCGAATAGTTTTCTGTACTTTCTGTTCTTTTCTGCTGCTGCATTAACCTCAAAGCTCGCAGTTTAAACATCTCAGAAACTGCTCTTAAAACAGATAAATGTAAGAGAGGTGGCGTTCTCCTCAGTGAGTTTCTAGTTTTTACAAACTACAATTTGAGTCCTAACTTGACATCTAAGTCTGTTTACGTTCTGACCCATATTTAAATCTCTACTCCTATTTACTGTTTCTTTCCTAAATGAGTTTTCTTTGACTATACGAGGGTAAGTCAAAAAGTATTGTTACTAGGGTTTCAGTTCACACATGCAGGGGTTTATGCCAGACGAGACGTGTTTAAACATGTCTTTGCAATCAGTGGATGGCTGCAGACAAGTTCTCTCAGTAGTACACTTAGTCTTGTTAGGGTGCCTTCAAAAAAAGGATTCTTTTTGTACTAAGGAAAAAAATGATTTTTAGATCAGGGTTAATACTAAATTTTTAATAAAACTCAGGTGGACGTCTTCCTAAATCATTGAAGCTTTGCGACAAGTTTATGGGAATGCTACCCCACATAAAACAACAGTTTTTAGATGGAACTAGCATTTTGAGGAAGGTCAGGAAGACCTCAAAGATGAGTCAAGAGAGGGAAGACTGCTCAGAAGGTTACGGTGACTGGTTTTTGGGATTCCAGAGGGGTAATCTTGATAGGAACTAATTATGAAGAAGTTTTAAGAAAATTGAAAACTGCATTGGTGTGAAACAGGCCAGAAAAGGTTATGCTGAGGAATTTTTTTTCCATCACGACAGTGCACCTGCTCATTCTTCAAGGGTAGCAAGAGCTGTCCTATGAGAATTTCACCGGGAAACCTAACCCCATCTACTCTTCAGCCCTGTTCTTGCCCATTCAGACTTCTTTTTGTTCCTAAAAGTGAAAGAACATTTAAAAGGAGCATGATTTGAGTCCCTCAAGGATGCTAAAGCTGCCGCTTTGACGTGGTGTAAATCAAAGAGCACAGAATTCTTCAGGGAATGGTTGTCCCCAGTTTCAATTCATAGCGACCCTAGGTACAACAGAACGAAACACTGCTCGGTCCTGCGCCATCCTCACAATTTTTGTTATGCTTGAGCTCATTGTTGCAGCCACTGTGTCAATCCATGTTGTTGAGGGTCTTCCTCTTTTTCGCTGACCTTCTATGCAGCATGATGTCCTTCTCTAGGGATTGGTCCCTCCTAATAACGGGTCCAAAGTACGTCAGATGAAAGTCTTGCCATTCTTGCTTCTAAGGAGCATTCTGGCTATACTTCTGGCAGCCTATGGTATATTCAGTATTCTTTACCAACATCATAATTCGAAGCCATTAATTCTGGTTCAGTCTTCTTTATTCATTGTCCAGCTTTCGCACGCGTATGAGGCGATTGAAAACACCATGGCTTGGGTCAGGCACATCTTAGTCTTCAAGGTGACATCTTTGCTTTTCAGTACTTGAAAGAGGTCTTTTGCAGCAGGTTTGCCCAGTGCAGCCCGTCATTTGATTTCTTGACTTCTGCTTCCACGGGCGTTGATTGTGGATCCAAGTAAAATGAAATCCTTGACAACTTCAGTCTTTTCTTCGATTATCATGATGTTGCTTATTGGTCCATTTGTGAGGATTTTTGTTTTCTTTATGTTAAGGTGTGATCCATACTGAAGGTTGTGGTCTTGGATCTTCATCATTAAGTGCTTCAAGTCCTCTTCACTTTCAGCAAGCGAGATTGTGTCATCTGCGTATCTCAGGTGGTTAATGAGTCTTTCTCCAATCCTGATGCCCCCTTCTTCTTCATATAGTCCAGTTTATCTGATTATTTGCTCAGTATACAGATTGAATAAGTATGGTGAAAGAATACATTCCTGACACACACCTTTCCTGATTTTAAACCATACAGTAGTCCCTTGTTCTGTTCGAATCACTGCCTCTTTGTCTACGTACAGATTCCTTGTGAGCACAATTAAGTGTTCTGAAGTTCCCATTCTTTGCAGTGTTACCTATAATTTGTTATGATCCACACAGTGGAATGCCTTTGCATAGTCAGTAAAACACAAGTAAACATTTTTCTGGTATGCTCTACTTACAGCCACGATCCATCTGATATCAGCAGTGATGTCCCTTGTTCCGCATCCTCTTCTGAATCTGGCTTAAATTTCTGGCAGTTCCCTGTCAATGTACTGCTGCAACCGCTTTTGAACAGTCTTCAGCAAAATTTTACTTGTGGTGATATTAATGTTATTGTTCGATAATTTCCACATACTGTTGGATCACTTTTTTTTGGAATGGGCAAAAATGTACATCTCTTCCAGTCAGTTGGGAAGGTAGCTGTCTTCCAAATTTCTTGGCATAGACGGCACTGCATCCGTTTGTTGAAACATCTCAACCTGGTATTCAGTCAATTCCTGGAGCCTTGTTTTTTTGTCAGTGGCTTCAGTGCAGCTTGAACTTCTTCCTTCAGTACCATCACTACTTGATCATACACTGCCTCCTGAAATGGTAGAACATCAGCTGATTATTTTTGGTAGAGTGACTTTTTGTATTCCTTCTATCTTCACTCATTTAATATTTTCCCCATAGAATTCTTTGGTATTGCAACTCAAGGCTTGAATATTCTCTTCGGTTCTTTCAGTTTGAGAAATGCCAAACATGTTCTTCTCTTTTGGTTTTCTAACTCTCAGTCTTTATACATTTCATTATAATACTTTGTTTTGACCTGCCCTTTGAAGTCTTCTATTCAACTCTAATTTCATCATTTCTTCATTCACTTTAGCTTCTCTACGTTCAAGAGCAAGTTTCAGAAATCTTACAGCCATTTTGGTCTTTTCTTTCTTTCTTGTCTTTTTAATGACCTTTTGCTTCTTCATGTATGATGTCCTTGAAAACTCATCTGGTCTTTGGTCGTTAGTGTTTAATGAGTCAAATCTATTATTGAAATGGTCTCTAAATTCAGGTAGAATATACTCAAGGTCATACTTTGGCTCTCGTGGACTTGCTCTAATTTTCTTCAGCTTCAACTTGAATTTACATATGACCAGTTGATGGTCTGTTCCACAATTGGCCCCTGGCCTTGTTCTGGCTGATGATATTGAGATTATCCGTCGTTTCTTTCAGATGCTGTTGATTTGATTCCTGTGTATTCCATCCGGTGAGGTCCATGTGTATAAAACCAAAAAACCAAACCTGTTGCTGTTGAGTGCATTCTGATTCATATCGAGCGTATAGGACAAGGTAGAAGTGCCTCATACAGTTTCCAAGGAGCACCTGGTGGATTCAAACTGCTGACCAAAAGGTTAGCAGCTGTAGCACTTAACCATAACACCACCAGCGTTTCCTCCACGTATATAGTCGCCATTTATGTTGTTGAAAAAAGGTATTTACAACGAAGAAGTTGTTGGTTTTGCGAAATTCTGTCATGTGATCTCTGGTGTCATTTCTATCACCAAAGCTATGTTTTTCTACTACCAATCATTCTTTGTTTACAACTTTCCCATTCCAGTCACCAGTAATTATCAGTGCATCTTGATTGCATGTTTGATTAACTTCAGACTGCAGAAGTTGGTAAAAACTTCAGTTTCTTTATCTTTGGTCTTAGTAGTTGGTGCATAAATTTGAATAATAGTCATATTAACTGGTCTTCCTTGTAGGCATATGGATGTTATCCTATCACTGACAGTGTTGTACGTCAGGATAAATCTTGAAGTGTTCTTTTTGACAATGAATGCAATGCCATTCTGCTTCGATTTGTCATTCCTGGCATAGTAGACCATTTGATTGTCTGATTCAGAATGGCCAATACCAGTCCATGTCATCTCTCTAATGCCTAGTATATCAGTGTTTATATGTTCTGTTTCGATTTTGGCAACTTTCAATTTTCCTAGATTCATACTTTGTACATTTTATGTTCCTATTATTAATGACTGTTTGCAGCTGTTTCTTCTCATTTTGAGTCATACCACATCAGCAGACAAAGGTCCCAAAAGCTTGACTCCATCCACATCATGAAGTAGGAGGCAGGTCTTCCCCAGTGATCTTTTGAGTGCCTTCCAACCTGAGGGGCTCATCTTTGATACTGTATCAGACAGTGTTCCACTGCTATTCATAAGGTTCTCACTGGCTGTCTTTTTCAGGGTGACATGACCCTGCTGGTATTTGAAATACTGGTGGTATAGTTTCCAGCCTCATAGCACAGACAAGCCACCACGATACAACAAACTGACAGACATGTGGTGGGGTGGGGAGTTAGAGTGATGGAAACACCACATTTCAAATTGTGCAGACCTAGGTGGAGGATATGTCGAGAAACAGTAGTTTCACGTTTGATATTTTTGTTTAATACAGGTTTCTGTGATTTTATGGAAATACTTTTTGACTTACCGTTGTATTAGACTTAGGAGCCTTAGTGGCGCAGTGGTTAAGCACTCAGCTGCCAACCAGAAGGTCAGCAGTTGAAACCCACTAACCCCTGCAAGAAGAAAGATGTGGCAGTCTGCTTCTGTAAAGATTACAGCCTTGGAGTTACCACTCAGTGGTCAACTGAACTTGCCCGTGAGCACATGTAATGTTCCCCCTGGTATTCCCAGAAATGTTATCAGGAACTTTGCAGGAGGCTGGCGCAAGGGGGAGAAAGTGCCTGGGAAATTAGTTTGTCACTGTTACCAGGACTCCATGGGTGACCAGGCGAGGGCTGATAGCCTCAGGGAACTATGTCATACCAGTAAAACCAGTTGCCATCAAGTAGATTCCGACTCATGGTGACCCTGTGTGTGTCACAGTAGAACTGTGCTCCATAGGGTTTTCAGTGGCTGATTTTTCAGAAGTAGATCACCAAGTCTTTCTTCTGAGGCACCTTTGGGTGGGCTCAAATTTCCACCCTTTCAGTTAGCAGCAGAATGTGTTAACTGTTTACTCTACCCATAATAGTAGTAATTATAAAAGTGTGTGCTGATTTGACCGCATTATGTAGGAGAATGAGCTTTCTTCACTGACATCTGAAGTCAGGGTGGTGGGCCATAGGCTCCTTCCCTCACCTGACCCAGCCTTTGTGAGAGAGAGGTCTCTAGGCTGCAGAAAATTCCAGTGCCTCAAGCAGCTTGCTTGGTACGCCCCGTAGATTTATATTAGAATCCTGGTTCCTTTGCTTGGCACGTCCCATAGCTTTACATTAGAATCCTGGTTCCTTTGCTTGGCCTGCCCCATAACTTTACATTAAAATCCTGGTTCCCTTCTCCTTAATGCTGCCCCAAAACTAGAGGAAATTAGCAGAAACTGGTTTAGGTGCCATGTTGACATTCAGGAAAACCTTTTAGCTCGTTAAATACATAGTAACCTCCCCAACTCTAGGTGTAGTTTAACTGCCATTTTCTGAACATGGGATGCATGAAGTTATATGTAAATCCCATTGCACCTGCATTGTATGATTAAGAGTGTTGCTGATGTAACTTGTATGAACTTCTTACTTGTAAACCCCTTAAAAGTAACCTTTTCCCTCACCCTCGCTGAGCAGTCTTGGTGGCAGCAGCCCTGACTGTCTCTTCCTTGCACAATGAAATAAAGGCAACTTTCTACCCCTCCTCCCCCCCGTCAAAAAAGATTACAGCCTTGGAAACTTTATGGGGCAGTTCTGTTTTGTCCTGTAGGTTCCCTGTAAGTTAGAACCAACTCAGCAGCAATAGGTTTGGTTTTTTTTTTAATCCCCCCTCCCCCCAAAAAAAACCCCGCTGCTGTCGAGTCAATTCCAACTCATAGAGACCCTATAGGACAGGTTAGAACTTGCCCCGTAGGGTTTCCAAGACTGTAAATCTTTACAGAAGCATACTGCCACATCTTTCTCCTGCTGAGTGGCTGGTTGGTTCAAACCACCGACCTTTAATCACTACACCACCAAGGCTCCTTTCTTTTTATATTACACTTGAAAAATTCCTTAAAACTTGCATGTATTACCTCTTTGCACCTTAATTTTTTTCTCTTTACTCTTATTACAAGCACTTACCTCTAAATTTCTTAGGAACTCTTTCCCTGTACCTCACATTTGGCACTTAGCACATGCTATGTTGTTTTTCATCTTTTCTATCCTATTTCTCCAACTATACTTTTTATATCACAGAGCGGTATAAACATATCTTAATCCCTCTTTGTATTCCAGTGTCAGGCGCAATACCTTAACTGTAGTAGTTGTTCAGCTGCTTAAAATAAACAGGAACAGAACTGTAAACATAAAGATAGCTGTCAAGGCAACAGTGCTTTGAAAATTGTCTGGGATCAGTGAAACAGCTTACAAATGATACATGTTCTCTTAATGTAAATATATTTGTAACACTATTTTGTATGCGCAGATGACCTGTCAAGAAAAGTGGTTCGGTAAACTGCTGTTCTGATGGGGAATAAAATATTAATTTAGGCTCAGAAAATTTGTAAGCTGTAATTCACCTGTAAACAGTATAGAAAAAGCTATCACATAGAATAGCTTTAACATTGTAAGTCATATTTCTTTAGAAACTATTGTACATGTCCAGTTACTTAGACATCAACATGAGTCATATAAAGGAGAGGCATGGAAAAGAGAATTATTGTTTCAAAACTGCCACAGAACTATAAAATTAAAACAATGTAAAAAGGAAACAAATTCTATTAAGTCCTTAAGAGAAGTTTAAAATACAGATTTCAGAGACTTACTACTACAAAAAGAATGTAAAACACCTTATTTAGTAATTTTTTTATTGATTATATGTTGAAGTGATAATATTTTGGCTGCTTGTTGTTGTTAGGTGCCTTCAGTTCCAACTCAGAGACCCTGTGTGCAACAGAACGAAATACTGCCCGGTCCTGCGTCATCCTCACAATTGTTGTTATGTTTGAGCCCGTTATTGAAGCCACTGTGTCAGTCCATCTCTTTGAGAGTCTTCCTCGTTTTGGCTGAACCTCTGCCTTACTAAGCATTATGTCCTTCTCCAGGGACTGGTACCTCCTGATAACATGTCCAAAGTCCGTGAGACAAAGTCTCACTAGCCTCGCTTCTTTTTTTTCTTTTTTAGTACACATTGTTTTGTGACGTTGGTTACCAACCCCACAACATGTCAACACTCTCTTCTTCTTGACCTTAGATTCCCCATTACCAGCTTTCCTGTCCCCTCCTGCCTTCTGGTCCTTGCCCCTGGGCTGGTGTGCCCCTTTAGTCTCATTTTGTTTTATGGGCCTGTCTAATCTTTGGCTGAAGGGTGAGCCTCAGGAGTGACTTCATTACTGAGCTAAAGGATGTCTGGGGGCCGTACTCTTGGGGTTTCTCCAGTCTCTGTCAGGCCAGTAAGTCTGGCCTTTTTTTTTGTGAGTTAGAATTTTGTTCTACATTTTTCTCCAGCTCTGTCTGGGACATTCTCTGTTGTGATGCCTGCCAGAGGAGTCATTGGTGGTAGCCGGGTACCATCTAGTTGTGCTGGACTGAGTCTGGTGGAGGCTGTATGTTGTGGTCCGTTAGTCCTTTGGAGTATTCTTTCCCTTGTGTCTTTGGTTTTCTTCATTCTCCCTTGTTCCAGACAAGGTGAGACCAGTGGAGTATCTTAGATGGCCGCTCACAAACTTTTAAGACCTCAGATGCTACTCACCAAAGTAGAATGTAGAACATTTTCTTTATAAACTATGTTATGCCAGTTGAGCTAGATGTTCCCCAAGACCATGGTCCCCACAGCCCTCAGCCCAGTAATTCGGTCCCTTAGGGAGTTTGTATGTATCTGTAGAGCTTCCATGACCTTGCCTTGGACAAGATGTGCTGGCTTCCCCAGCATTGTGTAGTGTCTTACACTTCACCAAAGTTAAACCACTTATCTATTCTCTATTTAGTGTGTTTCCATCCCCCCCCGTCCCTTCCCTCATAACCATCAAAGATTGTTTTTTTTGTGTGTGTAAACTTTTTCATGAGTTTTTATAGTAGCGGTCTCATACAGTATTTGTCGTTTCGTGATAGACTTATTTCACTCAGCATAATGCCCTCCAGATTCATCCATGTCGTGAGATGCATTGCAGATTCATCGTTGTTCTTTATTGTTGCGTAGCACTCCATTGTATGTACCTTAGTTTATCCATTCATCTGTTAATGGACATCCAGATTGTTTCCATCTTTTTGCTATTGTGAACAGTGCTGCAGTGAACATGGGTTTGCATGTGTCTATTTGTGTGATGGCTGTTATTTCTCTAGGATGTATTCCTAGGAGTGGGACTGCTGGATTATATGGTATTTCTGTTTCTAGCTTTCTAAGGAAGCAGCATATTGTTTTCCAAAATGGTTGACCCATTTTGCATTCCCGCCAGCAGTGCGTAAGAGTTCCAATCTCCCTGTAGCCTCTCCAACATTTGTTATTTGCAGTTTTTTTGATTTGTGCTAGTAACGCTGGGGTAAGATGGTATCTCATGGTGGTTTTGATTTGCATTTCTGTAATGCCTAGTGATTGGGAGCATTTTGTCATGTGTCAGCCACTTGAATGTCTTCTTAGGTGAAGTGTCAGTTCATTTCCTTTGCCTATTTTTTAATTGGATTATTTGTCTTTTTGTTGTAGAGGTGTTAGATTTTCCTGTAGATTTTAGAGATTAGACCTTTGTCAGATTTGTCATAGGCAAAAATTTTTTCCCAGTCTGTAGGTTTTCTTCTTATTCTTTTGGTGAAGTCTTTTGATGAGCATTGGAGCCCTGGTGGTACGGTGGTTAAGAGTTCGGCTGCTAATCAAAAGTTGGCAGTTGGAATCTACCAGCTGCTCCTTGGAAACCCTATGGGATGGTCCTGCACTGTCCTATAGGGTCACTATGAGTCGGAATTGATTCGTCGGCAACAGGTTTAGTTTTTTTTTGATGAGCATAAATGTTTAATTTTTAGAAGATCCCAGTTATCTAGCTTGTCTTCTGGAGTTTGTGTGTTGTTAGTTACTGTTTGTATCCTGTTAATGCCATATGTTAGGGCTCCTAGTGTTGATCCTATTTTTTTCTTCTATGATCTTTATAGTTTTTGGTTTTAAAAATAGGTCTTTGATCCATATTGACTTAGTTGTTGTGTATGATGTGAGGTATGGGTTGTTTCATTTTTTTGCAGATGGACATCCAGTTTTGCCGGCACCATTTGCTAAAAAGACTATCTTTTTCCCATTTGATGGACTTCGGGCTGTTGTCGAAGATTAGGTGACTGTAGGTGGATGAATTTACATCTGGGTTCTCAACTGTGTTCCATTGGTCAGTGTATCTGTTGTTTGTGCCATTACCAGGCTGTTTTGACTACTGTAGCTGTATGTTAGGTTCTAAGGTCAGGTAGTGTGAGTCCTCCTGCTTTATTTTTCTTCTTCAATAGTGGTTTACTTATCCGCAGCCCTTCCCATATAAAGTTAATGATTAGTTTTTCCATCTCTTTAAAGAATGCTGTTGGTATTTGGATTGGAATTGCATTGTATTTGTAGATTACTTTGGGTAGAATTGACTTCAACATCCCCACTTCTAAGGAGCATTTTCGCTGTACTTTTTCCAAGATGGTTTGTTCATTCCTCTTGTAGCCCGTGATATATTCAGTATTCTTCACCAACACCATAATTCAAATGTGTCAATTCCCTTTCGGTCTTCCTTATTCATTGTCTGGCTTTGCTATGCATACAAGGCGATTATAAAATACCATGGCTGAGTCAGGCACACCTTAAAGTGACGTGTTTGTTTTTCAACACTTGAAAGAGGTCTTTTGCAGCAGATTTTCCTAGTGCAGTACATCATTTATTTCTTGATTGCTGCTTCCATGATTACTGATTGTGGATCCTAGTAAAATGAAATCCTTGACAACACTCTTTTTTCCGTTTATCGTGATGTTGCTTATTTGTCCAGTTCTGAGGATTTTTGTTTTCTTTATGTTAAGGTGTAACATATATTGAAGGCTGTGGCCTTTGAGCTTCATCAGTATGTGCTTCAAGTCCGCTTCAGTTTCAGCAAGGAAGGTTGTGTCATCTGCATATCGCAGGTCGTTAATGAGTCTTCCTCCAATCCTAGTGCCTTTTTCTTCTTCCTAGTGCCCTTTTCTTCTTCATATAGTCCAGTTTCTCGGATTATTTGCTCAGTATATAGATTGAGTAAGTATGGTGAAAAGATACAACCCCAGTGCACACCTTTCCTGATTTTAAACCACACAGTATCCCCTTGTTCTGTTGGAACGACTGCCTGTTGGTCTATATACAGGTTCCTCCTGAGCACAATGAAGTGTTTTGGAATTCCCATTCTTTGCAGTGTTACCCATAATTGTTATGATCCACACAGTGGAATGCCTTTGCATAGTCAATAAATATAGGTTATATAAAATGTACTAGATTATTTTATGTTTCTTTTAACTTTTTTATTTGGTTACTAGAAAATTTAAAATTATTTAAGTTATATTTCATTATATTTGTATTGGATAGTGCTACTCAGGGATTATAAGACATATCTAAATTTCCAGTCTAGTTAGAGTTAATATTTTACCACTTGAAGTAAAATGTAGAAACCTTACAACTACCCCAACGAGCTTTATGTTATAATTGTCGCATGTATTATATATACATGCAGTGAAAATCCCACCAGACAATTATGTAATTTTTGCTTTCAGTAATACATATTTTAAAGAATTTAGGAGTAGTCGTCTCATGTATATTCAGCTGTTTACTATTTTTCTTGTTTTTTATTAGTGAATTCCAAGTTTCCCTCTAGTATCATTTGTCTTTACCCTGAAGAAATTCCTCTAACGTGCCTTTTAAAGTAGATCTGCTGGCTGTAAATTCTCTTAGCTTTCCTTCAACTGAAGATGTCTCTTCCACTTCCATTTCTGATGTAATTTTTCATTGGATATAAAATTCTGGCTTAGCACTTTATAGATGTTCTGCTATTATCTGGACTCCATAGTTTCTGGAGAAATTTATGATTAATTTGAATCATTAATTTCTCCTGTGTGTTGTGTTTCTCTAGCTGTTTTAAAGTTTTTTTTTTTTAAATTTTTTATCTTTGCTTTTCCATAGTTTGTGATGTGCCTCATCATGGTTTTCTTTTGAGTTTATCCTAGTTGGGGTTGCTGAGCTTTTTGAATTTCTATATTTGTGCCTTTCACCAGGTTTGAGAAGTTTTTGGACATTATTTCTTCAAATATTTTCTTCTGCACCGGTTTCTTTCTGGGACTCCGGTGACATGAGTACCAGTTGCCAAAACTAGTTGACATTGAGTCAGCTACAACTCAGTGCAACCCCATGTGTGTCAGAGTAGAACTGTTCTCCATAGGGTTTTCAGTGGCTGATTTTTGGGAAGTAGATTGCCAGGCCTTTCTTCCGAGGCATCTCTGGGTAGACTTGAACCTCCAGCCTTTCAGTCAGCACCTGAGTGCTGTTAACCACTTGCACCACCCAGGATTCCAGTGACGTGAAGAGAACTTGAAATTTTGTCCACAGAATGCTGAGGTTCTTTTGATTTTCCTTTAGTCTTCCATTTCTCTTTCCTTCAATTTAGATAATTCCTATTGACCTATCTTCATGTTTACTTACCCTTTCCTTTGCATTTCCATTCTGCTGTTGAATTCTTACTTTAGACATTGTATTTTTCAGTTCTAAAATTTCCGTTTGTTTCCTTTTTTATAGTTAACTGTTTCCCTGCTGAGAACTCCCATCTTTCCATTCATTTCAGGAGTGTTTATTTTTACTCCATGGAGCATAGTTGTCATAATAAAAAAACTGTTGCCGCTGAGTCTATTCCGACTCATAGTGACCCTATAGGACAGAATAGAACTGCCCCATAGGGTTTCTGAGGAGCGGCTGGTGGATTCAAACTGCCAACGTTTTGGTTAGCAGCCAAGTTCTTAACCACCACACCACCAGGGCTCCATAGTTACAATAGCTCTTGTAAAATTTTGAGATTCTAATATCTGGGTTATCGTGGGGTTGGCAGTTACTGTCTTTTCCCTTGACAGTTGTTCACATTTTCCTGGTTCTTTATATGTCAGGTAACTGGACTGTATCCTGGACATTTTGAATATTATAATACTCTGGATCTGGAGAATGTTGATTTGTTTTGTTTTTATTTCAGCAGAGAGTCACCCCAGTTAGATTCAGACGGCAAATTTTGTCTCACCTTTTGTCGATGTGCCAATCTCAGCTCAGTTTTCAAAGCCTTTGCTATTCTGCTCTGGGTCTGTCCTATGCATGTGTAGCTCAGGGGTGAGCCTAGGACTTGTGTAGGCTCATACACAGAATTAGGGGAACCTCCTGAATTTTTCCCCACACTCTCCTGCTTTTGGGAACCTTTCTCGTTCCGTCTGTCAGAAAGTTTCAGAAAAGTGGAGTTTCTCTCAGGCATTTAGCCAACAGTGCTGCTCCCATGATGCAGCTACTCTTGGGACAAAGCCCTCAGAGAAAAGATGAAAGAAACCAGAAAAACTCACTTAATACAGGTTACTTCTGCACATTTTTACTCCTCTCCACATTCCACCTACTTTTAATTTACTTTTTAGAGTACGTAGGTAATTGCTTTTAGTGTTTTGTCCAGAGTGTTTAGTGTAGTCAGCGATAAAGAGATTGGCTGTAGGGGGTTTACTCTATCTTGGCCAAAACCAGAACTTAAAATATATCTGAAAATTAAAATTTGTATCAAACATTTATAAAACTTCAAAAATTTAAGAACCAGTGGACCAGAGAGAACATACCCCACATTTTCAGACTAAACTAGATACGAGCACAACTCATAGTTACTCTGTAACTAGAATAACTGGTGGGAACGAGATTTAAAAATAAAATATATTTATTCAATGAGGTTAGATGGTATTACTTAACCTTTAAAAAGTGAAAAGAGGTTTTTTTTGGGGGGCGAGAATTTCAGAGTTTAAGGGGCTATTTGGTTAGGGATTCTTTTGGAAGGGATTTGGATTAACATCAGGGTTATTTCTTTGGCATGGATTTGTAAGACTGTTTTCTAAATTACACATCATTTAGAATAGTTTGGGGAATGAGCTCATTCATCATCTTTGACTTTTCTATCTTATTCCCTTATTAACATGTCTTGTTGACATACTTTATGATGTCAAATAAGTCATATCAGTTTTTAATGAAGAAAAGCTAAGTCATGGTAAACCACAGCAGAAAACACTGAACACTTAGGGATTTCACTTGAAAAAGTAGTTGTTAGAGCCACTTGATCTCTAAAAGCTTTATCGTATGAATTAGTCTCTTCTAAAAATCAACTATTAGTGTTTATTCTTTGACAGTATCTCTTTGATTTCTTTTGTTGATTTATAAATCACCTGACAAAAAGAAATTTTTTGTAAGCCTAAGGTCATTTGACAGAGCCCTGGTGGCGCAGTGGTTAAGAGCTGGGCTGCTAACCAAAAGGTCAGCAGTTCAAATCCACCAGCTGCTCCTTGGAAACCCTATGGGGCAGTTCTACTCTGTCCTACAGGGTC
>NW_004444059.1:2567792-2603222 GCF_000243295.1 Trichechus manatus latirostris
GCTGCTAACCAAAAGGTCAGCAGTTCAAATCCACCAGCTGCTCCTTGGAAACCCTATGGGGCAGTTCTACTCTGTCCTACAGGGTCACTATAAGTCAGAATAAACTTGATGGCACTGGGTTTGGTTTTTGGTTTAAGGCATTGACAACTCAATATCAGTTTAGTTTTTCCTCTTAATTTAGTGTTTTGGGGAGGGGGAGAAGCTGGTAGTGTGTTAGAAGCTGATGTAACAGTACTGTCTTGAGTCAGTTATTCTGCTTTTAGGGTCTTTGCACTGAAAAGGCTTGAAAATCATTCCCCAAACAGTTAATTTAAGGGTATGGAGATACAGAATTATTTCTGTGGTTACTACTGGACTTAAGTAAATGTTACTAAAATAATTTACCACAAAGAGGTGTTGTTATATGTAGACTTTTGTGTCTGTGTTAGAGAGGCAGTACTGTTAAGTGTCATAGTTAATAGTACAATAAGATGCAGATTGCCTGGATTTCAGTCCCAGCTCTACCACTTACTGTGTTTTCGTTATAAAATCTGGGAAATAACAATGTCACTGTAAAATGAGGGTAATCTCTTAGGGTCATAATGAGGATAAAATAAATTAATATATGTAAAGGGTTAAAATCATGCCTGGCAAATAGTACGTGCTCAGTAAGTATTACCTGTGGTTGTTCCATGTTGTTGTTGTTGTTAGGTGTGATGGTGTCAGTTCTGCCTCATAGCTACCCTAGGTACAACAGAACAACACACTGCCCGGTCCAGCGCCATCCTCACAATTGTTGCTGTGTTTGAGCCCATCGTTACATCCGCTGTGTCAGTCCATCTCTTTGAGGGTCTTCCTGAGCCTCTACCTTAGCAAGTATAATGTCCTTCTCCAGGGTCAGATCCCTCCTGGTAACATGTCCAAAGGTACGTGAGACAAAGTCTCACCATCTTTGCTTCTGAGGAGCGTTCTGGCTGTATGTCTTCCAAGACAGATTTATTCATTCTTCTGATAGTCCATGGTATATTCAGTATTCTTCACCAACACCGTAATTCAAAGGCATCAGTTCTTCTTTGGTCTTACTTATTGTCCAGCTTTCACATGCGTGTGGAAGTGATTGAAAATACCATGGGCTTGGTTCAGGTGCACCTTAGTCCTCAAGATGATATCTTTGCTTTGGAAAGAGGTCTTTTGCAGCAGATTTGCCCAGTGCAATATATTCTTTGATTTCTTGACTCCTGCTTCCATCGGCATTGATTCTGGATCCAAGTAAGTGAAATCCTGGACAACTTCAGTCTTTTCTCCAATTACCATGATGGTGCTTACTGGTCCGTTTGTGAGGATTTTTGTTTTCTTTATGTTGAGGTGTAATCCATACTGAAGGCTGTAGCCTTTGATCTTCATCAGTAAGTGCTTCAAGTTCTTTTCACTTTCAGCAAGCAGAGTTGTGTCACCTATATATCGTAGGCTATTAATGAGTCTTCCTCCAATCCCGATGCCACATTTTTCTTCATATAGTCCGACTTCTCTGATTATTTACTCAGCATATAGATCGAGTAAGTATGGTGAAAGGATACAACCCTGACACACACCTTTTCCTGATTTTAAACCACACAGTGTCCCCTTTTTCTTTTCCAGCGACTGCCTCTTGTCGATGTACAAGTTCCACATGAACACAATTAAGTGTTCTGGAATTCCTATTCTTCTCTATGTTATTCATAATTTGTTATGATCCACACAGTCAGATGCCTTTGAATAGTCAGTAAAACACAGGTAAACATCTTTCTGGTATTCTCTGCTTTCAGCCAAAATCCGTCTGACATCAGCAATGATAGCCCATCTTCAGCAAAACTTTATTTGCATGTGATGTTAATGAAGATTGTTCAATAATTTCTGCATTCTGTTGGATCACCTTTCTTTGGAGTGGGCACAAATATGGATCTCTTCCAGTTGATTGGCCAGATAGCTGTCTTCCAAATTTCTTGGCATAGACGAGTTAGCGCTTCCAGCGTATCCGTTTGTTGAAACATCTTAGTTGGTAGTCTGTCACTTCCTGGAGCCTTGTTTTTCACCAGTGCTTTCAGTGCAGCTTGAATTTCTTGCTTCAGTACCATCGATTCTTGATCATATGCTGCCTCCTAAAAATGACTGAATGTCAACCAGTTCTTTTTGGTACAGTGAGTATGTGTATTACTTCCTTTTTCCCTTGATGCTTCCCGCATTGTTCAATATCTTACCCATAGACTCCTTCAGTATTGCAACTTGAGTCTTGAATTTTTTCTTCACTTCTTGCAGCGTCAGAAATGCCGAGCGTGTTCTTCCCTTTTGGTTTTCTAACTCCAGCTCTTTGCACATTTCTTATGATATTTTACTTAGTCTTCTCAAGCTGCCCTTTGAAATCTTTTGTTCAGCTCTTTTACATCATTTCTTCTGTTTGCTCTAGCTACTCTACATTTAAGGACAAGTTTTGGAATCTCTTCTGACACCCATTTTGGTCTTTTCTTTCCTTCCTGTCTTTTTAATAACCTTGTGCTTTCTTCATGTGTAATGTTCTTGATGTCATCCCACAACTCGACTGGTCTTCGGTCATTAGTGTGCCTCAAATCTGTTCTTGAGATGGTCTCTAAATTCAGGTAAGATATACTCAGGATCGTACTTTGGCTCTCATGGACTTGTTCTAATTTTCTTCAACTTCAGTTTGAACTTGCATATGAGTAGTTGATGGTCTTGTTCCACTGTCGACCCCTGGCCTTGTTCTGACCGATAATATTTGAGCTTATCCATTGTCTCTTTCCACAGATGTTGATTTGATTCCTGTGTATTCCATCTGGTGAGGTCCATGTGTATAGTTGCCGTTTATGTTGTTGATAAAAGGTATTTGCAATGAAGATTGCAATGAAGTTGTTGCTTTTGGCAGAATTCTATCATGCAAACTCGGGTGTCGTTTCAATGCTATATTTTCCAACTACCAATCCGTCTTTGTTTCCAGCTTTCACATTCCAATCACCAGTAATTATCAATGCATCGTGATTGCATGTTTGATCAATTTTAGACTGCAGAAGTTGGTAAAAATCTTCAATTTCTACATCTTTGGCTTTAGCGGTTGGTGTATAAATTTGAATAATAGTTACATTAACTGGTCTTCCTTGTAGACATATGGATATTATCCTATGACTGACAGTTTAACAAGTTTGCAGTTACCACTGACTTTGTTATTTTGGGCAAGTTACTTCTTTGAACATTTCAGGATAGCTCTTGAAATGTTCTTTTTGATAATGAATGCAACACCATTCCTCTTCAATTAGTAATTCCTGGAGTAGTAGACCATATGGTTGTCCGATTCAAAATGGTCAATATCAGTGCATTTCATCTCTCTAATGCCTGGGATCTCGATGTTTATGCATTCCATTTCGTTTTTGACGACTTCCGATTTTCCTAGATTCATACTTTGTACATTCCACATTCCTGTTATTAACGGATGTTTGCACGTATTTCTTCTCATTTTGAGTAGTACCACATCAGCAAATGAAGCTTCCAAAAGCTTGACTCCACGTCATTAAGATTGACTCTCCTTTGAGGAGGCAGCTCTTCGCCAGTCGTCTTTTGAGTGCCTTCCAACCTGAGGGCCTCATCGTCTGGCACTGTGTCAAACAATGTGCCGCTGCTATTCATAAGGTTTTCACTGGCCAGTTTTTTCAGATGTAGATCGTCAACTTTTTCTTCTTGTCTGTCCTAGTTTGGACGCTCAGCTGAAACCCATCTACCATGTGTGACCCTGCTGGTATTTGAAATACTGGTAACATAGCTTCCAGCATCACAGCAACATGCAAACCACAACAGTACGACAAACCGACAGACAATTATACATTTTCCATTAGTAGTTCATTTGGATCTGTTTATTGAGTACTCACTTAAAAGGCATGGTGCTGAATCTTGGTGAATAAGGCAGATAACAGTTTAACAAGTTTGCAGATATTTGAATCATTAGAAAGTAATCACTTCATTGTTTGAATAATTTTAACTTAATTTCTGGTGACTTGGATTAATATTTGTGTTATTCCCTGACAAAGGGAGTAGTGGATCCCAATCCACCTTACCACTGGCTTTGTTATTTTGGGCAAGTTACTTAACTTCTTTCTGCCTCAATTGCTTTGTGCGTAAAATAGAGATAACTCCTTCATAAGATACCAGAAGAGTTAAATGAAATAACTTTAGCATGCTCAAAAATCCAGGTCATGGATGTTTGTTACATTTGTAATAAGATTACATTTGGGAGAAAATCCCAATACCTATCTACGCCTGTTGCTAGTAGAGGAGAGTGCTGTCTTTGTTTCTTTAAGTTTTCTTATATAACATATATCTGGGTTGGAATAATAGAGTTTCATAGGAGTAGGATTGTGAAGTACCTCTTTAAAATATTTGTGAAATGTTCATCTGAGGACACATTGATTATATACTTATGTAACAAGATTTTTCTTATTTGAGTTAGCTATCTGGGGTAACTACCTAGGAGATTTGTATTTAAGTTTATTTTTAAGGAATTCAGATAGTAGGCATGAGCTAAAGTGAAGAGAGAGTGGATGTCTTATTTATTACACAAAACAGTGCGGTTTTTTTTTCCTATCTTAGTTTCATTGAAGCAACATATACCAATTTGTAAGCAGTTAGTAAGAAGAAAGTGATCATTTCTTAAGGAACCAGTCAAAGAGTGACATTTTTGGCACCCATTTGTGCAAAAAGAGACTAATTGCCGGAGTGGAAATCTGTAACGTAAGGTTTTTAAAGTCTTGTTTAAAGAGAACAATATTTCAGAAGCAATGTTTTGAACATTGTCACTTTTTTCTATTGTTAAGGTAAAAGTTCATTCCTGTTCTTCTGTAACAAGCGTTTGTGTATGGTCATTTATTGTCATTAATTCTCCTTTTAAATTCTTTTAGTTCATTTGCAAGTGTTTCTTGCACCCTACATAATGTTCCCATCTCCCCTTTTTGGAATAGGTATATAGAGATTGCCACTTCAACTCAGGAATCTCTCCAAGGTAGACCAAGAGTTAAAATAGAGTTGATAGTTTTCCTGTTTTGGTTAGAAGAAAGGGCTAGAAAGACACCAGTTTTTTTCTTTTCCTCTGTACTTCCATACAGAATGCTTTTCTTATTGTTTTCTGCTTGCCACATGTGGTGACCCTGTGTTACTGATCCTAAGTGCTCCTGTAGTCCTCTTCGAAAGTTTGGTTGTGAGATGAGTCTTTAACATCTCACTGTTCTTTTGTTTTTTTACATGGTGTCTTAGTCATCTAGTGCTGCTCCAACAGAAATACCGCAAGTGGATGGTTTTAACAGAGAAATTTATTCTCTCACAGTCCAGTAGTCTACAAGTCCAAATTCAGGGCATCAGCTCCGGGGGAATGCTTTCTCTGTTGGCTCTGGAGGAAAGTCCATGTCATCAGTCTTCCTTTGGTCTGGGAGCTTCTCTGCGCAGAAACCTCGGGTCCAAAGGACACGCTCTGCTCCCAGCACTGCTTTCTTGGTGATATGAGGTTCCCATGTGTCTCTGCTTGCTTCTCTCTTTTATATCTCAAAAGAGATTGCATTAAGACACTAATTTTGTCAACCTCATCAGTATAACCTCATCACAGTGATAGAATTTACAACACATAAGGAAATCACATCAGATAACACAATCATACAATATTGCGAATCATAACCCAGCCAAACTGACAGATATTTTGGGGGGACACAACTCAATCCATGACACATGGGCATAAGGTTTAATCTTCTAAATGTAACTCTACTGTTCCATGCTTGTAACTCTTCCCTTCAAGGTAATTGCTGATGGAAACAAACAAAAAATGTAGAAGCTTTAGGTTTGACATTACCATTGAAATTAATTATGTCATCATACTTCAGTAAATGGGGATGAGATTCTCAAGGATAAATGAAAATTATGTAATCAATTCCTCCTTCTCTTCCCACCTCCATACCTCAAGCACAGGTGGAATTATTAGAGAAGAAATGCATAAATATGTATATTGAAATTAGAGGACATGTAGCATGCTACATTTCTATAATTTCTCATTTACAGTAATAGTGGAAGCCTGTTATATGTTAGGATTTCTTTTATCAAAATCTTTATGTAAACTCTTCAGGAATACAGAAGGCATTATTTTTCTTCTTCTTCCTTTTTTTTAAAATAAAGTATTGCATCATAGGTATATTCTTTCCATAGAGTGGACGACTGTCATAAGGGTGTAATCTAAGTAGGAGCATGTCTTCCCTCAAGCAGTGAAAACGTAGGGCCTTGGAACTGACCTATTTCTATAATGGGTTAGAATTAGTGGAGTTGTTAAATTGTGTGTGTTACTTTTAATCTCTAGAAATCCACAGACTGTAGGTATAGGTTACCTCCTAGACCTTTTAGTGCTATAGAAATGCAGGAACCAGAGATAGAACATTCAAACACACCTCCTTTGAAGCTCATGTATGTGGATATAATTTGGGTGACCTCTGTGTTTGTGAAAATACAGAACCATTAGAAAGATTGACGCTAGGAAGCTGTCAATGAAAAAGTACCTTTGTTGAAAACTTTTAACATATCCTAGCCTGTAATTGTTCTCTTAGGTTAGTCTTTAGTTTTTAAAAAGATTTAAAATTTTATTATTAACATACAGTAAAATTGACCTTTTTTGGTATGTAGTTCTATGAATTTTATTACATGTATAGAGCTTTTTAATACAAGTATAGAGCAGTCTGTGACCTGCGTGGGAATTTATACCGTAATGTACTTTTCAGAGTCTATGGTATGCTGTTTAGCTTGTACAGCTCAGGAGTGAGACTAGGAGCTCATAAACAACTTATGGATTGCTTTCTCAAGCTCTTCTGTCTCTGCTATATCCATTATTTTCTGAATCCCTAATGAAACCGAAAAACCAAACCCAATGCCACCGAGTTAATTCCGACTCCTAGTGACCCTATAGGACAGAGTAGAACCATCCCATAGAGTTTCCAAGGCTGTAACCTTTATGAAAGCAGACTGCCACATCTTTTCCGTGGAATGGCTGATGGTTTCGAACCGTTGACCTTTCTGTTAGCAGCTGAGAGCTTAAGCACTGCGCCACCAGGGCTACTTTTTGTATCCCTAGAACTCACTTTTCTGTTTCTGCCATAATCCTTGGTCTTTACTCCACTGGGGCATATACTTCCTGCCGTTGCATCGGGGGCCAGTTGACAGGAAGACAAAGTGGAGGAAGAAACAACAAATCTCTCCTCATCCTAGAATTTTTTCAGTTAGCTAGGACAGTTCCTCTCCCTTGGAGTTCTATGGCCTGCTGGCTCCACTCTTTCTGAGCGTTGTTGTGTTGCTGTTGGCATGTGCCATCAAGTTGATTCCAACTCATAGTAACCCTATAGGACAGGGTAGAACTGCTGTATAAGGTTTTCTAGACTGAAATCTTCAGGGCAGCTGATCACCAGGTCTTTTCTCCCACGTAGTGGCTGGTGGGTTTGAACTACCGACTGTTCAGTTAGCATCTGAGTGCTTAACCATTGTGGCACCAGGGCTCCTTGTACATGTTGTCCACTACTGCTTTTATAACACAATGGCAGAGTTGAGTGGTTGCAACAGAAGACTGCTCACAAAGCCTAAAAATATTTATGATCTGGCCCTTTTACAGAAAAAATTTATTGACTGTTGATCTAAGTAATTTGTCTTTTGTTTCTTTAGAGCCTGCCTTTTTGTGATTTTTACACTCATTAACATTAACATAAGAAAATACTCAAATTCATTCCAGTTTTAGTACTTGTTGGTAGTTAAAAAGTTGTGATGAAATTGAAACTCTTGGTAGAATTAAAAGTTTTGTTGTTGTAAATACTAGATGCCTGATTTACTGGTTCTCTGTTGTACTCTGATTAAGAATTTATTTTTAATGAGAAAATGTGATGTTGAAAATATGTAATTATTGTGTAACCATGGACAGAGGGAAATTGATGCACTGAAGGAACAATCATTTTGTTTATTAAAGACATAGAAATTATTTTTAAAAGTTTATGGTATTCAGTCAGATACTTAATATACTCAGACAAGTATGTGGAGATGTACTGTTAAAAAAAGAAAGATAATTGTATCAGCGAACATGTTCAACCATTGTTCTGAAAAGCTTTTCCTGGGGATAGCCTTTTTTAGGGTATGGTGTCAGGCACAAGGCATCATTTATATTTGCCTAATGGTCATTTCCATAGAAGAAGTCTAAAATGGCTAGTACACCAACTGTGTGTTCTGATCTGCATACATCCATCCTTTGTTTTGAAAATTAAAATCCCGTTGCGGTCATGTTAAGATTGATGGTTCAAGTTCTGAGTCCTTTAAAGATGGAAATGTTGTTAATGGTACAGAATGGTCAGGGGTTAGAAAAAATTTTTTTCTTAATCTGGTCTCCCTTGTGAAGCCTTTTATTCACAGACATACACATCAAGAAATGGTTGTTCAAGCTGATATTTGACAAAGGCCCAAAGTCCGTTAATTGGGGAAAAGACAGTCTCTTTAACAAATGGTGCTGGCATAACTGGATATCTCTTTGCAAAAAAATGAAACAAGACCCGTATCTTCCACCATGCACAAAAACTAACTCAAAATGGATCAAAGACCTAAATGTAAAATCCAAAACGATAAAGATCATGGAAGAAAAAATACGAACAACGCTAGGAGCCCTAATACATGGCATAAACAGAGTACAAACCATAAGTAACAATGCACAAACAGCAGAAGAGAAACAAGATAACTGGGAGCTCCTAAAAATCAAGCACTTATGCTTATCAAAAGACTTCACCAAAAGAGTAAAAAGACAACCTGCAGACTGGGAAAAAATTTTTGGCTACAACAAATCCGATCAACATCTAATCTCTAAAATCTACAAGATACTGCAAAAGCTCAACAACAAAAAGACAAGCAACCCAATTAAAAAATGGGCAAAGGATAGGAACAGGAACTTCACCAAAGAAGACATTCAGGTGGCTAACAGACACATGAGGAAATGCTCACGATCATTAGCCATTAGAGAAATGCAGATCAAAAGTACAAGGAGGTACCATCTCACTCTAACAAGGCTAGCATTAATCCAAAAAACACAAAATAATAAATGCTGGAGAGGTTGCAGAGAGACTGGAACACTTATACACTGTTGGTGGGAATGTAAAATGGTACAACCACTTTGGAAATCAATTTGGCGCTTCCTTAAAAAAGCTAGAACTAGAAGCATCATCTGATCCAGCAATCCCACTCCTTGGAATATATCCTAGAGAAATAAGAGCAGTCACATAAATAGATATATGCACACCCATGTTCATTGCAGTGCTGTTCACAATAGCAAAAAGATGGAAACAGCCTAGGAGTCCATCGGCGGACCAGTGGATAAGCAAATTATGGTATATTCACACAGTGGAATGCTACACAACAATAAAGAACAACAATGACTCTGTGGAATATCTTATAACATGGAGGAATCTGGAAGGCATTATGCTGAGTGAATTTAGTCAGTTGCAAAAGGACAAATATTGTTTAAGACCACTGTTATAAGAACTCAAGAAAAGGTTTAAACACAGAAGAAAACATTCTTTGATGGTTATGAGGGTGGGAAAGGAGGGTGAGGGGTATTCACTAGCTAGATAGTAGATAAGAATTACATTAGGTGAAGGGAAGGACAACACACTACAGGGGAAATCAGCACAACTGGACTAAACCAAAGCAGAGAAATTTCCTGAACACAACGAAACACTTCGAGAGACAGAGTAGTCAGGGGTGGAGTTCTGGCGACCATGGTTTCAGGGGACATCTAGGTCAATTGACATAACAAAGTTTATTAAGAAAATGTTCTGCATCCTACTTTGGTGAGTGGTGTCTGGGGTCTTAAAAGCTTGCAAGCGGCCATCTAAGATGCATCATTTGGTCCCAACCACCTGGAGTAAAGGAGAATGAAGAATACCAAAGACACAAGGGAAGTAGTAGCCCAAGAGACAGAAAGGGCCACATAAACCAGAGACTTCATCAGCCTGACACCAGAAGAACTAGATGGTTCCCGGTTACCACCAGTGACTGCCCTGACAGGAAACACAACAGAGAGTCCCTGACGGAGCAGGAGAAAAATGGGGTGTTGAACTCAAATTCTAGTAAAAAGACCAGACTTAATGGTTTGATTGAGACTGGAGGGACCCCGGAAGACATGGCCCCCAGACTCTGTTAACCCAAAACTAAAACAGTTTCCGAGGCCAACTCCAGACAAAGATTAGACTGGACGATGGGACATACAATGATACTTGTGAAGAGACTGCTTCTTAGCTCAAGTAGGTACATGAGATTAAATGGGTAGCTCCTGTCCAGGGGCAAGATGAGAAGGCAGAAAGGGATAGGAGCTGGTTGAATGGACGTGGGAAATCCGGGGTGGAAAGGAGGAGTCTGCTGTCACAGGATAGGGAGAGCAACTAGGGTCAGATAACTATGTATAAATTTTTGTATGAGAGACTAACTTGAATTGTAAACTTTCACTTAAAGCACAACAATTAAAAAAAAAAAAAAGATACCTCCAAGGCAAATGTTACCCCACCCAAAAAAGAAGAATCAAGTGCTCATTGTGTGCTTCTGTGATATACTGTGCTTGCCACCATTGTAGTACCTGCTGTATTGTATTGTAAGGAGCCCTCGGGGCACAGTGATCAGCTGCTAAGAAAAAGATTGGTGGTTTGAACCACCCCATGGCTCCACAGGAGAAAATACCTGGCAGTTTGCTCCCGTAAAGATTTTTTGAAAACATCGTTGTCGAGTTGATTCCAACTCGTAGTGATCCTATAGTACAGAGTAGAACTGCCCCATGGAGTTTGCAAAGCTGTAATTTTTATGGAAGCAGACTGCCACATCTTTCTCCCACAGAGCAGCTGGTGGGTTCAAACCACTGATCTTCGGGTTAACAGCCAAGTGCTTAACCATTGCGCCACCATGGCTCTTTCCTGTAAAGATTACAGCCTAGAAAATCCTTTGGGGAGTTGTACTCTGTCACATGGGAGATTTCTATGAATCAAAATAGACTTGAAGACACCTAGCCAACAACAACAACGTACTGTACTGTAATTGCTGGGTTTTTTGGTCAAATGTATCACTGCCTAGGGCCTAGCAGTGCCTGAAGCATAGAAAGCATTGAATAAGTGGTTATTGAATAAATATACAAGCAAATTAGAGAAAGGCTGCAGAAATGTGCAAGAGTATGACATAGGGCCTATTAGAAGAGAGAAAAAAAATCAAAAGAAAAACGACCACTGGTTAAAGATACTTAAGAACTGCAGTTCAAGAAATGAAATACCATGGTAGTGTGTTAAATTTCTGGGAATTTTATATTATCTTTTTCAAAGTTTTCCTTCTTAGGTGATACAACTAGTCTATTTGTTGGGGTAGATTTTTTTGTAATTCTCCTTTAAACTTTGTGTTTTGATATATGCTGAAAACGTGACCTCTTGTGCTTCTACGTCATTGAATTATTTGTTGACTCCATACCTATGTGTGGTTCTATTTGAAGACATATACTCTGATAAAATGTCTTATGTTCTAAATAAATTGTACCCTTGGGGCTTCGAGGGGGCCTGTGAAGTAGGTCATTCTTTATACTTCCCTATCTTTTCTAGGAGCTCTGGTGGTGCAGTGATTAAGCACTCAGCTGCCAACCAGAAGGTCAGCAGTTTGAACCCACCAGCTGCTCTGAGGGAAGAAGATGTGGCAGTATGCTTCTATAAAGATTCCAGTCTTGGAAACCCCATAGGACAGTCTACTCTGTCCTGTAGGGTTGCTATGAGTTGGAATTGACTTGATGGCATCGGGTTTGTTTGTTTTTTTAAAATTCTTTTTCCTTCTGAAGCCAAGTGAAAATATAGGAGCATCTGGGTGAAAGGAAAGTGAAATAGGGCTAATTTTCATTATTATCTTCCCAGGATAGATGAAAAACTATCTGGTTGCTTGATCTGAGGAAGTAAGGGTAAGAAAGCCTGTGAATATTTGTATACTTACTAACAACTTCCAATGGCACTCTTAATTACCACCTAGGAAGTTGTGGTTATAAATTCGCTTAACCATGACCTCTTCTTTTTGCTGGAGTTGCCATGTATTACAACCATTTAGTGTTTGTCTCCTGTATAGTAGAAAATAGGATACAAAAATCTTCGAGGAGTGTATACTTTTGAGTCCTAGAGCTTGTGTCTTGCTTCACCATTTTCCAGATAAACAGGAATCTTGATAAATATTACCAGTGTAGAATAAAGAATTTATTTATGTTTGTATAAGGTCTGCTTGAAGACAATTTAAATTTTGTGAGCTTTTTACTTATATCATTCTTTTTACATGTGGGTATTCTTTGAATTGCAGGAATCTTTTTATAATGAAATCTATTCTTAATGAGAGTCATACAAATTTATCAGTTACGCCTCAAAACCATTTGGGCAGGGAGGTGTTCATGTGTGCATGTATACTAGTTGTTGAGTACTTCTTGTGTGCTAGACTCTGTGCTAAGCACTTTAAATGGATTATGTGAATATGTTATTTAACCCTCATAATGACTTCCTGATGTAGTTACTACTGTGTCTCCATTTTGTAGATGAAGAAACAGGATTAAAGAGTTTAAGATCACACGGCTGTTAAGTGACAGGGTTGAGGTTTAAACCCAGGCAGTTTTTTGTTTTTAAAAAAAAAACCTGTGCTTAAAGGAAAATTGTTACTTCTATATACCGAAGAGAAGGAATCCTGGTGGTACAGCAGTTGAGTGCTCAGCTGGTAACCCAAAGGTTGATGGTTCCAACCTCAGTGGCTCCACAGAAGAAAGATCTGGTGATCTATTCCCATAAAGATTACAGCCTAGAAAACCCTATTGGGCAATTCTGCTCTGTATCATGGGGTCGCCATGAGTCAAAATCGACTCACTGGCACCTAGCAGCAACAACATAACTGAAGAATACTGGTTTAAAAGTTTCGGCACCAAACATGCATGTGAAGTATATTCTAAACAAAAAAATACCATTTGAAAAAAAGACATCTACTTATAAAGTCTGGAAGATTGTTATATAGTGGAAATTAGGTAAGAAGGAAAAAAAAGCTTTAGAAGCACTGTGCAAGGGGTCCAAAAATCAACATAGTGACAGAAGCAGGAGTTAGTTGATTATGTAGCAAACAAGCCAGAAAGGAACTACCAAGATGAAGGAATTTATTGCCTTAATCTTACTCTGAAGTAAACAAATTGAAGGCACTGGAGCAAGTATCCATGATCGTTTAAGCCAGAGTGATAAAATAAATGTAGATAAACGAACGGAATCACGTGGCCTTCACGGGAGATTTCAAGGAACTCAAGGACAGTGTTGAAGAATCATTGACTCAAATGTGTAATAAGTAGCTGTTGGGACAGAATAAGTTGATTATAAACGTAGGTAGAGACCTATACTAATGGAAGCTAAGGAGGGGCCCTCTGCAATGAGAGACTGAGCCACCTCTCCAAACGAGGCAATAATCTGTAGTCTTTAGTAGAGGTTTGCAAACGTTTTCTGAAAAGGGCCAGATAGTAAATATTTTAGGCTTTGCAGGCCATATGGTCTCTGTTACCATTATTCAACTTTGTGATTGTATCGCAAAGCGGCCATAGGCAATAACTCCAATAAAACTTCATTTAAAAAACAGGCAGCCGGTTTTCCAACCCGTAGGATATAATAATGGATAGTATCCCTCCCTAAAAACAAACAAAGCCTCGTTGATGATTTCTCCAAGGGAAGATCATATTCTTTGATTGAGGGCTATATTTAAAACTAGGATTGTGGTGGAAGACCCTGCTTTAATAGTAATGGTTACCATTTCAAATGCTTATTATTGATAGATATAATATGAGCACATACTTGAGTCTAGAACCCAAGACCTTAATCATGGAGATAACTATATTATAGAGTGCTTCACTGAATGCCCTCTCCCTTTTAAATTAATTTTGTTGGATGAGGGGATTGAAGTTTGAGACTGGCTTGTCCTGGGTAGAGAATTGAAAATAAAGCATAAAGAGGAATGGACTCTGAGAGGTTCTGGGGGAGTCACTGTGGATTCTCTGAGGATCTTAGCCATCAACATAGTATTTAGCGTCATCCTGAAGTGTGCTTTGTCCTTGACTTTCATATGCCGAACATAGGCACAGCTCTTACTTTTTCCCAGCATCCCTTTCACTTCAACCCTGGCTGCCGTTTATCATATCATCGCTCTTCTGTGGTAGGGTCTGTAATGGCAAGATTAGGTTTGGGAGTGGAGTGGAGAATATGCTTAAACTTCCTCATGGCCATTCATATGTCCCTCTTTCTTTGTACCCACAGAATCTAATTCTACCCTTTAGACATAATGTTGGTAGCTGACAGAATCAGTTTAGTTGTTACTCAGAAATGCTGATGTCTTTTTTCAGTCCTTTGTTTGCTTTATCTTTCACTTTAGGGGGAACAAAGAAAATGGGCTAGCAACAATTTTATTACCCTTCTCTCGTTCTCTGTTCTTACTAGCAATAATAATAATATTAATAGCCATTTAGTACATAGTAGTAGAGCTAGAATTTGAGTCTAGGTCTGTTGGAGTCTAAAGTTTGTACTCTAAGCCAGGATGTTGATATCCTTACATACCATGGGCTTGCTTAAAGAGCAGTAGGATAGGAGAAAGCAGGGAGAGGGAACGTTGAAGTGAACCAGAAACAAAAGGAGTTCTGTTCTGAAATACATAGAAAGAAACAGACTTTGGAAGAAAAAATGGTGAGGGGAGGGGAAGAATGGCAGGAATTTGAAATAAAGCCAGTAGGCTAAAAAGTTTAGCCTCTATTACTAGGAACCTGTGGCCCCTTTTTTTGATTCCTTGGAGTTCGAGGTGCCCTAGTAGAAAATGTGTTCCAGATATAGTTTGAAACATTTTTTTCTTATAGAGGATGGTAGTTAGTTATATCCTAGAGCTGTGCTGTCCAGTATGGTAGCCAATAGCCACATTCAGTTATTTAAACTTAATTAAAACTTAAAAAAATTCAGTTCCTTGCTTGCACTAGCTACATTTCAGATGCCCAGTGGAGCGTTTCCCTGTTGGACTAGTGCTGTTCTGGAAAACTGAAATGGCTTATACAGTACTGTTATTTGAATGCACTGTTATGGTCTGGGAGACCTGGTGGCGCAGTGGTTAAGAACTTGGCTGCTAACCAAAAAGTCGGCAGTTCGAATTCACCTGAGACAGAAAGCACAAGTATTTTCTACTAATAAAGAGCTATAGAAAATTGGTAAGACTGCACCGTCAAAGGTGGAAAACGTGCAGGACCAGGAAGAACAAAGCAGTCGAGTTCCAGCTCTCACTGGTTTCACTGTACTTCTCAAGCTTTAATGTAGATATCTTGTCAGGTACAGATCTTGATAAAATGCAGATTCTGACTCCCTAGGTCTGGGGTGGTGCTGAGATATCCTATATTTGTAACAAGTTCCCAGGTGATATGAATGTTGCCTTACTATGTAAATAGCAAGGAGAGTAACCTATTACTATCAGAAATTTTTTTTTTACAATCATCTTTGTCTCAGCAACTCCATCCTTCTAGTTGCTTAGGACACAAAACCTTTGAGAGTTACCCTAGACTCTTGCTCTGTAAAACATCTCATACTTAATCTATCAGCAAATCCAGATGGCTGTATTTTCAGAATACATCTGGAATCTGAGCAGTTTTCATCACCTTCACTACCACTCTCGTCTAAGCCACCATCATCTCTACCCCAAATTATTGTAGTACAGTAGTCTCCCTTTATCCGCGGTTTCACTTTTTGCGGTTTTGCTTTCCATAGTTTGTCAGCTGCGGTCAACTGTGGTCTGCAGTGCTTGTGTTCAGGTAACCTTTATTTTACTTAATAATGGCCCCAAAGCTGAAGAGCAGTGATGCTGGCAATTTGAATATGCCAAAGAGAACCCGTAAAGTGCTCCTATTTTATTATTGTTATTAATCTCTTATTGTGTCTAATTTATAAATTAAACTTTATCATATAGTTATGTATATATAGGAAGAACACAGTATATATAGGGTTCGGTACTCTCTGCGGTTTCAGGCATCCACTGGGGGGTCTTGGAAGGTATCCCTTGTGGCTAAGGGGGGACTACTGTAGTCTCCTTACTGGCATCTACTTTTTCCCTTGCCTCTGTTGTCTGAGCATAGCAGCCAGAGTTATCCTATCAAACAGGCAAATTAGATCCTCTTCTTTGCTCAGAACTCTCTACTGGCCCATCTTAGAGAAGAAGCCTAGAAGGTGCTGAATGGTACTATTTTCTGTTACCTCTCTGTCCTCATCCATGACTTTTCCTCTCTATTCCAGCCAACCTCCTTTTTCCTTGAACATACCAGACATGCTTCTTCTGCCTTTTAGGACTTTTAGCCTAGATTGCTGTTCCTCCAGAATATAACTCTTTGCCTTCTTTCAGATTGTGGTTCAGATGTCACTTTACCAGAGAAACCTTCTCTAACCATTCTATATAAAAGAATAGCTTTCCCATTTTCTCACTCCTTGTTAACCATTTTGTGTTTTATTTTTCTCCATAACACTTCTTAGCATCTGACATACTAGATATTTATTTTGTTTGTTGTGTCTGCCTCACTAGAATATAAAGGCGGGGATTTCTGTTTGTCTTGTTCATTGTTGTGCTTAGAACATTGCCTAGTAGTTCATCTATGTTGTTAGTTGCTCTCCAGTCAGCTCCAACTCATGGAGATCTTACGTATAACAGAATGAAACATTGCCAGGTCCTGCACCATCCTCATAATCATTGGTACGTTTGAGCCCATTGTTGCAGTTATTGTGTCATTCCGTTTCATGGAGGGGTTCCCTTGTTTTTGCTGAAACTGTGCTTTGCCAAACATGCCGTTTTCTAGTGATTGGTCTGTTGCAGCAGAATTTCCCAATGTAATAATGTCTTGATTTCTTGACTGCTGCTTCCATGGGCATTGATTGTTGATCCAAGTAGAATGAAATCTTCGACAACTTCAGTTTCTTCACCATTTATCATGATGTTGTTTGTTGGTCTAGTTGTTCTGACCTGTGAGGATTTTGTTTTCTTTATGTTCAGGTGTAATCCATATTAAAGGCCGTAGTTTTTGGCCTTCGTCAATAAGTATTTCAAGTCTGCTTTTAGCAAGCAAGGTTGTATCATCTGTGTATCAACAGCACTCAATAAACCTTTGAGTAAAAAAATTCCCATAGGAGTTCATTGGGCCCCTGCTTGAAAACCTTCATTGATAGGTTATTCTACCTCCTTTCTGAATAGCCCATTCCATTTGAAGATAACTACTCACATTCTCCTTATGCTTTCTCTTCTTCCAAGCTAAACATTTTTACCTCTTTACCTGTCTGTATATGATATGGTTTTCAAGTCTGTCACCATTTTAGTTATCTTTCCTATCTCTTTATCATTCTGTTATTTGTCCCCTAAAGAATGGCACCAGAACTAAAATCATTGGAAACATAGACTAAGAGTGGGAAGTTTTCCTCTTGATTTTGATATTCTAATTTTAATAAGGCAAAATGTGATTGAATTAATTTTTTATAATCATTGCTAACTTATTTCAAGTTTTTAATCTACTACAAAATCTCTGAATTATTCTTCATCAAGTTTATCTTCTGCTTTTGCAGTTGATTTTTCAACCAAAGTACAGGACTTTGCATTGCTCCTTTTAACCTAATAAGGAGTTTCCCTGGGTAATTTATACCTTTAATGTAGAAACTAGCAAGTGTAAATTATATCAGAAGCTAACAGAAAACTATTTCTGGTACATACGAGAGAATCACACTGTTGAGATGGATTTGTTGTGCCTAGATGTACCAGAGTGTATTTGAACCATTCATTGCAATCATGTGTCTTGTTTGCATCAGTTGAAGAAGGAATTCTAAGAGTTGATTTTAAAAAATAATTTTACCTCATAAATTCATTTCCTCTGGCTATGAAATTAACTTACTTTACCACCCTTCTCATTTTTGCCTCTTCTGATCACCACTTTCTTAGGCCACTAGGCCAGTATAATCTGTGACTCCTTCCCTTTGTTAGTCATCCAGTCTGAGAAATTCTTGCTTCTCTAATTCACCGTGCAACTATCTGCTTCTAATCTCTCCCCACTGTAATCCATTCTGTGTTTTGCTGGCAGATCAGTCTTTTAAAAGTTTCATTAATATCACTTTTATCATGTCACTCTCCTTCAGAGGACTCTCTGAGATTGAGCTTGAGCTTCTCATTGACTCATTTAGAGACCCTTCTATAACCTAGCCCTACTTGATTTACATTGCTGTGCTCTGCAACCCTCAGTGTAATCTTTCAGATGAAATTCTTGGCTTACATGCACATCTCTTCTCAGAATCCTCAGTCATTCACTCACTCAGCTATTCTTGTTCTTGCCAGATTGGTCCCTCTAAATGCTATTTCATTCCTTCCTACTATGTTGCTCCTTGAATGCCTCTTCAGCACACACAACCTATCTGTTTGAATCACCTTCCATGATAACGTCAGTCAAAATTGATCTCCTTTCTGTAAGCTTTGATTTTATTTATGTGTGTACCACAAAATTTATCATTTAGTCTTTGTTGTTTATATCAGGCTTTTCAGTAACACTGTGTGCTTCTTGATGGCAAGGAGTAGAAAAGAGGACTTGATTATTCACTAGAATGATTAGCTTAGCTTGTACTGTGTTCTTTTATGTATAAAATGTTACAGTTTGGGGTATTTTAAAAATTGGTATTTTTGAGACAAGTCAAACATAACAATTCTCTACTATAATTCATCCTATAGGAAACCCTTTTCCAGGGAGAAATGAAGAAGAAAACTGTACATACCTTAAATGTGGGCGATCAGGAGTATGAAGATATAGAAGGTAACTTTTCATTTTTATAAAGATTCTGTGTTGAAAGCAA
Organism: Trichechus manatus latirostris; assembly: GCF_000243295.1. NCBI lineage: Eukaryota > Metazoa > Chordata > Mammalia > Sirenia > Trichechidae > Trichechus > Trichechus manatus. Next base: position 2,586,719 of record NW_004444059.1, read on the forward strand.
AACTTGGCGTTCCCAAACTGTTCATTTGTATATATTTCAAAATATACGAGGAGTTTGTTTTTACTTTGTTTTATTGTTCTTAATTTCTGGAATAAGACACCTAAATAAGTAAACCGAAAAAACCAAACCTATTGCCGTCAAGTCAGTTCCCACTCATAGTGATCATATAGGACAGAGTAGAATTGCCCCATAGGGTTTCAAAGGCTGTAAATCTTTATGGAAGCAGACTGCCACATCTTTCTGCCATGGAGTAGCTGGTGGGTTTGAACAGCTGACCTTTTGGTTAGCAACTAGGAGCTTAACCACTGCAACACCAGAGCTCCTTCCTAAATGAGCAGTACACAGTTTTGTTGTTGTTTTTAATTGATACAAGTTTTTGGTTTATTGAACTGTTTTTTAATTCTTGCTCTCTACTGGTTTAGGAATTACATACGCTTTCTTTTGGGGTAGGGGGCAGGATCTTTTAAAAAAAATAGTCATTGACATTTCCTTCTGTGTACTTAAAATCTAAAGTTAATATTCTAATCTTCACAGTTAACAATAGGAAAGCTTTGTTGTGTGTTGTCAGGTTGATTCCGACTCGTAATGATCCTATAGGACAAAGTAAAACTGCCCCATAAGGTTTCCTAGGCTGTAATCTTTTTTTTTTTCTTATTGTAGTTTAAGTGAAAGTTTACAATTCAAGTTAGTCTCTCATTCAAAAATTTATACACACACTCTCTTGTGACCCTAATTGCTCTCCCTATACTGTGACAGCACAGTCCTCCTTTCCACCCCTGATTTCCCGTGTCCATTCAACCAGCTCTTGACCCTCTCTGCCTTCTTATCTCACCTCCGGACAGAAGCTGCCCATTTAGTTTCATATATCTAATTGAGCTAAGAAGCGCAGTCTTCACAACCATCATTTAATGTCCCATAGTCCAGTCTAATCTTTGTCTGAAGAGTTGGCCTTGGGAATTGTTTTAGTTCTGGGTTGACAGAGATTCTGGGGGCTGTGCTTTCTGGGGTTCCTCCAGTTTCAGTCAGACCATTACATCTGGTTTTTTTACTAGAATTTGAGTTCTGCACCCCACCTTTCTCCTGCTCCATCAGGGACTCTCTGTCGTGTTCCCTGTCAGGGCGGTCATTGGTGGTAGCCAGGCACCATCTGCTTCTTCTGGTCTCAGGCTGATGCAGTCTCTGGTTTATGTGGCCCTTTCTGTCTCTTGGGCTAATACTTGTGTCTTTGGTGTTCTTCATTCTCCTTTACTCCAGGTTGTTTGGGACCAGTTGATGCATCTTAGATGGCACTCACTAGGCTTTTAAGACCCCAGACACTAGGCTGTAATCTTTACGGGAGCAGATTGCCAGGTCTTTTCTCCAGTGGAGCCGCTGGTGAATTTCAACCCGTTCTTTCAGTTAGCAGCCAAGCGCTTAACCAGTGTGCCACCAGAGCTCCTTAGAAGAAACTTAGAATACCTTAATTCTGATCATCCTACTCTTGACGTAAATATAGGTTATCGTTATCCATTACTTTGGTTCTTTTTTTGTTTTGTTTCGTTTTTCTCAATACCACAAATTAGATCATTTTTTATACAGATAATGTTTGGGTTTCTTTGTTCACAGTTCCTTCTTGTTTTTCATACCTTCTTTCTGAAATGACTTTTTTTTGTTTCTGGGGGTGGGAAATGCAGACTTTAAGAAGTTCTTTTAGTGAAGGTCTGTTGGTGGTAAACTCGTAAGTTTTGTCTTTTTAATCCTCTTGAAACTATTCAAAGATTGTTTTAATGGTTGTATAATTCTTGATAAATGCTGTTTTTCTTAGCACTTTCAAGATATGTAACCATTTTCTAATTTCTGTTGTGCTGTCAAGAAATCTCTTCTCAGTCTGTTTTCCCGCTTTCAGCTTCGAACATCTTGTTTTCATTTTTGATGTTGTTCAGTTTTGCTGCATTGTTACTAGGCATGGATTATTTTCACTTTTTCTGTTTAGCATACATTGTTTCTGTTATCTGTTGGTTCATGATTTTTTATCATTTCCCAGCCATTACCCATTTAAATAGTGCCTCTCCTTTATTTTCTTCTGGACTCCAATTAGTATGTTAGACCTTGTTCTGATCTCATTTCTCAACTTCTCTTTCAAAGTTTACATCTTCTTCTCTAGTGTAGGTAATTTTCTAAAATCTCTCTTCCAGTTCATAAATATTCTTTTCTTTTGAGTCTAATCTGCTGTTTAATCATTTGGTGTAATATCTGAAAATTCCGATGTTTTATACCAGTGGTTATCTAAATCTCGTTTCTGCTGATTCTTACTCAGCGTGGCTTATTTTCTTAGGTTTGGTACTGTTTGATTATGAGCTCACATTTGATTACATTTAATTTATGGCATCCTGAGGGCCTAAACTGGGGGTGCTTTTCTCTAGAAGATTTGCTTCTTTCTGGACCCATGCTGGGACCACTTCAGCCCCGTTTGAGGATCTTGACTTAATACTGGAATCTCTTGTGATGGGTTCCCCTACCTATGGTGACCCTAAGCCTTAGCCCCTGTGTCTGTGCACTAGTATTGACATTTGCACCCAGGTCAACCCCAGTTCTTCCATTTGCTTGATGTATACTGTTCACATTTCAGCTCACCATTTTTATTTTTCTGTTGAATCCTGGAGTTTCTTTTGTTTGCTTATGAGCCAGCAATGCATAGTTTTATTTGTTACATTGCTGGTAGGAGTTTAAATTGGTACAAACCTTTAGGAGGGTAAATACTGCCATTATAAATGTACAGACATGTTGACCTAGCAATTCTATTTTTAGAAATTTATCCTATAGATAGACTTAAAAAATGTGAAGTAACAAAGTTATTTATTGAAGCATGGTTTGTAATAGCCAAAGGTTGAAAACAAGTGAATGTCCATTGATAGGTTCAAAAAAAAAAGTACAGAAATCGTGTGTATAGTGTTTTAGCATTGGTGTGAAGAAGGAGGTGTGAAAGAATATGTATTAGGATTTGCTTGTCTATGCATTTAAAAATATTCTCGGAAAAGCATAAAGAAACTCACAGTTGTTACTTATTGAGTTGGGTGGAACGGGATAGATGTGAGTGGGAGACTTTTCACCTTATTTTACTTTTTGAACCATGCAAGTATATTACTTATTTTAAAATTAAATTAATGAAAGATTTTTCTCACTCCCCCTACCTTCGCTAAAAAAATAAGATAGTCAGTGTTGAAATGATTGATCTCAAGGAGGGAGTATGTTTGTTATAATTTATCCAAGATTTAATTGCTTTGTAGTAGAGGGCCTTTTTGAGTATCTAGTTCACCATACTGCCAGAAACATGAGTCATAAAATTTTGGTTAATAAAATTTTGGTTTGGAGAACTCAAAAGCATGTGACTATTTTACCTTAACAGGCGAAGGAAACAGAGATAACACTGCTGCCACTGTTCTGTTATACAGTGAAGCTGACAGATGTCCAATATGTCTTAATTGCCTGTTAAAGAAGGAAATTGGTTTTCCAGAAAATTGTAATCATGTCTTCTGCATGACCTGTATTCTTAAATGGGCAGAGGTAAGTCTGAGAATAAGTATTAACTGCAGTTGTTAGTATGTAAATTATTTTATACAAGTTTGATATTTTGTTGTCATGTTTTGCTTTATTCTTTTGACTTAAGTGATATGCTACCGTATTTTAATTCCCTAGCATGATTTTATTACACCTAGTCTGAAGTATTGATTTTGCCTTTCATAAATCATTTCACAATAATAAATTTTGCCCTACTTTGGCCAAATTTGCCTGTGCATCTTTTACACAACTGTAAGCTTTATCCAAAAGGACGACGTCCCTAAATAGAGGTAGAGCATGGTGCCCCACCAGCTCTCATAGTCCAGTTGTGGGAGTTATAGTGTATTTATATTATTATTTGAATTACATGTGTTTATTTAATTGTACTTTAAACGCATCTAGTATGTAAAGTACAAGTGATCTGTCATGTTTTATTTATCAAAACTTTATTAAAGCACATATTATAATGTATTATTTTTAATGTGTTTCATTCTCTCCTCCACTGGCCTTTAATATCTTTGAGGGTACTGAGTCTTTCATTTCAATATTTATAGTGCCTGGACTATATTGGATAAAGTATGTGCTTAGTAAGAATTTTTTAAATATATAATTGAATGGAAATAACGTAGTTACCCATAAATAGTATACATCACAACAGATTAGCAGTGTATCTATTGATGATTCTTTGGCTTAGTGGCTTTTTTAAATAATGAACTTAACTTTAGGAGGAACTCAGCATATCAAAAACAGTTTGTAAAAAAGTTTGTTTCTTGTGTAATTAACAAAATACTAAATATCAACACTATTCAGCTGTCCTCGGTTTTACTTTTCTTATTTCTTCCCAGACCTGGCTTACATGGTGTGTAGTCTTTATATAGAACAGTTAAAATCTGTGATTTCTTTTTTTTTATATACTGTATTGTAAGCCTGTTTTTTCAAGTTGCTAAAAAATATTCTTAGTTAACATTTTTAATGCCTGTGTAATATTCCACCATGTTGATACATTATGATTTACATATTTTGTCCAAAGTCCAATTGAGTAGAGGATTATTGTGGGAAATTGTTTTAAGAAAGCGTCGTCTATACATTTGTAGGTATTATATGTTTCATTCTTAAACCACATTACCTTGTTCCTCCCCCCAAAAATAACTTTTACTAACTGCAGTGATTTTGCCCTGGGCTGTTATTGAGAAATGTTATAAGAAATAAAACTAGGAAAACGGCATTTGTGTAGGAGATTATTAAATGTGTTCCCTGTTTTTGAAACACTTTATGAAAGACACCTTTTAGAGTTAATTTTAAGAATAAATTTGCTTTAATTGTTATTGGTCTCAATTATATATGTGAATTGGCAGGTTTAAATTTTTATTTTGTTCTGTTTGCTTTTACTATCTTATACTGTTTTGTTTGTGGAACCAAAGCATTATTATGTTTTTTTTTTTTTTTTAACATTTCTTATTTGCTTTATTATGAAGTATGTCACATATGAGGAGTGTATAAAACCTTATGTTTGCAGTTAGACAATAATAACATAAACATTTATCTACTCACTGCATAGTTAAGAACTAGAACATTGCCAGTATTTGGAAGCACCTTATATGCCCTCCCCATCAGAGATAACCATGAATATGTGTGTGTGTATCTCTCCCTTAATTTTGTTTCATTTGCCCCCATGGATGTGTTCCTAAATTATATATACAGTTTTATCTGATTATAAATTTTGTACAAAAAGAAAATGTATATTCTTTTGTGAACCTGCTTCTTTTGTTCAACATATTTTTAAAATTCTATCCATGTTAATGTATATAACAGTTGACTTTTATGTTTTTCATACATGTTCTTGTATGACTAGACCACAGTTTATCTGTTCTACTGGACATTTGGGTTGTTTCTAGTTTTTGGCCACTATGTTCCAGGTTTCTACTAGACAGTGCCAGGCACATCTATATTTTAACCATTGGTGAATATTTTTAAGTTTGAAAATACTTGATAATATATAGTGAATTGCAATCAACCCCTTTCTAGCATGTAATATTTTTCCTCCTTTGTGTTATTCCTTCAGATATAAACTTTTTGTTGAAGGTAAATTGCTTTTCAAAAGAAAGTACTTATCTGCTGTACTACTATCATAAATTGTGGTGTTGTTTAAACAAAAATAATTAACCTTGAAAATGGAAAATAAACAGAATATTCTGAAGTGTTTCATCGTCCCTAATGGGGATAGTAACCGTCAGTTAAATAAACCGTTAAGCTGAGCAGTAAGAAGAGCACAATCTACTAATAAATTGCTCATTATAAATTATAAGTGAATGCTAGTTAACAAAATCACTTAGGCTTTAAACTAAATTTTCAGTTCGAATCTTTTATTGTAAGCACTTTGACAAATAGAATCAGATTTCAAATTCTCCAGTTGTTAGTCATTAGTTACTACAGTGTCTCCTCTCCTTCTTAACCTCATTCTGTTTTTAAAAAGAGGCATGCAGTTTATTTTGGAGTTCAGAATCAGATAAGTGTTCATATTCACTGTCTTCTAATGGACCAGGCCTTTTGGTAAGGCTTTCTTATACATTTTTTCATTCAATTTCCTTTAATTCACAATGTTAATGTTTTATTTGACATATAAGGGAGGGACTTTCAACTGAAGTTTGTTTCCAAATACCTCAGGATAACCAGAACTTAAAAATATTTTTAATTAATATGTAGTGTAAAATTTTACTAAAGTTGCCATTTTAGCAGGAGGAGGATAGAAATGTGGTTGGAAATCTACATAATAAGAAAACAATACAAAAAAGCATTCAGGGTCATCGTCCTAGACTTTTCTGTCATTAAGAAAGAAGATTCAGCTGAACATTCTGAAATTTGTAGTTGAGGGTCACTGAAATACGATTCAGAAGCACCAAAAAGAAGGACTCATTTATTAACTTTTACCATAATATTTTAGGCATTGAAAAAATTGTGCTTTGTAAGGAAACCAGTATTTAGAAAAGTTACACAGTCTAGTATATTTATTTTGGACAGACTTCTGAAAATTTTTATGCCATTAAAATATCTATATCCAAAATCAAAATTAGTTTGAATCTCTTTGAGCTCTAAAATTTTGGTCCTGTGGTTATTTCAAAGAAAAGTTGTGTAAGGACTTTAAAATGAGTAACTGAACTTCTGTAATCACTAGGCATTTCATACAATCTACTTTACCTAGAGCAAAGGATTCAGGATAATGGAACCTGTGGTGGCCTTCTTGGCCTATGGTTTAATATCCTACCCTTGGGAACACTCGAATAAATTTGAAAATAAGCATGTCTGCTATGACTGTGTTTAGTTTCAGGAGCTCTTTGATGGTAAGCTTGTTGGTTTATAAAATAATGACATGGATGGTTCAGCACTCGACTACTAGCCAGCCAGAAGGTTGGCGATTTGAACCCACCCAGGGGCATCTGAGAAGTCAGGCCTGGCGATCTACTTCTGAAAAGTTACACCCTTGCAAACCCTGTGAAGCAGTTATACTCTGCACACATGGGGTCGCCATGAGTTGGAATCGCTTGACGGCAACTAACAACAACGTAGAAATAGAATATTGAACTAAATAAAGATACAATAACTGACACTTAAAGGAAGGTTTGAAAGTTCTGTTAGTCTAAACCATTATATTGGAGCCGAGACGGTGAAACAAAGGCCTTTGAACTGATGATATGTATAGAGCCAATACACCAAAGTTTGTCAGCCATCCAGTTAAAAAGTTATTTATTTTACTCAGACTGTGAGCAAAAAGACAATCTAAACATATTGAGACTTTTTAATTTGCACATAATTTTAGTTTTGATTGTGTAGATTTGAAGCAAGTAATTAGAAAGATAAAGGCTAGAGATGTCTGACACATGGTTGGTAGCAGTGACGGCTCTTATCAATTATGATGCCCTGCAGACAAGAAGAATCCCTTAGCACCCACACACACAGGTTAAGAAAATAGGAGAACTTATAATTTGGCACAGTAGCCAACAAGTGGTTAAATTTTGGCCTTGAAGGATTAAGGTTTGCAGACTTAAGAACGTTTCATGTTTGAGTCGTGTAAGAGTTGTTATTCTGTTTAAAGGGACATGCAGTATATGTGACTAGATATCCACCAGGTGTCTTGATACCCATTAGGTTCTTTTAATTAATTTTAAAAATATGAATAGCTTTCCTAGTATAAGCAAATTATTCTTCCTCAACTTATTTATCTCAGTTCTCTACTTCATATCGAATGCTGACAGCTTCAGTTTGAGAAAAATAGTAAAGTTAGTGAAATTAAAACTGGAAAGTTGGCAAAGGCATGTTTTGTCTCATGAGACTAGAAATGAAGGAATCCATTCCTAAGTCATCTCTATTTGATTCTAAACTGCAATTTTATATAATAGACTCTATTTCTTAGTAGGAAAGATAAATGTTCTAGAGATTCCCATGAACAGACAAACCTACCTATAAGCATAGGTACTAAGATATAGTCTTAAAGCACTTTAACACTTGCTTCTCTCTCTCTAGGAGGGCTATCTGTAGGCAGCCTATGTGATTGAGGATAGAGCAGCAGCAGGAGGCAAGAAATATTAGAAATCAAGAATCCTGAATTCCCAAATAAGGAAGGTTTCCTATTCTTTCATTTAAATATGGGTTTGTCTGAGCTGGGAATTTACAGTGCTTCAGAATACTAGGGTATGTTTTACTGAAATCATTAGGAGGATTTTTTTTTTAAATCAAAATTGCCTCCTTAACTGATATAACCTTAGTACAGAGAACTCATAGTAAAATGTATGCCCTGTGCTTTGATGCACATTACAGTGTAAAGCAGTAATCAAGTTCTATTTTATAGTTGCATCACAAAGTTGAATAGTGATATTGAACTACTTTGATTGTGAAACTAGTTAAATTCGATACTTTTTAAATTATTGAAATGAAAACCTTATTAAACAGGTGAATAATTGGGATATTTCTTTTGTATATAAGGAAATAACGATGGATAAGTGGAGCATTTTTGTTGTATGTAAGGAAAACAAAATTTGGAATAATGTTCTTCAAAACTAAAATCACATTTTAATAGATATTTATAATGTTTTATATTAGTTTTAAATGGATTTTTTAAACCTCACAACTTACAGATTAGTTATTTGAGTGACACTGTACTTTGAAAACTAAAATTAAAATGTCTTTGAGATTTTCTGGATGGATATCTACTGGTTATAAGGATGAGATATCCTTGGGAATGCCTCAAAATCAGGCCAAACCAAGCCTTTTTTTTTTTTTTAAAGCCTATTTATAAAATTTTTCTGTGAAAGCTATTTGGTCATCACATGTTTGATGCTTTAGTATCTATTAATGATGATGTCTTTGAACTTTGGTGTGCATTAAAGTAGCCTTATAAATTTTCTTACACAATATATTAATTAAAAAATTAAAAATCTGCTTTTTTAAAAAATCTGTTTTTATTTCTTTTTCATTAAATTCTTCTAGTCCCTCTTAATTTATTGAGGTACACTATGTAGACTTCACTTAGAATAACTGAATTTCTTTTGTTTCTGTTTTGAAATACTTTGCTAAACTGTTTTTTCTAAGGTCTGAAATGGATAGCACCACTTCTTAGTAGCCATAGCAAAGATATTTTGTCTACCACAGGAAGCTTGTTTTCTTACCTATGTTTCCCTTAACTAGAGAGGATGACTCAATTTTAAGAAATTTTTTTGATGGCTGAGCCTGAGCCAAACAAAAATCTCAATTTATTTTTCTAGTGTTAACTAGAAGATTATCTTTAGGAAATTTAAGTATATATAAGTAGTGATAATATATAGCAGTGGTTTTCAGACTACTACTTTTTTTTTCTGTTTTCTTTCTTTTTGTTTTTATAATAACAGTGGAATCCTTTCTTCAAATGAACTCTTAGACAAATCCATGGCAATTATGCTTAAGGAAAACAGACCAAAAACAAATGAAATCTTACTCAGACCTCCAGTACTTGAAATAGATCAAATGGAATGGCTCAGGTTAAAACTGTCAGTTTGAAAATTATAAAGGAAAGACTGCCATGTAGCTAATGTCAACAGAGGAAATTTAATAAAGAAGAAAATGAGATGGTGTGATTCCAGAGTCTTTGAAAGATTCGATGCATCTGATATAGGATAAATTTCTTGAACACGGTGGCTTTCTCTGGATCTTAGTAAGTGTTACAAATTGAAATAGATATGGTAATAAAATGAAATACTTTAATGACGATATATATATTACGAAGTTTGCAGTTTCCAATAAAAAATCATTAAGAACTCATGGCTCTCACGTGTGTGTATATATATATGTATATATGTATATATACACGTTGCAGGTTATCTTTTTGTTAATAAAGCAAGCTTTTTTCTTATTAGTCAGTTAAGTTAGTTGAAATTTAGAAGACCTTGCACAGTTCTTAGTATATGCCACAGATCTTTTAATTGCTTTATACTTACAATTAATTTTCATAAAAACTGTAGAGGTAAGTTCCATTGTTATACTCATTTTCACAAATGAGATAACTTCAGGCACAGAGAGGATATCTATATAACTTTCTCACAGTTACACAAGGGCATACACATTTGAAACTAGGCTGTAAATCCAGAGCCTGTATATATTTGTCTTAATAGTTTTTAAGAAAACAGTTTTATTGTTTTATCTATTTCTGAATGTTTGTTTAAATTTGCCTATAAAATTTTGAAACTTTGAAAATAATGAACATTTGACAGTTTTTAGTTTTAAATAGTCTTTTAAATACAAACAAGTATTACTATAACCTAAGTACTCTAAAAAATTTCATAAGTAAATGCTAACGTGATAAACTGTAATCACAGAGATAGTTACGATATTAAATTCTTTGAACTAGAGTTGCTATTTGCAATGCATTATTAAAAATATGTGGACAGCTTTGTTGCTACTTATAGCAAAGCTGCTTAAAGTCAAGCTTTCTGTAGGGAAAGTAATAGCATGTTAAATCCGTATCACTTGGAAGTAAGCTGAGTTGGCTTCTACCAGTCTGAACCCATTTAATATGGTAAGGTCACATTTCCTAATTCAGATGTGGTAAAGCATTTTCTATCAAGGCCTATTTAGGAAAAGAAAAATCACATTTTAACAGAGTGGTAAAAAGTAACTCAGTTTGTAATTTGGCTACTTTCAGAGTGACTCTTGAGTTTTGTGGAAATGTGTTCTCTGCTCAAGGGTCATACGTTGTCTGTTTACCTGTGCTTGTATAGTAATTATCTTGATATGTGCCAAAATCTAGAAAGGCAAAGATCATTTTTTCTCACTAAGGAATAATATAGCTTATCGAGATTCCATTAAAAGGAGGTTATTGTGAAGAGAAAGCCATAGATACTTTTATAATCCTTAATTTTATCCATTTTCAAATCCTAAATTTTTTTGTCTTAGACTGTTTCGTCTCATTTCACAGAGAAAAGAGTCATCTAATAACTATTTAGTAGCAGTTACTATACTGTGATCTTTTAGGCTATTCTGTTAAATTGTTAAAATCTTTTTTACTTTTGTAACCATAGGTATTAATATCATCTTTTGGTATTTTATTCATAGGCTGGAGAATCTTCCCTCCTACCCTTTTAGAAACATACTCCATCTTATGTTATTTAAATAATAAAGCCCATTCTTATATAAATATTTACTAGCATTATGAGAAAAACTCTTAATTATAGTTGATGGAGAGTAATTTTGAGAGCACAGCAAATATGTTTATATCAAAATAAGTAAGTTGGTTTAAAATCATCATAGAACCAATTTCCATAAATATAATGAATGCCTACATACAAGTTTTCAAAACATCAGCAACCTAATTAAAAAGAACATGAATAGACACTTTAAAGAAAAGGAACATTAAATAGTACTTACAGATGTGAAAATATGCTCAACTTACTCATAAAAAAGGAAGTGTAAATTCAAACTATTATGACATTATGCTGTTAAGAATGAGGTAGCTCTAGATTACTAGTATGGATCAATTTAAGATACATAATTAAGAGAACAAAAGGCAAAATTCAGTCCAGCATTTAAATAATTGTATTATATATTAAAAAGATGCACATTTATATGTATATGCACTGGCTATGTCCAAAAGGATCTATAAGAAGCTGCCTGGGGTGGGGGAGATATGGGTGACTGAGGGAAGGGATGGGAGAAATCCTTAATTTTCTTTGTATTTTTTTAAATGTTTTTATCATGGGCACATGTTGCCTATTCAAAATAATTTGAGGAGAGGTGGGTATTAAGTTATATAATATTTAGATCTATAAGGAACCTGTCCAGGCCATTCCTTTTACAGATAATTTAAAGTTTCCCAGATTTAGCATAACAGAGCCAGCTTTCAATCACAGAGCTACTGATTTCAGCCTAGGGCTCCTTTCGTTATACCAGTAGTTCTTTAATGGGCAGCAGGTCTTAATAGATGGCAACAGAGTTCTTGTCTCTCTTGTTTGTGGTTGTATTCTAATTATCTAGCATGTAGCAGGTGCTCAGTAAATGTTTGAGTGAAATGAAACAAATTTAAAATATTTCTTGCTCTGAGGCATGATACAGGCTGAAAGTATTTCATTCCCATTGCCTTTGTGGGGATAAGCATTTTTCTGATTTTTCGTGTTATTGTGAAAAACTTACTATATGTTTGGTTTAGTTTAATTGATCTGTTCTAAAGAAATTTCTAAAGTTATAATTTGTTAATCCTTTTTCAGACAATGGCTTCCTGTCCTATTGATCGAAAACCTTTCCAGGCAGTGTTTAAATTCAGTGCGTTGGGAAATTACATTAAGGTAAGGCAGGTTGTATTTTGCAACATGAACTGTATTAAACTTAATTGAGGCAGTTTTGCTTTGATAGATTTGCAGTTTGAGTATATTTGAAAATTGTTCAACTTTAGGCTTATTATGTGATTATCATTCTTCCTCAGCACGACAAGTCCAGACCTTTTAACAAGGGTACAAAAATTATGAACCTTTCTTCCTTTGCCCCCTAAAGAGAGAGTGTCCGTAGTGGTTATCTTATAATTTCTCACAAAATGTATTAGATCTCTGATGCTCTAAAAGAAATCTCACATTTACTCTTAATTATATAGAACACTTATATTTTAGAATTTTAGGACTTCCTGTATTTCAAAAATATTTACTAATCAATTGGATAGCGCTTGGAATACATTTCTTCATTGAAACAATGCTTGAAATGGATTCAAAACCAAACCCCACAAAAACTTAAATGTAAAATACCTGAAAATTACATTTGTATGAAAAACATTATAATGTTGAGAAGATTAAACTAATGAAATTAAATATAAAATAGTGTTTTTGTTCTTTTTTTTATTTATTCCCATACAAAAATTTATACATACATTGTTAGGTGACTCTAATTGCTCTCCCCATACTGTGACAGCACACTCCTCCTTTCCACCCCTGATTCCCCATGTCCATTCAACCAGCTCCTAACCCGCTCTGCCTTCTCATCTCACCTCCAGACAGAAGCTACCTGTTCAGTCTCTTTTATCTACTTGAGCTAAGAGAGACATTCCTCACGAGTGTCATTTTTTCTCCCACAGTCCAGTCCAGTCCTTGTCTGAACAGTTGGCCTCGGAAATTGTTTTACTTCTTGGCTAATAAGAGAATCCAGGGGCCATGCTTTCTGGGGTTCCTCCAGTCTCAGTCAGACCATTACGTCTGGTATTTTTGCTAGAATTTGAGTTCTGCACCCCACCTTTCTCCTGCTCCATCCGGGACTCTCTGTTGTGTTCCCTGTCAGGGCGGTCATTGGTGGTAGCCGGGCACCATTCTGATCTCAGGCTGATGAAGTCTCTGGTTTATGTGGCCCTTTCCTTCTCTTGGGCTAATACTTTCCTTGTGTCCTTGGTGTTCTTCATTCTCCTTTACTCCAGGTGGTTGGGACCAATTGATGCATCTTAGATGGCCGCTTGCAAGCTTTTAAGACCCCAGATGCCACTCACCAAAGAAGGATGCAGAACATTTTCTTAATAAGCTTTATTATGCCAGTTGACCTAGATGTCCGCTGAAAGCATGGTCCCCAGACCCTTACCCCTGCTATCTGTCCCTTGAAGTGTTTGGTTGTATTCAGGAAACTTCTTAGCTTTGGTTTAGTCCGTTTGTGCTGACTTCTCCTGTAGTGTGTGCTGTCCTTCTTCCCTTCACCTAAGATAATTCTTGTCTACTATCTAGTTAGTGAATAACCCTCACCCTCCCTCCCCACCCCTGTAACCATCAAAGAATGTTTTCTTCTGTGTTTAAACCTTTTCTTGAGTTCTTATAATAGTGGTCTTATATAATATTTGTCCTTCTGTGACTGACTAATTCACTCAGCATAATGACCTCCAGCTTCCTCCGTGTTATGTTTCACGGCTTCATTTGTTCTTTATTGTTGTATAGTATTCCATTGTGTGGATATACTATAATTTGTTTATCCATTTGTCCGTTGATGGGGCACCTAGGTTGTTTCCATCTTTTTGCTATTGTGAACAGTGCTGCAGTGAACATGGGTGTGCATATATCTATTAGTGTGGCGGCTTTTATTTCCCTCGGATGTATTCCAAGGAGTGGGATAGCTGGATCGTATGATACTTCTATTTCTAGCTTTTTTAACGAAGCGTCAAATCGATTTCCAAAGTGGTTGTATCATTTTACATTTCCACCAACAGGGTATAAGTGTTCTAGTCTCTCCACAACCTCTCCAGCATTTATTATTTTGTGTTTTTTGGATTAAGGGTAGCCTTGTTGGGGTGAGATGATATCTCATTGTAGTTTTGCTCTGCATTTCTCTAATGGCTAATTATTGTGAGCATTTCTTCATGTGTCTGTTAGTCGCCTGAATATCTTCTTTGGCGAAGTGCCCATTCATATCCTTTACCCGCTTTTTAATTGGGTAATTTGTCTTTTTGTTGTTGAGGTTTTTGCAGTATCTTATAGATTTTAGAGATTAGACGCTGATCGGACTTGTCATAGCCAAAATTTTTTTCCCAGTCTGTAGATTGTCTTTTGACTCTTTTGGTGAAGTCTTTTGATGAGCATAAGTGTTTGAATTTTAGGAGCTCCCGTTTATCCAGTTTCTGGTGCTTGTGCATTGTTACTTATGGTTCGTATTGTGTTTATGCCATGTATAAGGGCTCCTAGCATTGTGCCTATTTTTTCTGCCATGATCTTTATCATTTTCGATTTTATACTTAAGTCTTTGATCCAGTTTGAATTAGTTTTTGTGCGTGGTGTAAGGTATGGGTCTTGTTTCAGTTTTTTGCAGATGGATATCCAGTTATGCCAGCACCATTTGTTAAAGAGACTGTCTTTTCCCCAAGGGACTTTGGGCCTTTGTCAGATACCAGCTGCTTGTAGGTGGATGAATTTATGTCTGGATTCTCAATTCTGTTCCATTGGTTTATGTATCTGTTGTACCAATACCAGGCTGTTTTGACTACTGTGGCAGTATAATAGGTTCTAAAATCAGGTAGTCTGAGGCCTCCCTCTTTGTTGTTCTTCTTGAATAATGCTTTACTTATTCGGGGCCTCTTCCCTTTCCATATTAAGTCAGTGATTTGTTTCT
Organism: Trichechus manatus latirostris; assembly: GCF_000243295.1. Lineage (NCBI taxonomy): Eukaryota > Metazoa > Chordata > Mammalia > Sirenia > Trichechidae > Trichechus > Trichechus manatus. Next base: position 2,601,839 of record NW_004444059.1, read on the forward strand.
CCATCTCATTAAAAAATGCCAGTGGAATTTGGATTTGGGATTGCATTGTATCTGTAGATCGCTTTCAGTAGAATTGACATTTTCACAATTTGAGTCTACCTATCCATGAGCAAAGTATGCTTTTCCACTTACGCAGGTCTCTTTTGGTTTCTTGCAGTAGTTTCTTGTAGTTTTCGTTGTATAGGTCTTTCACATCTCTGGTTAGATTTATTCCTAAGTATTTTATCTTCTTGGGGGCTGTTGTAAATGGTATTCATTTGGTGATTTCCTGTTTGAGGTTCTCTGTTGGTGTAAAGGAATCCAACTGATTTTTGTATGTTCATCTTGTATCCTGGCACTTTGCTGAAATCTTCTGTTTGTTCAAGTAGTTTTCTTGTGGATTCTTGTGGTTTTCTGTGTATAAGATCATATCATCTGCAAATAGAGATACTTTTTACTTCTTCCTTACCGGTTTGGATGCCCTTTATTTCTTTTTGTAGCTTAATTGCTCTGGCTAGGATCTCCAGCACAATGTTGAATAAGAGTGGTGATAAAGGGCATCCTTGTCTGGTTCCCATTCTCAAGAGGATTGCTTTCAAAGTCTCTCCATTTAGGATGATGTTGGCTGTTGGCTTTGTATAAATGCCTTTAATTATATTGGGGAATTTACCTTCTATTCCTATTTTGTTGAGAGTTTTTGTCATGAATGGGTGTTGGACTCTGTCAAATGCCTTTTCTACATCGATTGATAAGATCGTGTGGTTCAAGTCTTTTGTTTTATTTATGTGATGGATTACAATGATTGTTTTTCTAATGTTGAACCATCCCTGCATACCTGATATAAATCCCACTTGATCATGATGAATTATGTTTTTGATATGTTGCTGAGTTCTATTGGCTAGAATTTTGTTGAGGATTTTTGTGTCAGTGTTCATGAGGGATATTGGTCTTTAATTTTCTTTTTTTGTGGTGTCTTTACTTGGTTTTGGTATCAGGGTTATGCTGGCTTCATAGAATGAGTTTGGGAGTATCCCATCCTTTTCTATGCTCTGAAATACCTTTAGTATTAGTGGTGTTAACTCTTTTCTGAAAGTTTGATAGAATTCTCCAGTGAAGCTATCCGGGCCAGGGCTTTTTTTTATTGGGAGTTTTTTAATTACTTTTTCAATATCTTCTTTTGTTATGGGTTTATTTAGTTGTTCTACCTGTTTGTGTTAGTTTAGGTAGGTAGTGAGTTTCTAGAAGTTTGTCCATTTCCCCTAGGTTTTCAAATTTGTTAGAGTGCAATTTTTTATAGTATTCTGTTAATGATTCTTTTAATTTCAGTTGGGTCTGTTGTGATATCACCCATCTCATTTCTTATATGGGTTATCTGCTCCTCTCCTGTTTTTCTTTTGTCAGTTTG
>NW_004444059.1:2603322-2608510 GCF_000243295.1 Trichechus manatus latirostris
TCTTTTGCTGCTCTTTTTCTGCTTGTTCCAGCTGTAGGGTTAATGTTTTGATTATGGCCCTTTCTTTTTTTTGGATATGTGCATTTATTGCTATAAACTAACTTCTGAGCACTGCTTTTGCTGTGTCTCAAAGGTTCTGGTAGAATGTGTTTTCATTCTCATTTGATTCTATGAATTTCTTTACTCCATCCTTAATTTCTTCTGTAACCCGGTAGTTTTTGAGCAAGGTGTTGTTCAGTTTCCCTGTGATTGATTTTTTTCCTTGCTTTTTGTATTGTTGATTTCTACTTTTATGGCTTTGTGGTCAGAAAAGATGCTTTGTAATATTTTGATGCTTTGGATTTTATTAAGGCTTGCTTTATGGCCTAATAAGTGGTCTGTTCTGGAGAATGTGCCATGTGTGTTGGAAAAGAAAGTATACTTGGCTGCTGTTGGGTGGAGTGTTCGGTATATATATATCCATGAGATCAAGTTGGTTGATTGTGGCATTTAGCTCTTCCGTGTCTTTGTTGAACTTTTTTCTGGCTGTTCCGTCCTTCACCGAAAGTGGTGTGTTGAAGTCTCCTGCTACTATTGTGGAGCTGTCTATCTCTCTTTTCAGTGCTGTTAGAGTTTGTTTTATGTATTTTGGAGCTCTGTCGTTGGGTGTGTGAATATTTATTATAGTTATGTCCTCCTGGTTTATTGACCAAAGGGTCCTTTCTCTTCCTTTGTGGTAGATTTTAAAGTCTATTTTGTCAGAGATTAATATTGTCACTCCTGCCCTTTTTTGAATGTTGTTCGCTTGATTTATTTTTTTTCTATCCTTTGAGTTTTAGTTTGTGTCTTTAAGTCTAAGGTGTGTCTCTTGTAGGCAGCATATAGATGGACTCTGTTTTTTTAATCCACTCTGCCGCTCTCTGTCTGTTTATTGATGCATTTAGTCCCTTTACATTCAGCGTAATTGTTGATGTGTATGAGTTAAGTGTTGCCTTTTTGATGTCTTTTGTGTGTGTGTGTTTCACACTTTCTTTATTCCACTTGATTTTCTGTGCTGAATCGTTTTTCTTTATTTTCTTTTCATCTTTTTCATTGTTGTTGATTTTGTATTTGCTGAGTCTTTATCTTTTTCTAGTTTTTTATTTTGACTTATAGGATTGTTTCCTTTGTGGTTACCTTAATATTTACCCCTATTTTTCTAAGTTTATACCAGTCTTTTATTTCTTTATATCTCCTTGACTTCCTTTCCATAGGAAAAATCTATGTCTACATGTTTTAGTCACTTTTTTGTGTTTTAATGTTGTCATCTTTTACATATTGACATGTTTCCCTATTTTCGGTGTTTTAGCTTTGGTTTATTTTTGTGACTTCCGTGTCTGGGTTGATATCTGGTTTCTCTGTCCTGTGTTCTAGTCTTGGGTTGTTATTGATTTTCTAACCAGAGGACTCCCTTTAGTATTTCTTGTAATTTTGGTTTGGTTTTTGCCAATTCCCTGAATTTCTGTTTATCTGGAAATGCCCTAATTCCGCCATCATATTTGAGAGACAGTTTTGCTGGGTATATAATTCTTGGCTGGCACTTTTTTTCCTTTGAGGCTTTATATAGGTCATCCCATTGCCTTCTTGCCTGCATGGTTTCTCCTGAGTAGTCCGAGCTTATCCTTATTGACTTGTTTGTAGATGACTTTTCGTTTATCCCTAGCTGCTTTTAAAATTCTCTCTTTATGTTTGGTTTTGGCAAATTTGATTATAATATTTCTTGGTGACTTTGTTTTGGGATCTACCTTATGTGGGGTTCGATGAGCATCTTGGATAGATATTTTGTCATCTTTCACAATATCAGGGAACTTTTCTGCCAACAAATCTTCATCAATTCTCTGTGTATTTTCTATAACCGCTCCCCTTCCCCCTCCCACCCTGTTTTGCTACTCCAGTCACTCGTAGGTTATTCCTTTTGGTAGAGTCACACATAATTCTTAGGGTTTCTTCTATTTTTTAATCCTTTCATCTGATTTTTCCTCAAATAAGTTGGTGTCAAGTGCTTTATCTTCAGTCTCACTAATTCTGACTTCCATTGCCTCGGTTCTGATCCTGTGACTTTCTGTTGAGTTGTTAATTCTGAAATTTTATTGTTAATCTTCTGGATTTCTGATTGCTCTCTCTCTATGGATTCTTGCAGCCTGTTAAATTTGTCATTATGCTATTCTCTAATCTTCTTAATTTCCTCTGTTGGATGTTCTGCGTTTTGCTTAATTTCCTTCCTAATTTCTTGAAGATTTCTGTATGTTAATCTTCTGTATTCTGCCTCCAGTAATTCCAAGAAATTTTCCTCCTCTGGAAAATTTCTAGATTCTTTATTTTGGGAGCTTGTTGAAGCCATCATGTATTGCCTCTTTATGTGATTTGATATTGACTCTTGTCTCCGAGCCATCAATAATTTATTACATTTATTTATTTTATGTTTGTTTACTGTGTCCTAGCTTCTTGTTTTGTTTTGATATGCCCAAATAGGCTGCTCATATGAGCTAGTTTGATTATTGGCACCTTTGAAGCTCTAATGTCCTGTGACCAAATGGTTAGATCTGTTACTGGGTGTGTGAGCTCAGGAGTCCGCCCACTCCTCCTTTATGAATTCAGCTCAGGTGCCCAGGTACATAGCCACTAAGTGTGTGTTGTAGGGTCTCACTTACAGTCCTAGACAGGCATGGGTGATTGGTGTAAGCATAGGCATCTGGCTGCAGCAGAAGGACACACTCTGAGCAAGGCAGGGGGCTGATGGCCACCCCTGAGTGTCCAGGAGGAATGCGTGTCCCTGTTCCCTAGAGTGCATAGGTGGGTGGGTTTTGCAGCTGGACTATGAGTACCTAATGCTGTTGGCCGTAAGGACTTGGGGGGCACCTGTTATTCATGGGCCTCTATCGCAGGTGGCTAGGTGGCATGCATGGAGCTGCTGGTTCTCAGGCCCCTGATGTGGGTAGGTGAAGAGCTTGCTTACTGGGCAGAGCAGTGTCAAATGTCAAGAGCCTGCCACTTCACAGCTGAAACAGTTGAAATTAGAGTTCCAGTATATACCCTGTTGTACTGCAGTAATGAGGGCCTACGCTGTTGAGATGGGCCCACATAAGTCTATGCAGGGGGAGAGGCACTCAGAGTCTGTGGATCCCTTATGCCTGTACCTAGGCAAAGAAGCTGTGCCTACCCTGGGTTCCTGGCTTAGGGGAGGTGGCAGTTTATTTTTTCCTGTTTGTTAATTTGTTCACTCTCCAGGGCAGTGAGAATGGCTTCGGGTATGTGACGGATGCTACTTCCGGACCAGGGGACTCTGCAATTTCTGACGCTGGTCTGGGACCCAGTTCAGAGCAGGGAGCGGGGAGGTAAATGGGACAGAGGTATTTCCCTAAGAGGGGTATTTTTGATGTTCGTAGTAGACCATACACAAGTACTTATCTTTTGTGGAGGGCTGCCTCTCACTGGTTCTGGGTGACCATGTAGAGTTTCTGGTCCTGGGTCTTTCCTGGTGCGGAGAATGCACCTTCCGAGCATGGCTGCTTGCCTGGCTTACCACTCCCCACCCCAGCTGATCAGGCCTGAAGGACTCAGCTCTCACCGGGTCAGGTCTGGCAACTCCTCGGCGCTTCTGAACCATCTCTCCCTCCCCCTGCCACTCAGTCTGGTCCTCAGCTCTGCCTTTGATGTTCAGGGCTCCCAGAATAGTCATATATAATCGAATCACTTGTTTTTCCGGGTCTTTGTTGTAAGAGGGTCCACTGGAAGTGTCTGACTACTCCGCCATCTTGGCCCCGCCTCCATGTTTTTGTTCTTAAATACTGGTATTTGAAGGGAATTGAGCTTAATTGGAGAATGACGAAGGGTATGTTGTATACTTTGAGAGGGACTTCTCACAGTTTCAAGCGTGGCATGAGCAGATGACCTTGGTCTTTTGTTAAGTCCAATTATTGTAGAGTTTAATCCTCATAATTTCTTAGAAATGTACACACATCTCATCATTGTTACTTATGATTGAGTCATGATGATGATTTAGTTGACATTTTTTGGCTTTCAGAAAAATAAGTAAAAGAAATAGTACATTCCTGAATTAATGAGTAAAATTTAGAAGAAAAGGGAAAAGGGGAGAGCTGGTTAAGTAAAATGTGTGAGAAGGTGATTTCTTGAAATATCATTAGCAAGTCAAGAATGATAAATAGCTAGAAATGAGATACTCAATATATGCATACATAATGCCATTGATAGGCAAAGTACACTGTTCCCAGGTAGCACTACTAGTCCATGACAGCTTGTTTGCTGTGTATGTGAGTAGGAAAGCAGATGGAAGCAATGTACAACTGCAGTATTCTCAGTGTAGGTATTTATACTTTGATATATTTTTACTAAACGAGTTCTTGATGATATACACTATAGACCAGACTGCAATTCAAGTAAAATGACATATGTAAAAAATGATTTGCTTGTCTAACTTGGAGACTTAGAAGATATTTCTTGTCATGTGCGAAATTTTCTACGTTAATTGTGTAGCTTGGAGAAAAGATATGACATGTAAGTGTATGGTATTATAATCAAAATTAAAGCATAGCTTATTTGAATGAAGACATATTCTCTGTTTCTCCAGACTATATTATTGTTACTAAAGGTTCTTTATCATGAACTAGCTCCATAAGATAGTTTCCTGTGAAATTCTGTTCAGTTGCTTAGAAAAAAAATGTACGTTTTATTCAAATATTTTACTTAAATTAAAGTTTGATGCAGTGCTCATCTAATTTTGTCAGACTTAAAAGATATTTCTTGTCATGTGAGAAATCTTCCACATTCTCTTAATATCTTCCTTTGATCTTCTTTTGAATCTGTCACTTTTTTATCCTCCTCTCCCTTACAACTCAACTTCTTGAATGTGACATCTATACTTGCTTACTCCGTTTTCTCAGTTCGTTCACTTTTCAATTTCCATATAGCTTTCACATCTGTCATTTTACTTTACTAAAACTGTTCTCACTAAGATCCAGAATAATCTTCTGACTGCCAGATCTCATGGTTTATTTTCAGTGTGTAATGTTGTTGACTACTCTCTGCTTCCTTTGGCTTTCAGGACATCCTTCTCTTGTTATTATGTATGTTTTACTTACCTGATCTTTGACAATCTACTTTGCCGTTTTCTTACCCTCATTTCTTTTCTTTCTTGTTTTTTTTTTTTTAA
>NW_004444059.1:2614003-2638179 GCF_000243295.1 Trichechus manatus latirostris
CTTTCTGTTCTCCCCCTGTTCTGGAACTCCAATCACTTGAAAATTTTAGCTTTTGATTGTATCCCACATAACTCTCAGGGTCTCTTCATTTTTCTTTGTTGTTTTTTCTGAGTTTTCCTCAAACAGAGTTGTATCCAAGTGTTTGTCTTCAATTCCACTGATACTGTCTTTCACCGATGGAAATTTGTTTCTCAGCCCTTCTATGACACCATCCATTTCTGAAATTTTGTTGTTTATCTTTGGGATTTCTAATTGTTGTTTTTGTATAATTTCTAGTTGTGAAGTTTTTGGGTATTATGTTCCTGCATTATTTTCCTGAATTCTTCCAATTTTTTGTCTGTATTTTCCATGAATTTGTGTGTTTCTTCCCCATTTTTGTCTGGATTTTGCTTCAGCTCTTGAAGAATTCTGAGTATGAGAGATTTGAATTCCCTGTCAGGTAGTTCTAGTGCCTTTTCTTCCACTGGAAAGTCATCTGGTGTTTTATTTTGGATGCCTACTGGAACCATCCTGTCCTGTTTTTGTAAAAGTTTTGATATTGTCTGCTGTCTTCGGGGCATTCGGTAGTTATTTTTCTCGTTTATTGCTTGTAGTTTTGTTTGTTTCGTCCTTTTTTTTTTAATTTGGCTATGTCTGAGCAGGCAGGCTCTGCGTTCTTTGTTGTTTGCTCGTCTGTGGGCACAATACTTTTCACCGCCTCCAATTGGCAGATTCAGTCACTCAGGTATGGTACAGCAGGGCAGGTCTAGCTGAAGAGGAGTTACTGGGATGGTTGTTTGTGGCACTTACTACAGCCACCATGGTGGGTTGGTAATCAGTGCAGGGCAGGTTCCAGTAGGCCATGCCTGTGCTGCTTGGTGGTGTGATGTCAAGCACGCGGTGCAGGTAGGCAGGATGTAGCGGGGAGATTGTTATGTGTGGAGCTAAGATGGATATGGGAGAGAGGAGAGAGGAACAGGAGCCAAAAACATACAAACAAAAAAGGATGCTAGGGGAGTTTGCCGTTGGAGTGGATAGATGAGCAATTATGAAATGGAGAAAAACAAAAAGGGGAAGAGGAAGAATAAAAAGAAAAGAATAGAATGAATAAATAAAAATCGGAAAGGGAAAAGAACCGCAAAGTTCCCAAGGATCCCACCGGTGCAGCTATGAGGTCTGGGGAAGTTGTTCTCAGGTGTTGCAGTACAGCCTGGCTAGAAGGCATAGGGGTATAAAACGCCAGATATTCAGGGAACAGAAAGAGAAGGACGATATAGAGAGATGAGGAACTGAGTAATGAAAAAAGGGAAAAAGAGGGAAAAGAAAACAAAACAAATTAAAAAAGAAAAAAAAAAAAGAACAAGAAAAGCCCCCAAAAAAACAGAAAAAAAAAACCAATGAAAAAAGAAATGCCGTGTGCAAGCCAAGGGGGTAGGCTTCAAGCCGCACAGCCCCACCTATCTAGAATGGGCTCCCAACTTAAGAAAAGGAAAAGAAAGCTAACAAACAACCCCAAACAAACAAACAAACAAAAGCACCAGGATCCCACCAGTGCTGCAGCCAGACCGGGAACCAGCTCCACACTTTGAACGGAGCTCCGCAGCCCCTCAGGAAGAAGCAGAGATGGCACACGGAGCCAGGTGTTTGAGCGAAAGGAGGGGGAGGCGGTGAGAGATAAGGAAGAAATCAAAAGAAGTGGAAAAAAAGCAACACCAGCAGCCAACAAACGGCACTCAGAGAGCCAGCTAGTGCAGGCTAGTGGAATCCAAGCAACCGGTGCTTCCCAAACAAGAGACTGTGTCCGCGGGAAACAGAGGAGGCCGAGTGTGGGTGAAGAAGGGTAGGGGGTGGGAAAACGTATATCACAAATTACCGGAGCTCCGCAGCCCCTCAGGAAGAAGCAAAGATGGGGCACAGAGCCAGGTATTTGAGCGAAAGGGGGGGGAGGTGGTGAGGGGTAAGGAAGAAAGCAAAAGAAGCGGAAAAAAGCAACACCAGCAGCCAACAAATGGCACTCAGAGAGCCGGCCCGTTCGGGTGGGTGGAATCCAAGCAGCCAGTGCTTCCTGGCCAAGAGATTGTGGCTGCGGGAAGCAGAGGAGGCCAAGTGGGGGTGAAGAAGGGTGGGGGTGGGAAAGCATTTATTGCAAATTACCAGTTGTTTTGTCTCCCACTGGAAGCTCCATGAAGCTGCTTTCTCATACCCCCTGTTTGCTGGTCTCCGATAGGAGTCCAAGATGGTGGATCCGCACTGTGTTAGCTGATAGGGGACCTCTGCATGAATCTCTCCTCACTCCATTGTCTGTCGGTTTTCTCACTCCATTTGCTGCTTGGCTGAGTTCTTTATCTCTTCATTTGATGTTTGAGGGTTTCAGGATTGTTGTTTTCTCTGTTCGCCTGAGTGTTTCGGATCTTTGCTGTGGAGGGACGGTGTGGTGCTTCTGCCTGGAGCGTCATTTTGGTGGAAGTCCCTCTTACCCTCATTTCGTAATCATTGGGGCTCCTCATAGGATCGTCCTTTCAGTTCTTTTGGTATACTGTCTCCCTAAATCTTTTCAAGTATTTCAGTAGCTTTAAATACTACCTACATTTGGATGGCTTCTAAAAGTTTGTTACTAGTCAGGATCTCTTTCCGGAGAACCAGACCTGTATTTCCATCTGCTTGCTGCATATCTCCATCTAGAATATCAGAAGGATCTAAAAATGAACAAATTCAAAATTCATCTCATTCTCTATCCCCTCTCTAAGCCCCAGTCATTGATAGTACCACAGCCCCAGTCACCTAGATCAGAAATTTCTGGGAGTTCTTCAATTTCTCTCTCCCTCGTCTTTGCCTTTTCCTTCTCATTGTCTTAAATTTGTTCCTTTTCCATCTCTCTGCTATTGCTTCTTTGTAGGCCTTCATGCTGTCATCCAGGCCAGTGCTGCCCAATAGAAGTGTTCTACAAACCGCTATGTAATTTAAAAATTTTAGTAGCCATGTTGAAAGAATGAAAAGAAACAGGTAAAATTAATTTTAATAATATGCTATTTAATCTAATGTATCTAATATGTTTCAACGTGTTGTAAATATTTTTTATAATGAGAGTTTACATTCTGTTTTTTGTACTTGGTCTTTGAAATCTGATATATATTTTACACTTACAGCACATCTAAATTCAGACGAGCTACATTTTAGCTGCTCAGTAGCCACGTTTCTTTCTGGTTTCTTAGCTTATATAATCTCTTAACTTGTTCATTCTCCACATCACTGCCAAAGTTATCTTCTTAAAAAACAAATTTGATCATCTCATTCACTTACTGGGAAATTCCATGTAGTCTCTGCTACCTATAGAACTATTTTCTTATTCAAGACCCTTTACTATCAGGTCATAATATATTTCATCAACCTTGTATTCTGCTACTCTTTTCTTCCCTATCTACATCAGCTTCTCACTATTTCGCAGATACATGAGGTTATTTCCTAACTCTGTATTCTTTCCTCCTTCAAGGATGTTTTTTCTTTAGACAAATTCCTATTCATTCTTTAAGACCAATTCATAAATCACCTACTCGTTGGATTGTTCTCTGACTTCCTCAGATAAAGTTTCTCAGTCCTATGTGTATACAGGAATCGGTGCTCATATCTCTGTCATGTGTACTTAATCTGTCAACGTGCCTGTTTCTCACTATTTTGATGAGCTTAGCACACTTAGAAACTTAAAGTTTAGCATGTTTGAATGAATAAACCATATGTATTTGGACTACCCTTTTATTCAGATAGCTTTAATTTTTTATCATTTCAAGTGAAAATTGAAAACTTAACATTTGTGATACTGGATTCTAGCTCTTCTTGCTCTTCTTATAGGTTCAAGTAAAAAGACAGTCAAGAAAAACAAACGGCAAGAAAAATGAAAGCTATTTTAAGAAACAGCTCTCCTGTCATGAAAATTCTAAAAGCTATATAAGGTTAGTGATGAAATTTGAAAGTGGAATCCAAATGAATAGAACAAGAAGTTAGCTAGTAGAATAGAAGTACTCTTTTTTTCTTATGAAGTTGTTTACATGTATTTAATTATTTCTTTGAAAGCACACACTTGATCATTTAAGAAAGGAGAATATAATTTGAACTCTATCTTTGGTGAAAAGTTGATTTTTATTTTGTTTTCTTTGTTAATTTGTTTAGACTGATACTTTGGTAACGTACAATAAAAATGTTACCGCAGAATAAAAGTTTTATAACAGTTTCTGAACGCTTACTTATTTTTTTACTTATTAGAAACCAGTAACAGTTAAGGGATAAGCATGAGTCTTCACATTTTGAGTAGCACTGCCCTAGTTATTTGTGCACAAAAAGTAGAAAGTAACTAATGAGCGCAGCATTCTTCATGAGAGAATTGTAGTTGTAACTACTTTTTACCTCTCATATTTTACTTCTTTGTGTTGTAGTAGGCACTCCCTACCTAAATATAACAGATGTTTAAAAAATGTTTAATATGTTTAGATTTGCATCTTTAACTGCTGTTGTTAAAACCATTGTCCTATTTTAACATAATTGCCTTGAAATACAGTACTTAGTACACAAACTCAATAGGAATTTAAAATATTTGTTGAACTGAATTGAATATTAATAGTGTACTGGAAATTAATTTATTAATGCTTAAAATAAGTTTTTCTAAACATTTAAAATTTAAGCCTGAGCCTATTTTGATTTGAAATCTATTTAGAGCTGTCCAGAGTTGTATTTTTAAGTCAGTATATTGTCAGCTTTATAATTAAAGCTTTGATTCATTAGTGCATTTCATCAGAATACTAATTTCTTGAGAAACTAAATTTATTTAGTTACTAAAACAGTTGACAGAAGTCCCTGAGATTTATTGTATCCTACCACTAATTCATAACACTGTGGCTTCTTAGATCTTAACTTTCGGGGAGTTATAGACTCCTTTGAGGATCTGAAGAAAGCTACAGACCCCTTCTGACAAAAAAATAAGCATAACATAAATGTAAAATTGTGCATGATTTCAAGGGATTCATGGAATGTCTTATTCCCAAGAGCGCATCTGTGAGCTCCAGAGTTAATAAGAACTGGTTAGAATAAATTTTAATAAAATTTTCTTATAACTATTTTTGAGTTATCTTTGGTTTTCTGTTTATGTTTGCATAGTAGATACTAGAAGTCTTTTCCTAGGTATCATGAAGAAAACTCTTTGCTAGCTTCATTCTTGTTATCACTGGCTGTCATGGATATGCATTTTGTGCTCTTTCAGAACTACCAGTTCTGAAGTTCTTGCTGAGAGGCTGTAAGGCTCGTATCTGTATTTGAGTTTAGCACAGCTGAGTTAGTGCACACGTTTAACTGCTTTTTCTCAGAGATTTGTGGTAGAGAGATGGTGTGGGGAAACAGCTGATGCAAAATAAAAACTTGCTTTTGCCCACCAACTTAGACCTTTAATGATTTCCCCAAAGGTCAAAAATTTTCTGTCAGCTATTGCGTATTTACTGTACATTATTTTTTGGAATCATTCATTTTACCTCTCCCTTTTAAAGTAGTAAAACCCTTGCACGATCCCTTTTTGATACTTCTTACATGTTCCAGGGAAGATATTTTGTTTCTTGGTAGTAAACTTCGATTTCACGTTGCTGGAGTAGGGACTGGCAACTTGTGCTTTCTTTGCTACAGTTTCTTAATAGCCCCTTAAGAGCAAGTAATATCTGCTCGCCTCTCTTCTACATGGCTTGGTAGCCAGTCAGTCATGGTCAACCAATAAGATAATTGTTTAAAGACTAAGATGCTACAACTCACTATACAGTTAAAATTTGTAGCTTGAGATTCTAATATCTTGTAGGCGTCTCTGAGAATGTTACTTAAATCATTTATCACACTTTCGAGATAGTTTATTGCATGATAGATTTTTTTTTGGATAGGCAATGAATAGAAAATAAATAAAATGACAGTTTTCTTTTCTTTCACGTTTTTTAATTGATGTTTACAGAAAAAAAGCTATCATAAGAGAAGATCTATTAAGTCCACAATTTTATGACTTGACGATGATACATAGTAAGTGACTTTTTGATTGTTTTCTACCTTTTTTTGTTTTTAATTTAATGTTTGTGCCAGAGTTCTCTTTAATAATATTTTGGTTTGGAAAATAGTCGGTGTGCGCAGAACTCTGCTGAGCTCTGTTATTGTATTAATGCCTGTATAAATTCTGCTTTCATGGAGTTTCTTATTTTGTTCCCTACCCTTCTTTTCCCTTCCCTTATGCTCAGCTTGAAGGGAGGGAGGAGGGGTGTGTCTGTGTAAAGAAAAGCATTTTTCCCAGTTGCTTGGTGTTTAGCAACCTGCATTGTGATCTTACTCTACTCATTAGTGCAGAGGTCCTTAGGGAAGATGAGATAAAATACCTCGTGGGCCAGTAATTGAAAGTAGTAGCAAGGTATGTCTTTGACAGCAGGAACCAAAAAAAAAAAAAAAACCCATTGCCATCGAGTCAGTTTTGACTCATAGCAACCCCATAGGACAGAGTAGAACTGCCCATAGGGTTTCCTAAGCTGTAAGTCTTTATAGAAGCAGACTGCCACATCTTTCTCCCGCAGAGTGGCTGGTGGTTTCTAACTGCCGACCTTTTGGTTAGCAGCCTAGCACTTTTCACACTGCGCCACCAGGGCTGCTTATTCATAATTCCCAGATGCAGTTATGGTTTGGCCTCTAGCCACGTTTCTGTTGGAAACTTTTCCTGGAAATAAAGCACCTCTTTCATACTTACTTACGTTCCCAAAACCAAACCAAGCCCATTGTCATTGAGTCTATTCCAACTCACAGCGGAGCCCTGGTGGCACAGTGGTTAAGAGCTGCTAACCAAAAGGTCGACAGTTTGAATCTACCATCCACTCCTTGGAAACCTTGTGGGACAGTTCTACTCTGTCTTATAAGGGTAGTTATGAGTCAGATTACTCACATTAACAGTTAAATATTTTTGTCTTTTGTTCTTGTCTGGTACATGGCTCTGTAATACAGGAAGGCTTTGCAACAGGGCGTGAAAAAAAAAAAAGGTGCCACAGTGCTTTGTGCCTCTTCCTTGGGGGTTCAGGTTGTTAACTCTGCTCCAGAGATCAACTTACTATGAGCTATTTTATAATAAGGTGAGCGTATATTTTCCAGGCCAGGTTACAATGGATTTTTATTTTAAAATAGAATTAATGAATTCATTATTTTTAAAAATAAATGAAAAGATGCTGAACATCATTAGTCATTAAACCCAAACCAAACCTGTTGCCGTCTAGTCGATTTGGACTCATAACGACCCTATAGGACAGAGTAGAACTGCCCATAAGGTTTCCAAGAAGCAACTAGTAGATTCGATCTGCTGAACTTTTGGTTAGCAGCCGAGTTCTTAAACCACTGTGCCACTAGGGAAATGCGTATCAAAACCACAATAAGATAACACTTAACTCCAGCTATGATGACTATTACTAAAAAAAAAAACAGAAAATAGAAAGTGTGGGCAAGGATGTGGAGAGATTGGAATTCTTGCGCATTGCTGGTGGGATTGTAAAATGTTACAGCTGCTGTGGAAAACAATTTGGCAGTTCCTTAAAAAGTTAAACATAGAATTACCATATGACCCAGCAATTATACTTCTCAGTATATAACCAAAAGACTTAAAAGCAGCAACTCAAACAGACACATGTACACCAGTGTTTATGGCAGCATTATTCACAACAGCTACAAAGTGGAAACAACTCAAGTGCCCATCAACAGATAAATGAATGAACAAAGTGTAGTATATCCATACAATGAAATATTATTCAGCCATAAAGAGAAATGAAGTTCTGGTACATGCCACCACATGGATGAACCTTGAGAACATTATGTACAGTGAAATGTCAGACAAAAGGACAAATATTGTATGATCCCATTTATGTATCTATAATAGGTAAATCCATCAAGATAAGATCAGTGGTTACCAGGGGCTGGGGGAAGAGAAGAATGGGGAATTTAAGAAGCAAATTATAATAAAAATCATTTTTCATACCTTATGAATATTTGGGTTTTTTTCCTGATTGGAATTAATATGATTTCTTAGGTTAAATTTATAAATTATTGTGTTCTGTCTTTGATAATTTATTGAAGTAAAATTGCATTAAAAGGTGTTCGTTTCAATCTCATCTTCAATAGCTAGGTAAGCATTTTTTATTTCTTAAAGAACTTTAGATGTCAAAACTTACTGTTTTTCTATGTCAGTGTTGTAGATTAGCATCCTTTTTTATGGATAGACTTTGCTTGGCAGCTCTAGGATCTGATAAAATTTACTGCTAAGGAAGATTAAATGATACTACAGACTTTCTCTTGGACCCACTCTCAATGTTAATCTTAGTTTTAAGACCACTGTAATTTCCTTTGAATGTGTATCTCCTTCATGCTCTTATTTTAGAGTGAGAAACATAGGCAAATCTTAAACCTATAGTGTTTCGGTATACTGAAGCCCGTATATAAGAATCTATGATTCATTCTGATTGGAGGTTTTGTTTTACTATTTAGAATGTGAGATACTAAACATATTTTTAATGGGCTTCCCAAGTCAATTTAGGATTGAATAGTTAATTTAAAATTATTATTATTTTAAAAAATTATTCCTGCCAGAGGTTAATGTTGTTCAAGACCTGTAACCTAATACCATATATACTTAAGGTAAGATACCGGAGGTCACTTGTTTGGTTTAGAATAGGTGGAAATACTCATTTTACTTTATGAGTGAGTAATGTAAGAATAAAGGAACCTTGGTGGCGCAGTGGTTAAGTGGTTAAGTTTCTGGGTGGGTAACTGAAAAGCTGATGATTTGAACCTGTCCAGCAGCTCTGCAGGAGAAATACTTGGTGTTCTGCTTCTGTAAAGGTTACAGCCAAGAAAACCCTTTGGGTCATTTCTACTCTGTCACGTGGGGTCACTGTGAGTCGAAAATCAATTTGATGTCATTTAACCAAGAACAACAATTTAAGAATATTGGTGCCTTGGGAATTATGAACAAATGTCTTAAATGAACCAGTCCAGGCTTATTTTAGAGTAGCTAGATACTTACTGATTACCCATATAGTTAATTTTTCTATGAGGTTACTTTTTACTTGGGGGGATAGATTATAAAGTCAATGCATAAGGCTAAAATAGCATATATATTCAAAATTATAGAAAGTCCCTTAGGAACATGTCTTGTTGGAAAGTTACATCGCCTCTTAAGTTTAACATAGCTAGTTTTTCTTCCGGCATTAGAAGAGATTACATACTATACAAAATAGTTAGCTTGCATTTAGGTATTATGTTGAGTGAAAATTACTCAGGTTCAAATTCTAGATCCATATACAGCACATTGTGATGTTCACACTAGGAGAGGCAGAAGGGAATTGAGATCAACTCATTCATTCAGCAAATACTTGCTAAGCAGTTCAGTGCCAAGCACAGTTCTAGACATTTAAGACTATCCAAAACCAAACCAAAGCCGTTGCTGTCAAGTCGATTGAGACTTATCACAACCCTATCGGACAGAGTAGAGCTGCCCCATAGGATTTCCAAGGAGCGCCTGGTGGATTTTAACTGCCGACCTTTTGATGAACAACCATAGCTCTTAACCTCTATGCCACCAGGGTTTCCATAGTAGTGAACAAAAGAGATAAAGTTCCTGCCAGTGGAGATTATTTTCTTATATACAATAAAAAGATAAACATAGAACAGGTAAAGAGAGCAGTGCTTTAAGGGGATAAAGGATGATAACATTGTGGAGGTGATATATAAAGTGCTGGGGATGGTGTCTCAGATAATGTTTATATTTGAGCAGTGACCTTAAAAAGATAAGGGATTAAGCCATGAAGATGTCTCAGAAAAGGGTTCCAGTCGAGAGGACAGCAAGTGCAAAAGCTCTGACGCAGGAATACTCTTACATCCTCAAGGAATAGCAAGCAGGTCAGTGTGGCTGGGATGGAGTTAGGTAGGTGGAGGAGGAGTAGTAAAAGACTTTGGGGGAATAGGTCATTTAAAGCTGTGTGAGATGGGGAACATTTTCAGGGGTATTATGATCTGACATATTTTTAAAAGATCACTCTGACTGCTAAGGGAAGAAGAGATCATAGGAGTACAAGGGTGGCTGTTTTCTGGGCCACAGATTATAGTGGCTTGGGCCAAGGCGGTATTAGTGGAGGTGATGAAAAGTTATTGAATCCACTATGTAGTGTATTTCAAAGATGGATCTAACAGGATTTGCGGAAGGATTGAATGTGGGTTATGCGAAAGAGGGAAGTCAAAGATGACTCCAAGATCTTACTTTGAGTAACTAATAAAATAGAGTTGCCAATTACTGAGATAATGAAGGCTGGGAAGAGCAGGTTTGGGTGGATATATTCAAGATTCTATAGAAGGATCCTGATCAATAATTCTGCAGAACAGAATTTCAAATTCTCATGGAATCCAGACTTTCTAGAGCCACTGAGGCTAAATGAATCCTTGAAACTATTGCCCTGAGATAATCTTAAAACCTTAAACCAGAAATATCCCTGAAATCCTCTTTAAACCAAACAACAATTTAGCTTAACTAGTAAAGAATGTCTGCCTTGACTATTGAGCTCTTTAAAAGAACCACCTATATGGGATTAAATTGACAGCAACTCAAGAGGTTACATAGGAAGCTTGAGGGGCAGTGAGTTTATGTTAATGGGAGGGAACAGTTTGGAAAAGGAGAGTGAGAATGGTTGCACAACTTGAAGGAAGTAATCAGTGTCCCTGAATTTTACATGTAAAAATTGTTGAATTGGTGTATGTTTTGCTGTGTTTTTTCAACAATTTAAAAAAGAGAATTCTCTTTTGTACATGTAAGTTGCCTACTATACAACCAAGTAGAGAGACGCTCTGAAGATGCTTACATGTCATATGCTTATAAGATGCTATTTATCTTTGTTACTTTAGTGCTGATTGGTTTGCATTAATATTTGTTGATTTATGCTGGGCTCCTAAGTTAAATTGATGGTTCCCTCCAGATGTCATTTCTTTCCCTAACCTGAGTTTGGGCAAAAAAGTTTAAGACCATGGTGATCAGAAATAAGACTGGAGAGGAAGATTAAGATCATCATAGAAAGTTTTGAACAAAGCTAAAGTTTCTGTACATTATCTTATAAGGAGTAATGGTATGCAAGAAGATACCATTGAAGGTCCCCCCCCCCCCCCCCCTCCACATTGGAATACAATGTAGTGAAGCCATTTTAGGAAGATTGAAAAAGGAGCCCTGGTGACACAGTGGTAAAGTGCTCAGCTTTTAACCAAAAGGTTGGCAGTTTGAAAGCACAAAGCAGCTCCATGGGAGAAAGACTTGATGCAACTTTTGTAAAGTTGCAGCCAAGAAAACCCTATGGAGCAGTTCTACTCTGTCATATGGGATCAGTGTTTGAATCACCTGATGGCACCCAACAACAACTTGGTAAAAAGTATTCTAAAAGAACAGGAAACCAGGTAACCTGTTAGAAAGTTTCTGAAACTGTCAGAAGAGGAGGTAATACGCTATCTCTGTCCTCTGAGGTTGTGTTGCCTTTATGGTTCATTTAGCATGTCTTTCATTTGGTCAAGGAATGCTGATGGTGCAGTGGTTAAGAGCTCAGCTGCTAACTAGAAAGGTCGATGGTTAGAACCTACCAGCTGCTCTGTGGGAAGAAGATTTGGCAGTCTGCTTCCGTAGAGATTATAGTCATGAAAACCCTGTTGGGCAATTCTGCCCTGTCCTACAGGGTTGCTAGAAGCCAGAATCGACTCCATGACAATGGATTTGGTTTGATTTGGGTTTTATTTGATCAATTCTGAGAAGCTCTTTTTTTTCACCTGTTAGCATCTCTGAATTGGGATTTTGTCTTATCATTTGCTCTGTATGATCTCCATTGACCAGGCAGCAGCATAGTTGTCACCACATGCAAATACATGAATATTCAAAGTGCTGTCATTAAATTTAGAGAATGGATAGCACAAGTTTGGAAGAAATCTTTAGATAATAGCCCTTAAACCCTAAGGCCCAGATTGAAAGGAGGAAGTGGGGGAAGTCAGTCAGACCTGTGCCAGCATTCCCAAGTGTGAGTCAAAAGTTGGTTTAATTTACATAATTAATTACAATCCAGCTGAAAAGCCCAGCACCAGTGATCTAGTTCTTCCATGGATTTCCTGAAGAAAATCTGCATCGCCACTGTTCTTAATAGCACGAAGGATGATATCGTGGTAAAAATGAACATTGACAAACTCAGAGTTCAGAAGTAATTTCAAAAGATTGGATTCTACACGTAAAGAACTTTTAGAAATAACCAATTTCTGTATTCGTTTTATTTATTGTTTGATTTTAAAACAGAAAAAAGCTACTAAGTCATTATTAGTTTCCTAGGGATGCTATAACAAATTGCCACAAACTTGATGGCTTAAAACAACAGCAGTGTGTTCTCTCACTGTCCCGAAGGCTAGAAGTTTGAAATAAAAATGTTGACAGAGTCACATTCCTTCTGAAAGCTCTAGGGGAAGAGTTTTTCCTAGTCTCTTCCCAGCTTCTGGTGGCTCCCAGCAATCCTTAACATTCCTTGGCTTGTGGCTACATCTCTCCAATCTCTACCTCCATCTTTATGAGACCTCCTCCTCTGTGTTTGTGGGTATCCTTTTCTGTCTCTTAAAAGGTTACTGTCATTGCATTTAGGGCCCATCCTAATCCACTTTGATCTCATCTCAGTTCTTAATTGCATCTCCAAAGACTCTATTTCTAAATAAGGTCACACATTCTGAGGTTCCAGCTGGACATGAATTTGGGGGACACTGTTTAACCCACTACAGGTTCTAAAAGAACTCTCTCAGTAAGTATAAAATAAAACGTCTAAGTGATAAGAAAGCACCATGACCCTCTCCTGGTGCTCAGATTGTGTTCTCTAAATACCATTTCCTAGTAAAAGAACCAGGTCTCCTTGAGAGAAATGGCTGATTGCAGCTTTGAGATAATAAATACGATAAGCGTAGAATATTTTTTCATAACAGAAAGCAAGGGAAGCGATATCTTGAAGACTACTGGGATTGTCACAAAAGGACTCAAGAATCAACTTAATTGGGCTTCCATTAGTCAAAAATGGGACAATTTGAAAGAAGGATAATAACTACAAATATTAAAACCCGTTAAATATCTTCAAATCCTTGAGTTCACAATGATACTTTATAAATAGATAATTAGTCACCTTTGGAGGCTGCCTGGAAACTAATTTTGAACACTGGCAAGTAAAAGGAAACAACCAAGTATCTTATCTTGCCTTTCCTAAATAAACTATACTTTAGGATAATAAAGGGAAGTTATTTTTTTCAGAAGCATTTCAGCAAATAATGGAAGAATTATGGAATTTGAATGTAACTAGCTTAAAACCCAAATGAATTAATGAATTTAGACAGTGAGCATTAATAGTTGTTAGCCCACAGTCAATTCTGCGAAACATCTCACAACATGGATGAACCTGGAGGATATTACACTGAGTGAAATAAGTCAATCACAAAAGGACAAATACTGTATGAGACCACTATTATTAAAACACATGAAAGTGTTTCCACACAGAAAGAAATAACCTGATGGTTACGAGAGAGGGGAGGGGTGGGAAGGGAAAAACACTAACTAGATAGCAGGTAAGTGGTAATTTTGGTGAAGAGTAAGACAGTACACAATACTGGGAAAGTCAGCACAACTTGACCGGGGCAGAGTCATAGAAGCTTCACAGACACATCCAGACTCTCCAAGAGACTGAGCTACTGGGCTGAAGGCTGGTGGCCATGGTCTCGGGGAACATCTAGCTCAACTGGCATAACATAGTCTATAAAGAAAATGTTCTACATCTGACTGTGGTGAGTAGCTACTGTGGTCTTAAAAGCCTGGGAGCAGCCATCTAAGACACATCTACTGGTCCCATCCCGGCTGGCACCGAGGAGAATGAAGAAGACCAAAGGCACAAGGGAAAGATTAATCCAAAGGACTAATGCGCCAAAACTACCATAACCTCCACCAGACAGGATTCAAAACAACTAGATGTTGCCCGGTTACCACCAGTGACTGCTCCAGCAGAGATCACAATAGAGGGTCCCAGACACAGTGGGAGAAAAATGTAGAACAAAATTCAAATTCACACACACAAAAAAAGACCAGGCTTGCTGCCCTGACAGAGACTGGAGAAACCCTGAGGGTATGGCCCCAGGACACACTTTCAACTCAGTACTGAAGACACACCTGATGTTCACCCTTCAGCCAAAAATTAGACAGTTCTGTAGGGCCAACAGTAATACACGTGAGGGATGTCCTTTATAGTTTCAATCATGTATACGAGACTAATGTGCATACCAGCCCAAAAGCAAAGAGGAGAAGGCAGGAAGGGCCAGGAAAGCTGGACGAATGGAAACAGGGAACCTGGGGTGTAGGAGAGGAGGTTGTTGACACATTGCGGGGTTGGCAACCAGTGTCACAAAACAATTTATGTATTAACTGTAATGAGACACTGATTTGCTCTCTAAACTTTCACCTAAATCACAAATTTTAAAAAATGGAGAGACAACCAGACAATTAAATACGTGTGTGGATCAAAAAAAAAAACAAATTAATTCAGATCGGAATACTAATTTACAGGATATACAGGGACAGAGAAGCGTGTTAAACACCACCAAGGAGATATAATCAGCAAAATCCAGACTATAAGAGAGATGACTTGATTTCTTCAATCAGAAAATTGCAAGGATTAAAACAAAGAATAAGTGGGAATCTGTAGATTAAGAGAGACAAACATTTTAGCTGCTCACAAAGTATGGATCTTATTTGGGTCCCTTTTTTTAATTGTACATTAGGTGAAAGTTTACAGCTCAAGTTAATCTCTCGTACTAAATTTTATACACATATTGTCATGTGACACTAGGTGCAGTCCCTACAATGTGACAGCATACTCCCCTTTGCACCACGGGTTTCCTGTGTCCATCCAACCAGCTCCTGTCCTTTCCTGCCTTCTTATCCTGTGTCCGGACAGGAGTTGCCCATCTGGTCTCATGTATCTGCTTGAACTAACAAGCCCACTCTTGACAAGTATTATTTTATGTTTTATAGTCCAGTCTAATCTTTGTCTGAAGAGTAGGCTTTGGGAATGGTTTTAGTTCTGGATTAACATAGCATCTGGGAGCTGTAGCTTCTGGGGTTCCTCCAGTCTCAGACCATCAAGTCTGGTCTTTTTATGTGAATTTGAGTTCTATTCCACACTTTTGTCCTGCTCTGTTAGGGACTCACTGTTGTGTTTCCTGTTGGGGCAGTCATTGATGGTAGCTGGGCACCACCTAGGACTTCTGGTCTCAGGCTGATGGAGTCTCGTTTTATGTGGCCCTTTTGTCTCTTAGGCTAATATTTTCTTTGTGTCTTTGGTGTTCTTCATTCTCCTTTGCTTCAGGTGGGTTGGAACCAATTGATGCATCTTAGATGGTTGGGTCCCTATTTTAACATATTATAAAAAGAAAGGAAAAATACGACTTTATAAGAATTGGAGAAAATTGCAAATTGAGTATTTGATATTAATGAATTATTGTGTTTTTTAATTTATGATAATGGTGTAAGGGTGATTTTTCCCCCACAGAGCACTTTCAGAGTTAGTTTTATATAAAATATTTATGTATGGAACTATATGATGGTCACGATTTGTTTCAAAATAAAACAAAAATGGACATGAATTAATAATTGTGGAGGCTGGAATATTTCATCATGCTATTCTCTCCACTTTTGTACTTGTTTGAATTTTTCTGTCATTAAAAATACTGTGAGAATTGAACTGGCCAGTTTTCCCCCATAATGGTACATAAAATAATTCTAGGTCTTACAATTAACTTCAGTAAAATGTATTATCTTATTTTTGCTTTCTTCCTAGTAAACTTTTTTCTTGATAGTAGTGATTATGTTTTCTATATAACATTTCTCAGGGTCTTACACAGGTGGTAATGGTCATTAAATTATAAAATAATTTATTATTAAATAATAAATAGTTATTGTTTGACTGACCTTGGCCACAGTTAGTAGATGTAACAAACAGGAAACTGAGACTCAGAAAGGTTAAGTGATAAAAACATGCATGGCAATTCCAAGACAGTTTCCTCTGGTGAAGGAAGGAAGCTGAAAGAGATTAGAGGGACAGAGTGATAGGCTTTAGCTATAACTGGAATATAAAAGGTATAAAGCAAAAATGGCTTAAATGTTAACAGTTAAATCTGCTCCATGGCTGTCACTATTTTTGACAGTTTCTGGACTGCTCAAAATCCTTCATAAATATAAACTTGAAAATAGTTTTAAAAGGTTAAATATCTTGGCCAAGATCATACAGCTCTTAATTGGGGCAGCCAGAATTTGATCCAGTCTTCTGACTCAATATCCAATTCCTCTTTTCTGTACAAAATAATACTAAAGCATTGGTATTGTTAATATATTCCACCTTAACCCTCTGACTTTATGATTGTCTGCAACCTTTATAACTCAAAGTATTGCCTTATTCTGATGATGATTCTTGGGATGCACTTTTGAGCTCAAAAATAATTCTTACTATAAAATGAACTTTTTCATTTTCATAGCATAATGCCTGCTTCCAACTTTAATAGACCAACTAACCATTGATTACGTTGCCTTATCTTTCAGAAACATTTTAGATATCTTAAATCAGTCTTCATTTGTTTCAGGTTAAAGTATATAAATCATAGCTTTAGTATTAGAACCTTTAAGAGCTTTAACTTTGAATTTTTACCTTCTTTATAGGTTTCTTAGTATTTTTTAATAAACTGCCTCACTAGAAGACTTGAACCAGTAAATGTTATTTGTAATTGTCTCAAAGTTTAGGGGCAATAATGAATCTGTGCAACAGAGAAGTGACCTTGAATTCCTAAATGTTGGAATTTGGTGACTGAGCAAGGATCTAAGGGAGATGGAGTTAGTAGAATGAGTACCTCTTTATTTGTTTATCCAGTTACACTGAACAGAAACCACGGTATCCTAAGGATAATTTTCTTTCTATAAAATAATTTCTTGAGAAAAATTTGTCTGTCTTGTTACCTAGGATTGCTTAGCTAGATTTTTAGGAAGTAACTCTGTTTGGCTTCTTTAAATTTTTTTTTTTTAAGTGGGATGAGGCTGTTCTTTAAACACAGACATGACTTTCTACCTGAAGTTATTTATCTTTATGTTATACACTACTTGATCTAATGAATAGAGCTAGTGAAATTCATTGTGAAATTCTTATGTCTGGATTAGAAATTGTTAGCATAAAATTTAAACTTCAGAAGACCTAATGGACAATTTTATTGGAAGTGGACTACCTAGGTTTTGCACCAGTTTTCCATTAAGTCACCTGTTTAATTCAGTGTCCTCATATAAGAAGGTGCTATTGCTAACTTCCTGTCGCCTTACTAGAGGTACTGTGAAAGATTAGACAGCAAACTAACCTTTTAGCAAGTTTAAGGAAGTGTCATTTTCATTCTTCACTCATACTAGATAACTGAGTTATCATACTTGATTATTTTTAACCTCCTTATGTGCTTTGGTTGTTGGAATGAACATTTAATCTTTGGTTTGGGCTACTGGTTTATAATTGGTGTAGTTTACAAAAAGTATCCCCTTTTCAGGCATTTCTTATTGGAGTACTCTTTAAGTGCATACTAAAAACTAAACCAAATCCATTTCCATTGAGTCAGTTCCGACTCATATAGATCTATTTAATTATGGCTTTATTAACTTTGAAATCAATTAATCATACTTTAATTGGATACTTGGCAATTATTAGGCTCTAAGCACAGTGTTTGTTACACTGCTTTGTATTGTACAAAATGATGTTTTCATGGACATCTTTTGGGATTAATGTTTCATGAAACATGTTTTGGAATATGATGAATTAAGACAAGCTTCCAGTTAAGCATAGCAAATTGAGCACTTCTAAAATTTTATGATCCTTCCCAGAACCCTACTAAAATGGCAATAAAAGAAGGAAAGGTATTTAAAGTCACAAAGACAAAGAGAACTGGAGAGAGAAGACAACAAATAAGATGTCCACAAAATATTAGAAACTTGAAAGTAGTTGTATGAGGGGAATGGTAAACTGCCTTAGCAGAAAGTTGAAACCTAAACCTTTCATGAGGAGAGCGGAGTTAACAAGAATCAAGTCAGTTTTCATACCATAAAATCTTAGAAAGTCTTGGGATTGGAGGATTACATTATTTCTGAAGGCAGGGTTATGAGATGGAGCCAGAAAAATAGAACTGGTTTAAATTCTTGAAGGAGGAATTTGTCCTTAAGATTCCTGGCAGAATAAGGTAGGAAAGGGGACTACCCAGGCAAAGACTGGAGATGTTTACTCTCTAGAGTGAGCGGTTGAACCAGATCAAACTCTAGCACAAATGAGGGTGAGGGAAACAGAGTAAAAAAGGGAAATTAAGTCAAGTGGTGAGACCCCCTAGCTCTCTATCCATGATTATTTCTCAAATCCTTGGCAGTTTTGCTTATATTCCTGCAAGTAGAAAATAGGAGGCATCTTCAATGGGACACAATTATGCTCAAGAGAAAAGACTTAAAGATATTGACATTTGGGAGCCTCACAATGAAATAGCAAGGTCTCTGCTTGATCGCCTTGCAGTGAAACCCATTTAACCAAAAGACTTTGACCATCCATCCACACTATTCCCAATCAATATTTTAGTGTCCCACAAACAACCAAGGATCACCAGACATTTGAGGAAAGCCTCCAACATGATAGAGATCAAAACAGAGACAAAAGGAACCTAATGGAACAGATCCAATGCTGGAAAACAGTGAACAACTTTTTGAAGAAATTAATGTTCACAGCAGTAAGAAAAGGAATATTTCATTAATGAAAGAAGAAAAGACTATTAAGAAAAAAAGAAAGCTCTTGGAAATTAAAAATATTACAGCAAAAATTTTTAAAAATCAACAGGAGTAGAAGATATGCTGAGAAATGTCTCAGAAAATAGGACAGAAAGACAAAGAAATGATAGGTTATCAGTCCAAGAGGTTCAACACCGAGTAAAAGAATTCTAGGAATGATCCTAAAAAGAACTCCAGAATGGAACTCCAGAAAGAAAAATTAAAAGAGAAGGCAGAAAGTTACCAAATAGTTATACAAAGGAAATTTTCCCAGAGTAGAAAGGCAATAAATAACCAACCTTGTGCCTAATGAATGAGGAAAAAACAACACCAAATACTTCAGTAAAATTCCAGAACTCCAAGGATAACGAGAAGATGCTGTGAGTTTCTAGAGAGAATAAATCAGGTCACATATAAAAGATCAGGAGTCAGAGAATGTCATCAGATGTCTGAACAATAACAATGAAATCTAGACGTGAAGTAGAGCAATGCCTTGAAAATTCTGGGGGAAATAATTTCCAACCCAGAAAATTATATACCCTGCCACACTATCAATCAAGTGTTAGGGCAGAAAAAGACACTCTCAAACACCTAAGAGCTCAAAATTATTTCCTACGCACCCTTTCTCAGAATACTGCTGGAGAATGTTTATGCTTCACTAACATGAGAAAGTTAATGAATAATGTGAGAGTCAGAAAATGAGTTCCAACCTAGGAAAAAGATAAAGGAAATTATCAAGATGATGGCAAAGGGCAGTCCTAGAATGACAGTTGAACAGCCCCTTTTAGAAAGTTACTGGTTCAGACTGGAGCAGGACAAGGGTGTATTTCCAAGAAACTGGAGAGCAAACTTAATGGATGAGTTAATGTGTATAAATCTACCATTAATTTAGCGAACTCTACAACAAAAGTATAAATCTCTTAATACATGTATACACATTAACTTATCCATTAATAAATTAATGGTGGATATATAGGAAAGATCCCTACATGTCTGTCAGTTTTTCGTACTGTGGGGGCTTGTGTGTTGCTGTGATGCTGGAAGCTATGCCACCGGCATTCAGATACCAGCAGGGGCACCCATGGCAGACAGGTTTCAGCTGAGCTTCCAGACTAAGATAGACTAGAAAGAAGGACCCGGGAGTCTACTTCTGAAAAGAATTAGCCAGTGAAAACCTTATGAATATCAGTGATATAGTACCAGAAGATGAGCCCCCCAGGTTGAAAGGCACTCAAAAGACTGACTGGAGAAGAGCTGCCTCCTCAAAGTAGAGTTGATGTTAATGACGTGGATGGAGTCAAGCTTCATTTACTGATGTGGCACAACTTAAAATGAGAAGAAACAGCTGCAAACATCCATTAATAATTGGAATGTGCAATGTACAAAGTATGAATCTAGGAAAATTGGAAATCGTCAAAAATGAAATGGAACACATAAACATTGATATTCTAGACATTAGTGAACTGAAGTGGACTGGTATTGGCCATTTTATATCTGACAATCATATGGTCTCCTATGCCAGGAATGACAACTTGAAGAGGAATGGCGTTGCATTCTTCATCGAAAAGATCATTTCAAAGATCTATCCTGAAGTACAATGCTGTGAGTGATAGGATAATATCCGTATGCCTTCAAGGAAGACCAGTTAATAGGACTGTTATTCAAATATATGCACCAACCATTAGGGCCAAAGATGAAGAAATTGAAGATTTTTACCAACTTCTGCAATCTGAAATTGATCAAACGTGCAGTGACGATGCATTGATAATTACTGGTGATTGGAATGTGAAAGTTGTAAACAGAAGAAGGGTTCGTAGTTGGAAAATACGGCCTTGGTGATAGAAACGATGCCGGAGATTACATGATAGAATTTTGCAAGACCAACTACTTCTTCATTGCAGATACCTTTTTTCACCAACATAAATGGTGACTGTACATATGGACCTCGCCAGATAGAATACACAGGAATCAAATCAACTGCATCTGTGGAAAGAGATGATGGAAAAGCTCAGTATTGTCAGTCAGAACGAGGCCAGGGGCTGCCTGCGAAACAGACCATCAGTTGCTCATATGCAAGTTCAGGTTGAAACTGAAGAAAATTAGAACAAGTCCACGAGACCCAAAGTACAACCTTGAGTATATCCCACCTGAATTTAGAGACCATCTCAAGAATAGATTTGACTCCTTAAACCCTAATGACCAAAGACCAGACGAGCTGTTGAATGATATCAAGGACATCACACATGAAGAAAGCAAGAGGTCATTAAAAAGACAGGAGAGAAAGAAAAGACCAAAATGGATATCAGAAGAGACTCTGAAAGTTGCTCTTGAATGTTGAGTACCTAAAGCAAAAGGAAGAAATGATGAAGTAAAAAAACTTAACAGAAGATTTCAAAAGATGGCTCAAGAAGACAAAGTAAAGTATTATAATGAAATGTGAAAAGAGCTGGAGATAGAAAACCAAAAGGGAAGAACACGCTTGGCATTTCTCAAGCTGAAACAACTGAAGAAAAAATTCAAGCCTCGAGTTGCAGTAGTGAAGGATTCTATGGGGAAAATATTAAACGGTGCAGGAAGCATCAAAAGAAGATGGAAGGAATACACAGTCATTATACCAAAAAGAATTGACTGACGTTCAGCCATTTCAAGAGGTAGCATATGATCAGGAACTGTGGTACTGAAGGAAGAAGTCCAAGCTGCACTGAAGGCATTGGCAAAAAACAAGGCTTCAGGAATTGACGGAATACCAATTGAGACGTTTCAACAAACGGACGCAGCTCATTTGTCTATGCCAAGAAATTTGGAAGACAGATACCTGGCCAACGGACTGGAAGAGATCCATATTTATGCCTGTTCCCAAGAAAGGTGATCCAACTGAATGCAGAAATTATTGAACAATATTATTAATACCACACACAAGCAAAATTTTACTGAAGATCATTCAAAAGTGGCTGCTACGCTACGTTGACACGGAGCTGCCAGAAATTTAAGAGGGATTCAGAAGAGGACGTGGAATGAGGGACATCATCTCTGATGTTAGATGGATCTTGGCTGTAAGCAGAGGATACCAGAAGGATATTTATCTGTGTTTTATTGACTATGCAAAGGCATTCAATTGTGTGTATCATAACAAATTATGGATAACATTGGGAAGAATGAGAATTCCAGAACACCTAGTTGTGCTCATTCAGAAACTGTACATAGACCAAGAGGCAGTTATTCAAACAGAACAAGGGGATACTGCATGGTTTAAAATCAGGAAAGGTGTGTGTCAGGGTTGTATCCTTTCACCATACCTATTAGTCTGTATACTGAGCAAATAATCTGAGAAGCTTGACTATATGAAGAATGGGGGATCAGGGTTGGAGGAAGACTCATTAACAACCTGTGTTATACAGATGACACAACATTGCTTGCTGAGAGTGAAGAGGACTTGAAGCACTTACTGATGAAGATCAAAGACCACAGTGTTCAGTACGGATGACACCTCAACATAAAACAAAAATCCTCAAAACTGGACTAGTAAGCAACATCATGATAAACAGAGAAAAGATTGAAGTTGTCAAAGATTTCATTTTACTTGGATCCACAATCAACACCCACAGAAGCTGCAGTCAAGAAATCAAAAGATGCATTGCATTGGGCAAATCTTCTGTAAAAGACCTCTTTAAAGTGTTGAAAAGCAAAGATGTCACTTTGAAGACTAAGGTGTGCCTGACCCAAGCCACGGTATCTTCAGTGGCATCATATGCACGCGAAAGCTGGGCAAATGAATAAGGTAGACCGAAGCAGAATTGACACATTTGAATTGTGGTGTTGGCGGAGAATATTGATTATACCATGGACTGCCAAAAGAATGAACAAATCTGTCTTGGAAGAAGTACAACCAGAATGCTCCTTAGAAACAAGGATGGTGAGATTACGTCTTACATACTTTGGGCATGTTATCAGGAGGGATCAGTCCCTGGAGAAAGACATCATGCTTGGTAAAGTACAGGGTCAGCAAAAAAGAGGAAGACCCTCATTGAGATGGATTGACACAGGCTGCAACAGCAGACTCAGGCATAACACCGATTGTTAGCATGGTGCAGGACCGGGCACTGTTTTTTCCTGTAGTACATAGGGTCGTTATGAGTCAAAACTGACTCAGCAGCACCTGACAACAAGAACATATAGGAAAGAAGGAAAAGAAAACACAAGGCAATGAATAACTATAAGAAGAGTAATCATAGTTCAGTACATGGTTTAGCTATGAATAATTTTTTAAAATAACATTGCTATATCAAAACTATATAGACATTAGGATGGAGATAGCAAAGGGGGTACATACAGCAGTGGAATAAGAGTTAAATCTTCCATGGTAAAAAAGAAATAATAGCAATAAGAGAAAATATCTGAAATAACAAAAAAAATCAAGATGGAGTAGTTAAGGATGTTATTTAGAAATAAAGAAGTAACTATTGGAAGAAATAGCTAAAGGATTTAATGAGTGCCTTTGGGGAGCAAAAATGACGAGTGAGGATTTCTAGGTATGGCCACTACAGATTTTCTTTCTTTTTTTAAAATAATATTTTATTGTGGTTTTTGGTGAAAGTTTACACAGTAAATTCGGTTCCCATTTGACAGTTTCTATAGAGATTGTTCAGTGACATTAGTTACATTTTTCACAATGTATCAACGTTCTCTTTGCGTTCTGGTTGTTCCATTCACTGTAGATTTTCTTTATCAGCCTAGAAGTCATGTTCATCTTCTTATAGTATGCATATGCATTACTTTGATAAAAAATTAAGTGAAACAAAAGATATTATCACTGCTGTCCAGAAGCAGATGACGGTAAATTTGTGAAAAAATCTCCAGGAAACCACAATTTAAACAAATTCACCAATGTTGAAAACATTTGGGAGATGGTCATAGGAGGTACTCTGTAATTACTTGAGAATTACCCATAAATACATGAAAAAGGTTTTGAACCAAATTTTAACACTTAGTATTGGCTAGAAAACTAATAGTTCTGCCAACAGAGACCATTCTGTGTAGTGATGGCTTCCAGAGATAAACTTCCAAGTGAAAGATTGCTGTGTAAGCAGTACATACCCATTAAGTATCAAGCGAATGAAACCTGAATCAAAACATCTCAGTACCCTTAGGACATAATATACAGCAATTCTTTGTCTGGCTGAAAGAAAATGGTAGTTATTTGTAAGAATATGGCTAGATACCTACCACACATTTTCAATAGATGTGTTCCTTAGGGTAAGAGGCTAAGTTACTGGGCTCAGCCAGGCACCCCCCCCCCCAT
>NW_004444059.1:2638790-2643238 GCF_000243295.1 Trichechus manatus latirostris
CACATTTCCCCCCTTTTGTTTAGTTAATGGAATAAGAATCAAGAGGGTTTTCACTGGTCCAACAAGTGTCCGTTAGGACAAAGTAAAATTTTCTCTACGAGATAAAGTCCAAGATTATCTCAGCTACTGTCTCCACACCTCAGGGCCTGGCGTCTTAGTGAGTCTTTGTGAGCCCAGCTACAGCTGGGGCACACTCCATATGTTTAAGAGGAGAAGTAACATAGCTGTGAGTAACACCTGGACTTAGTCACCTAGATGGAGGCTATAGCAGGCTCTTTAAACTCACAGTGCTGGTTTTCCACCGGATACCATCTGGTTTTTCACCAGATTATTACTTAATGCCTGGGCTTAATGCTCCTAGATGGCGGCCATAGCAGGCTCTTTAAACTCACGGTGCTGGTTTTCCACCGGATACCATCTGTTTCTTCACCAGGTTACTAACTAAGAGCGATGCTCTTATCAATTGCATAGCCGGAGTGAGCGGACTCAGTGTGTCTTTTAGGTGTGTATGGCAATAGAGGATGATCTTAAAAAGATATTATAATCCTTTGTACTGACAGTACCCTGATTGTTGGACAATGGGTTTCCTCCGATTCTCATTTGTAATTTACACACTATCTTTTAACATTCACTAAGATTATTATTCTTGAAGGCTCAAAGATTTATAAAGGCTCAAATCAAACAAACAATGACTTACATAGATTTACTATAAATTGGAAAGGAATCATCTAACTTAAAAATCTGTCTATACAGAAGCATCTAACTAGGAGAAGCAGAAAATATAGAGGAATTTACACATAACAAATTTTCATTGGGAACTTACTGATTAACCAAATACAGGTAATTACTGATTATCAAAATAATGACATAGGAAGGGCCTTTTTAAGAGGAGGTCTTTATTTTTGCCATCTCCTGTTTCGGTAACTGGTAGCGAATGGTCCAGGTGTAGAAGGCTGACTTCTGTTGGTGATGGGAGATCTTCAGGGAGTAGAGACATCGGATGACTATAAGGAGGCACAAGACTATTAAACATCCTATAGCAAAAAGGATCCATACACGGAGATTGAGTCCAGAGAACCAATGTGTGGGATTGAGCCAGTAGGCAAAATCATTAAGTGTATTAAGTGTAGCCTTATTAGACTCTGATTGTAATCTCAAGAGCTGTTCTTGTAACTGAAATTGTAATTTTTGAATATCACTTTTCAATGGAGAAGCGAAGCTAGCCAGAAGATTATTTTTAACATCCTTCCAGCACTCATTATATGGAAGGGCTGTAACACAGAAGCGAGTGTATTCAGCATCACAGGTTAATTGAGAATGTTCCCGTAGGGCTTCTTGTCATTCTTCAAGCCAGAGGACTGAGGCTTCTAAAGCACCCAGACGCTTAAGGAGTTCTTGATCAATATGTGTCATAGTTTGCATTTCAGAAGTAACATTTTGCATGTAAGTGTTAAACTGTTGAGCGGTTTGAATAGATTGGGAGAGAGCTATGGCGGCGGTAGCTGCCATAGCTGCAGTAGCAGTGGCTGTGATAATAGAGGCTATGAGAATTCCAAGAAACCTTTTAGTTCGCATTTTTTGTAATGTATTAACAACCTGAGCGAGGGGGGAGCTATATTGCCAGGGACGTGTAAGGTTAATGAGCAGCCAAAGGTGGCTTTTTTGTTGAAGAACAAATACAGAATTGATGTTAAGAGTGGAGACATTTTGCCGGCACAGACATGGAGTAATCCAGGTAGAGCCACTGGATAATGTTAATTAAAAAGGCATTTATTTTAATGATATCCAGAGGACTAGAAGTTATAGCAAAAATGTATGGTCGAGACGTGCATATAAGCACAGAATCGTTATGGTCACGGAGGGTCCATTGTAATTTGGGTAGTGAGTTCTTGGCATCCTTTGTCCCCCTCAGAAAGGTTCCTGAACGGAGAGTTCTTTCATAAAAAGGGAGACCTAATCACCAAGAAAGGATTTTCAATGGGGAAAAATGAGTAGTTGAATAACGTAAGCGAAGAATGGGTCTGGCTAGGCCAGGGTTCCAGGACTTAGAATGTCCTAGGTAATGGTACGGGGTTGCCCACTGCCAAGTAGAGCTATTTGGTAATAAAACCTTGAGGGCCCCAATTTTCTAGTGAAATGTTGACAGGGAGAGAGTATGAAGAAAAGTTAGTAGTTCAACAAGTAACCCAAGTATTATCAATAGGGTCTGTAAGAGATAGCTGTGGGTGTTGACATACAGGGATGGAAGGGGGTGAGTGAGTAATATAGGCACTGAACGTGCCGTTAATGCCTATGGCTTTAACGAAAAATTGCTTAGAATAGGCTGGTTGCTTATAGGTGCCATTGTAGTAAATGTAATTCATATACCATTGTTCTAGTATAGGCACGCACGCAGAAGCAGTGCGTGGCTGAGTAGTGAAACACGAAGGGCGTCAGCATAGAGTGTCCAATTTGTAGACAGTACAAACCATCCTTCAGGAGAGTTAGTAAGTGGTTTGGAATAGGCCAAATATTGTCCCCCAGTAACGACAGTGTCATTAGAGGAAAGAGGGGGCTCTGGTTCTTCCCAAGTAACCGGGTGGAAGACAGGGGGGCTAAGAACATGAGCCCAGTAGGTGGTTGGGGCAGAGGTTGCTGGTATCTGAGAAAGGAGGAGGAGGAGAACACATACCAAAGTTAGGAATAGATTTTTAGGTGTAGGTGGGGCACCTGTAGTTGAGAGGATATGTTTGGCTTTTGAGGAGAGGGCTTTCAGACCTCCCCGTGTTACTGGTATTGCAGAGTTTTGTTGGTCATTCTCCTTCCCCGGGGGAGTGGGTGATGGTGTCAGTTGTGGCTCTGGAGTCGGATCGGATGGTGGCTCCGGCAGCCGCAGCAGGGGCGGTGGCTGTTGCTGGGTCATGACATGGTTTTACTAATCGGGCCGGAATCCAAAGTGGACCTGTGGGAGACAAAACAGCCGCATACCCTTGCCCCCAGGTTAATAATATAGGTCCTTGCCAGACAGAGGGATTTTGAGGATCTTTATAGAGGACCTGTGGGTGAGGTCGGGTGTCAGGGGGGATAAAATGTCATTCTGCAGCAGTACGACCGTCTTTGGCAACCGATAAAAAGTTAAAAGTAAAGAGAGCTTTGGCAAGTCTTTCATTCTGGTCACATACGCTAGACCCGTCATCTCCCCCCTTTTGTTTAAGAGCTGTTTGAGAGTATGATGGGCACGTTCAATTATGGCTTGCCCTTGAGGGTGATAAGGAATGCCAGTGGAATGAAGGATATTCCAAGTGGCACAAAATTGTTGAAATTTAGCAAAAGTATATGCAGGCCCATTATCAGTTTTAAGAGCTTGGGGACATCCCATAGTCGCAATGGCTTGGGTGAAATGACAACAGGCATGAGTAGAACGTTCCCCAGAAAGGGCTGTGGCATAAAGAAACCCAGAACATGTATCTATGGATACATGGAGATATTTAAGTTTCCCAAAGGGAGGATAGTGTGTTACATCCATTTGCCACAATTGATTTGCTACTAGAACACGTGAGTTGACGCCAGCAGCAAAGGACGTGGGAGAAAAGTGTTGGCAGTCAGGACAGGTGCGAACAATATTTTGTTCTTCAGTAAGGGAGATAGAAAATTGTCTTTGAAGTCCGCGTGCATTTTGATGAAAGAAATTGTGAGACGTTCGTGCATTAGAAAAGGCAGAGCCAGCAAGTAAATCGGCGCAAGAATTGCCATCAGAAAGAGGCCCCGGCAAGGGTGTATGGGAGCGCACATGTACCACAAAAAAGGGAGAGTTATGGATATTAAGCAGGGTTTGGAGCCTTTTAAATAAAGTAAATAACTCATAATCGGGACTAAGTCAAAGAGCTACATCACTAACGTGTTAAGTAGTGTGAACAACATAAGCTGAATCAGCAATTAAATTGAAAGGCGTTGATTTAAAAATTTCAAAAGCAGCAACAGCTGTCGACAACTCGGCACGTTGTGTAGTGGAGGCTTTCTGTGTAATAAAATGCTGCCAGGCACCGTCCGTCTGCCAAGTGACCGCTCCGTTTCCAGTTTTTCCTGATCCGTCTGTAAAGGCGGTAGAGGCATTAGCAAGAGGTGAAGGAAAGAGCATAGTAGAAAGTTGTAAAGGAAGAAGCTGTAGGGTAGAGAGTGGCTTTGAAGTGGAATAAGAATAAATTATTTGCCCAGTAAAATCAGCCAAAGTGATCTGGAGCTCTTCAGAATTAAGAAGAGCATGATCAAAAGCTGTTTTCGTTACCCCAGAGTATATAAAATGAGGGTCAGAACCCAAAAGCTGTTGAGTGCGGGTCTGTCCTTGCGTTAATAAGTTAATGCGCTGAGAGAAACATGTAAACAACTGTTGCGTAGGGCGATAAGGAAGAAAAAGCCACTCAAGTGCTCCGAAGTCAGGAGTAAATTGACAGAGCACGCCTGTAAGACTA
>NW_004444059.1:2643782-2653044 GCF_000243295.1 Trichechus manatus latirostris
GGACTGGCTTAAGAGCCTTATCAACATAATATTGACAGATAGTTGGACTATTGACCATGCCCTGTGGGAGAACAGTCCACTCATAATACTGCATAGGATGACAATTATTCATAGAAGGAACTGAGAAGGCAAATTTAGCACAATCATCAGGATGGAGTGGAATGGTAAAAAACAATCTTTAAGATCAATAATAATAATATGATATGTTTGAGGAATACAGGCTGGATTGGGAATTCCTGGTTGGAGAGGTTCCATAGGGACAAGACGTTGATTAACAGCCTGTTAAGTCATGAAGGAGTCTCCATTTTTTGGATTTTTTAGGGACAGAGAAAATAGGTGTATTCCAAGGGCTGCCACTGCTGAACCCAAACAGGAGAGCCAGGTATCCAGGTTCATTTTAACAGAGGGTCTTTTTGAGCAGTGGCCCCTATGAAAAATCCTGAGGGGCGCCAATATGAACATTCCACTGGGAGAGTAAATCTCGTCCCCATAATATAGTAGGTAAAGGAAGGATAAAGGGACATATAGAAGCAGGCTGCCCATCAGGACTGTAGCAAACAATGGGAAGTGTACTTTGCAAAGGACACTGTGCTCCTCCAACTCCGGCAAGGGTTTCAGCGGTCTGCTTCTTGGGCCAAGAAGAGGGCCAGGAATCAGAGGAGAAGATAGTTACATCTGCCCCAGAATCCATGAGCCCTTTAAACACGCCATCATTGACCTGAACAGTAAGATATGGTCGGGAAGATTGTAACTTAGTAACCCAAAAAGTGTCAGTACTGCCGAAACCCCCAGCCCGTCTTGGGGTAGTGGGAGCGGAGGGGACTACAAAGGGAAGTAAAATTAGCTGTGCTATCTTATCAGAGGGAGTAATGTTCCAATAAGAGAGACTGGAAACCATAGTTTTAATTTGTCCTTCATAATCAGAATCTATTACACCAGGATGAACAGTTAGACCTTGAGATGTAATACTAGAGCGACCCATTAGGAGTCCTAAATATCCTCGAGGCAGGATAAACTTGTGTTGCTATAAGAAAAACTTTTCCTGCCTCATCTATTATGACACCTTCTGCCAAGGGTAAATCTAGTCTTGCACTCCCTTCAGTAGCTGCTTTTAAGTTGTTAACCTGTAAGCGTCGTTGTTTGGAATCTATGCTGTGGTTTCCACACTCCACACTCGGGGGCCCTCTGGATTTTTCGGGACGTGAGAGCTCTCACCCCTCTTCCTGTTTCCCGACATAGGGTTGCCTTGATTGTTAAATTGAGATCTGCACCGCTTAGCCCAGTGACCGCCTTTACCACAGCGGGAACACTTTCGGGTTGGAAATTTAGTGTTGGCATTTTTGTTTTTTAAACTGTGACAGTTCTTCTTAAAATGTCCAGGTTTACCACACCCAAAACAGGTGGCAGTGGATGGACGGAGAGCTGCCGCTAATACTTGTGCCTTATGAGTTTCTGTGCCAACATTTTGACATGCTCTAATCATTTCAGCTAGATTAAGACTCTGTGCCATTAAGGGAGCTAAAACAGCCCGACAGTCAGCATTAGCATTTTCGTAAGCAAGCTGGAGACAAAGAACTTCAGCTGCTTGTTGGTTATCTACCTGTTGGGAAATGGCCGTTTGGAGACCGTTTGATAAAGTCAATGTTAGGCTCGTTTGCCACTTGGCGAATAGTGGCAAATGAGCCGGTGGGCATTCTGGAATCAGGGATTTTACTCCAGGCTTTGGAGGCAGCATCGGAGGCTTGACTGAATGCTTGTCTATTCATCTGACTCTGGGCCTGGGGAGTGGAATAATTCCCAACACCCAGGAGCATGTCAAGACTAACAGGGATATTATGGTTAAGATTGTCTACGGCATAAAGGTTACAATGCTTCTTGTACTCTTGACTCCATACACTGAATTGAGCAGGAGTTAAAACTGTTCGCATTAGGAGATTCCAGTCCCAGGAGGTCATTTCAAAGCATTGTCCTAAACCTTCCACAATCCCTTTTGTAAAGGAACATTGTAAACCATTCTCTATCATGCTTTTACAAAGTTCCTTAAAAGCTTGAAAGCCAAGGCCATCATGACGGGGCGGTCCCGATCCCTGAATGACAGGATAAGCAGAAAACCCTTCTTTCTCATGGCCCTCTCGCAAACATCGTTCCATAATTGGCTTATACTGTGGGGACTCAGCTTCAATAGGTACAGAAGATGGAGGGTTATGGACATTTTCTTTGCTAAGGGAGGGAGCCGAAGGAGCTGCCTGTAAAGGCTGCAGGGCAAGGCGACAGTGATGCCAAGCAATAAGGAATGAAGCTGGGATGTTCATGTCATGAATGGTGTTACCGATACGTTCCCATGCTTCTACATCAAGGTTTCCCCGCAAGGGATACCAAGGACAGGCAGACTCAATTAAAAGCAGAAGTTGGGTAAAAGCTTCTTCTGACACCTTAAGCTTAGAGGCCTTTAACAATCCTAACAACTGGGTTTTGTGTTGACGCTGTTCAGAAGAAAGACAATTCCCCATAGCGAGGAGGAATAGGAAAATGAAGGAAAGAATGATAGGAAGGCTCCTGGCCCGAAGCCTGAAATCCCTTAAGGGAGCGTACAAGAAAGCCCCACCGCTCCCGGGGCGATAGCAGCCCGAGATGAGAACGTCCGGGAAAGTTCCCCGCGGAAAAGCCCCGCCGCTCCCGTGGCTGTAAGAGCAGCCCGAAATGGACGTGTCCTGTACTTACCATCTTCAGGGATTGAGTGCGAGTATGTCTACAGCACCCTCACATGGGGCATCATCTGTCGCAGCAGCGGTGAATGTTGGGACGGCGGAGACAGTAACCAAACACAACTCTTACAGAGAAGTGGGGCCAGGAGGGTCACTCTGAGGAGTCAACCCTCAGCTTCAGTCCCAGGAGTTTATTTATAGTCATTACAGCAAGCAGTGAAGCAAATAACAGAACAGTGGGCTTTGGGTGAGTAACAGTAAGTTTCGGGCAAGGGAGAAGGAATTCAGGTAAACAAGCCAATCAGTAACGGGACAGTAGGTTTGGGAAAACAAGTCCTGACAAGTCTCAACATGTTGGGGACAAGTCTCAACATGCTGTGCAGCATAGAGGCCTGTGGGAGCTGCAGTTGTCAATAGTGCAGCCATGTTTAAATGGCATATATCCCCAGAATTTTGAACAAAGTCAGTAGGCCCTTGTGAGGAAGCAGAGATGAAGGCTAAAGACAGTTGTCATTTGCACTGTAGACTTTTTCCAGAGTTCTGAGGAAAGAGCAGTGACAGTACCAGCAGCACAGTTTATTGCAGACCACAAATCGATTGATAGAGATGACTAACAACCCAGTCCTGATAGTAAAGAAAAACTAAGAGCAGTAATCTATAAAGATGTTAACACAATTTTTTATGGTTAGCAAAAACTATCCTTTATCTTCCTTAGTCTGGAATAGCCCCTAAAATAAATTTCCAGATGGGAAAGGTAAAACAACCACAAAAAAGCCATAAGCAGTACAGCCAAAAACATTGAAACAGAAGGGTGTTTCAAACAATACTTCTACTTTTCCCTGTAATTATAAAGATTGAGGGGAAAGGAAGGTACTTACTTGAAATGAGTACCAGCTGGCAGTGGCTAAATAGTGACTTATGGTTGCCAAGTGCTGGTAGCCCCAGTTCCTTTTCTCAGCTCATGAGCTGGACTGTGAAGAAGCCATCCCTAGTCAGCTCCTGCTTGAGGTGAGTTAACAGTACCTGTTTTTTCCATACTAGCTGGAAATGAAATACTAAGTATATTATTTATACCAGATAGTTTGACTGCTTGTATATACTTTTTGTTACAAGATGGTCTGAGTTTGCATATGGTGGCAGGAAGTGTTGGCCAGATGTCTGTATTGTTGTCGCTTATATTTTCCTCTAGCTGCAGTTTAGCAAGATACGGTAAAATTACCATTTGGAAAAATTATATAAATGCAGGTACTATTATTCAGAATGAAACTATTTTACATATTTTAACTTTGTCTTGACAAAATGCTAGAAATCATACTAGTTACAACGTTTTTAAGTAAAAGTTAAGACAAGATGATGGTTGTTCGTTGCCATCAAGTCGGTTCTGACTCATGGTGACCTTGTGTTTAACAGAATGAAACATTACCCGGTCCTACACCAAATTCATTGATATTGAGACAAGGTAACTAAGTCGTTTTGTGTCTTTTTATAGGAAACTCTTCATACAGTGAAACGCAGGAAAAGAAAAATGCAACAATAAAGATAAATAAGGTTTGTTGAAATAAAGAAAAATATTTTTCTTAGATAATAATACTTGATGGTTATTTGGTATATATCCAGTGTCTCAGGTATATCAGATATTTTAATATAAGTATCACTTAACTATCATGGAGGTTTTGTTGTTTCATTAACCATTTTTTACTTTTCTAGCCTCGAAGATCCAACTGTACAAATCAGTGCTTCAGACATTTTTTCTCCAATATATTTTCTTCTAGTAGTCACACTGGAGAATCTTCTTATAGAGTGTACTGGTTAGTATTTTCTGCTTTTAATTTGTAATGTTTATATATGCTATTTTAATCACTGTAATTAATTTTTGCTAGAAATTTTAACTCTCAGCTGCAGACAAAAATTATGAAAGCCCACCTTGTTTTTTGGAAAATTAGACTACCTCTACCAAAGAGAAAACCTTTTGTCCTGTGAGCCTATTACGCAATGACTGCCTATGCCAGTGGAATTGTTTTTGTTAGTAAGTTGTTCTACACAAGCTTTTCATATGATAGAGAAGTAGTCTCCTTGTTAAGTTATGGGTACAGTACCTAATAAAGCAGAACTCTTTTTGAATCCATAGTGACTGAGATGTCGACACTAAGTTGATATTTGTGGAATTTAAAATTAAATTGGGGTTTTACAGTCATATGGAGTTGGTTAAACCACAAAAACAGAATAAGATTGTGTGATTTTATTTTAGCAAGATAACAAAGCAAGACAAGTTTAGCAAGATAACAAAGAAAATCTTGAGAAGCCTTTTGAAAAGCTGAACTATACCTATTTTTTGTTATAGTAACCATGCCCTCCTTTATCTACCCCCCCCCCCAATATGCTTAGTTTCAGGTGGGAAACTGTTTACATCTAAAATTTCTGCCTGAATTGCTTGCAGCAGCTTTGGTACATGGAGCAGAAATAGTGTCACTTTATTTCTCTCGATAATAAACATTTTAGTCTAAATTGACTTCTTTTTTAATCTGTCGTTTAAGATTGAAATTAAAGCATTATTTTTATGAACCACAAAATATAATTTTGATTTGTAATTTTACTTATTAACTTTATGAGCTCATTTTAAAAGTGTTTAAATAGAAAAAAATTTTTTATTCTTTTAAATGGGATTCATAATGCTAGGTATAAACCCCTGCTGGTTTTTTTTTTTTTTTTTTTTTTTTTTTTTTTGCATAATCCAATTGTTTCTCTGAACTTAAGTTTTTATCTTTTAGTACAGAATTTATAGAAGTCAATGAAATCAGTACAGTGATCAGACAGAAGAGACAGGAACTGGAATTGTCATGGTTTCGTGATACATTACCTGGAATTGGAAGGTAAGAAGGTTTTTCTTGTTTACTAATGTGTTTACATGATAACATGAATACAGGAAATCATTAATACTTAAGCATAGGAGTATCTTACTCAATAGGTGTGTTCCTAAGGAAGTTCAGTGCAAATAAACACTTGTGTGTCAAATGCTTGATAAAAAGTCAGTATTTCAGATGCCTAATGAAAATTGATTGCTATTTAAAGGACACCTTGAAAAGTAAAGAATCCTTAATTTTTCTGTGTAATAAATTTATATGCTAGACTCAATTAAAAGGGAGAACCCCATTAGTAAAACCTGCCATCCTGTATCTCTTCTTTCACCCATTGTAATCTTGCCTGTGTGTTGTCAGTTGAAGCACTGGTTTTATCATGACGCGTCCCTTCTCAAAAATGTTCTTTTAAATAACTATTCAATTAAGTTCCTACTCTGCCCTGGCATTCATGACTTTTATAATCCAGTCCTTTCTTTCTTAGTGTTTGATTGCCCTTCACCTCAAACTCTTCCTTCATCATTATTGTATCTAGGATAAACTGTTCACTTTTGTTTCCAATCATTTTTTTCCCTATGGTCAGGCTGTAGTCTACTCATTTATTTCCTGAACTAGTTCTGTCATCACTAAGTTCTTTATTTTATGTGAATACATCTGATTTTCTCAAGTAGATTGTAGACTTCTTGAAGTCTGTTAACAATACAGTATTTTTTAAAGTCCTACAGCTACTAGGACAATGTTACATACGAAATACTTATACCAAGCTCCTAGGTAAAGATCGAGGTTACTGCCTCAGACTCATTTCTATAACATGTTGTGACTTTATTTTATATGTCGTTGTAATTAATATATTTCTGCATAGGGCCTTCACCCTCTAGGAAGGACAATGGAATGTCAATAGAAATAAAATTAGGAAGTCCAGATATGTATAACATGAAACCTTTCCTTACAGTTACATATGTTTGTACATGTATAAATTGCACAGTGTATTTCAAGCTTCTCTCCTGTTCTAGAATCTTACCTTATACTGGATAAACATAGTCTTTTGTTACTGTTGTCATCGAGTTGATTTTAACCCCTGGCAATCCATGTGTGTCAGAATAGAACTGTG
Organism: Trichechus manatus latirostris; assembly: GCF_000243295.1. NCBI lineage: Eukaryota > Metazoa > Chordata > Mammalia > Sirenia > Trichechidae > Trichechus > Trichechus manatus. The sequence continues at coordinate 2,650,454 of NW_004444059.1, forward strand.
TTCCATAGGGTTTCCAAAGCTGTGACCTTTCAGAAGCAGATCGCCAGGCCAGACTTCCAAGGCACCTCTGGGTGGGTTTGAACTGCCGACCTTTTGGCTAATAGTCAAGCGCTTTACTATTTGCGCCTCCCAGGGACTCCTTATGAATTGAACAAAGATGTGTCAGGAAAAGGAGAAGCTGAGAGTGGATTGGATTTGGATTCAGAAACCTTTAGGGGACTTGATACGTCCAGTAGAGACACTGGGAACTTTGAAGAGCCATTATTTTTGGATCAAGGAATTTTTAAATATAATATAGTGATCGAAATCAGTTCATTGGTTGCCTAGATTGGAGGGAAACCAAAAACCAAATCCGTTACTGTTGAGTTGATCCATCTCATAGTGACCCTATAGGACAGAGTAGAACTGCCTCATAGGGTTTCCAAGGAGCAGCTGATAGATTTGAACTGGCACCTTTTGGTTAGTAGTCGAGCTCTTAACCACTGCACCACCAGGTCTCCAGATGTGGGGAGAGAGGCAGTGGGAGTGTTCTATTTCTTGATTAGGGGGGTGGTTATACAAATATATACATTGGTCAAAAGCCATGAAACTGTACTCTGCATTTTATTGTATGTGAACTGTGCCTCAAAGTTGATTATTTTTTAAGTGCAAAAAAAAATAATAAAAACTAAAAAAATTCTTGGCATGAAATATTAAATTAAATTACTTATTTTATACTGTATGAGACCACTATTATTAAAACTCATGAAAAGATTTACACACAGAAAGAAACGATCTTTGATGGTTACAAGGGAGGGGAGGGACAGGTAGGGAAGAACACTAAATGGACAATAGATAAGTGGTAACTTTGGTGAAGGTTAAGACAGTACACAATGCTGGGGAAACCAGCACAACCTGGCCAAGGCAAGATCATGGAGGCTTCATAGACACATCCAAACTCCCTGAGGGACTGAATTACTGGGCTGAGGGCTGTGGGGACCATGGTCTTAGGGGACATCTAGCTCAATTGGCATGATATGGTTTATAAAGAAAATGCTCTTCACCCTACTTTGGTGAGTAGCGTCTGGGGTCTTGGAGGCTTGTGAGCAGCCATCTAAGATACTCCACTGGTCCCACCCCATCTGGAGCAGGGGAGAATGAAGAAAACCAAAGACACAAGGGAAAGATTAGTCCAAGGGACTAATGGACCACAACTACCACAGCCTCCACCAGACTGAGTCCAGCACAACTGGATGGTGCCTGGCTACCACCACCGAATTCTCTGACGGGGATCACAATAGAGGGTCCCAGGCAGAGCTGGAGAAAAATATAGAACAAAATTCTAACAAAAAAAGACGAGACTGACTGGCCTGACAGAGACTGGAGAAACCCCGAGAGTATGGCCCCTGGACACCCTTTTAACTCAGTACTGAAGTCACTCCTGAAGTTCACCTTTCAGCCAAAGATTAGACAGGCCCATAAAACAAAACAAGACTAAATGGGCACACCAGCCCAGGGGCAAGGATGAGAAGGCAGGAGGGGACAGGAAAGCTGGCAGTGGGGAACCCAAGGTCGAGAAGAGGAGACTGTTGACACGTCATGGAGTTGGCAGCCAGTGTCACAAAACAGTATGTATTAATGGCTTAATGAGAAACTAATTTGCTTTGTAAACCTTCATCTAAAGCACAATAAAAAAAAAAATTACATAAATTATTTAAAAAAAAAAAATCTGTTTATGTTGCCCTTGATCTCCTTTTGTCATTAATTTAAAAGTGAAACATGCTTTTAAAAGTTTTTTCGTTGCAGCTGGTTGGTAGCCATCTTTAAACAATAAGTAACCTTGAAATTGCAGTTTTAGTTATTTGGCAAAAAAATAGTTTAAGCACTATATTTCAAAATTACTAGCCTGATTTGGATAATTGTAATTTTTAAATTGCTGGTTTAATTTTTTAAACCATTTAAACAAAAATGTCTTTGTTTTGATTATGCTGAGTGAAATAAGTCAATCACAAAAGGACAAATATTGTATGAGACCACTACTGTAAAAACTCATGAAAAGGTTTACAGAAAAAAAGAAACAATCTTTGATGGTTGCAGGGGATGGGAGGGTCGGGGGAGGAAATACTAGACTATAGATAAGTGGTAACTTTGGTGAAGGGTAAGACAGTACACAATGCTGGGGAAGCCAGCACGGCTTGTACAAGGAAAGGTCATGGAAGCTCTATAGACACATCCAAACTCCCTGAGGGACCAAGTTGCTGGGCAGAGGGCTGTGGGGACCATGGTCTCAGAACATCTAGCTCAATTGGCGTAACAGAGTTTATAAAGAAAATGTTCTACATTCTACCTTGGTGAGTAGCGTCTGAGGTCTTAAAAGCCTGTGAGCAGCCATCTAAGATACTCCACTGCTTTCAACCCTTCAGGAACAAGGGAGAATGCAGAAAACAATATACAAGGGAAATATTAGTCCAGAGGACTAATGCAACCACCATGGCCTCCACCACACTGAGTCCAGTGCAACTAGACGATGCTCGGCTACCATCACTGACTGCTCTGACAGGGATCACAACAGAGGGTGCTGGACAGAGCTGGAGAAAAATGTAGAACAAAAT
>NW_004444059.1:2653144-2678144 GCF_000243295.1 Trichechus manatus latirostris
ACAGAGCTGGAGAAAAATGTAGAACAAAATTCTAACTCACAAAGACCAGACTTACTGGCCTGACAGAGACTGGAGAAACCCCAAGAGTATGGCCCCCGGACACCCTTTTAGTTCAGTAATGAAGTCACTCCCGAGGTTCATCGTTCAGCCAAAGATTAGACAGCCCCATAAAACAGAATGAGACTAATGGGGCACAACAGCCCAGAGACAAGGACTAGAAGGCAGGAGGGGACAGTAAAACTAGTAATGGGGAACCCAGAGTTGAGAACGGAGAGTGTTGACCTGTGGATTTGTTAAGCAATGTCATGAACAATACGTGTACGAAAAGAAAAAAAATACGAAAAAATTTTTTTTTAAATGTCTTTGTTTTGAATTTGCAGAAATGGTTTTGTGCCCTGGAATATTGAAACCGAAGTTCTTCCACTCATCTCTTCTGCATTGCCAAGAACTATTTTTCCAACAAGTACCATATCTTTAGAAAATTTTGGTAAAGTTTGTGAAATTTTTTTCAAGTTGTTTATTATTATCTTCTTTCAATCTCATAAAAATGAATGTTAATGACTTAGAAAATGCTGTCGAGTATAGTAAGTCCTAGATATTTCTGTAAATATTTGGACAGAGACTTGACTCTAAAATCTTTCCAACTAGAAAATCCCTTTTACTTTAAGAAATTACAGCTTTAAGAATTCAAGGAATTCCTGATTAGAAGTCTCTGTTCTGTTTAGGGCTTCAGCATCCAAACCATAGAATTTTAGAAGGTAACATCCTTTGTTAATTATTTGTGAATAAATGGCTTGGGTCTTTATCTTTTCGTGGATAACCTTGTCAGTTTTCTCTTGCCTTTTGCCTAAATAATACCAATTTATAAAACAAATGATAGTTATCAGAGCAAGCGTATTTTCCTTTTTTCCCTAAGAAATTGTCCACGTGTATCCACATCTGATGATTACTCATTTCAGTAACATTAAAAGAAGCTAATAAACACCTCATGTTACTCAGATGTTAGTAGCTATAGATTTATTCGTAATCTGGTTCACCTGTATATTTTTTTTCCAATCTGTTACAGACGTCTGTTTTACACTAAAATTAGCTGAAATCAGACTATTTTCATTTACTGAAATATGCATTTACCTTTTATTTATTTATTTAAATATTACTAGGTACTTCTTGCATGGGATATGCATTAGCACATACTCAAGGAGAAGAGAAGAAGCAAACTTCTGGCACATCAAATACCAGAGGATCAAGACGAAAACCTGCAGCAGCAACTCCTACAAGGAGATCTACACGTAACACGAGAGCTGAAACAGTCAGTCAGTCTCAGAAGTCCCCAGTATCAAATAATTCTGGGTGTGATGCCCCAGATAGCAATAATCCATCTGTAAGTGTTTCCTCTTCAGCTGAGTCAGAAAAGCAAACAAGACAGGCTCCAAAACGGAAATCTTTAAGAAGAGGGAGAAAACCACCTTTACTGAAAAAGAAGTTTCGTAGCTCTGTACCTCCCCCTGAAAAATCATCTTCCAGTGATTCAGTAGATGAAGAAACTGCAGAATCTGACTTACCACCTGTGTTAGAGAAAGAGCACCAATCAGACATAGAAAGTAGTAACACTTGTACTGTGCAGACAAATGCAGAAAACAAGTCTGCTAATGGCTTAATAAGTTGCAATGAGCATGTAGAAGCAAGGGAGGAACATACTGAGAACCATGATACAAAGGAAACAGTGAAGCCTTCATATTCTGAGTGTTATACCCATAATCCTCCTGTGCTAGTTGGAGAAAACCAAAAACCAAACCCATTGCCATCGAGTCGAGAGGAGGAAGAAGTTGAAAAGGTTGAGAATACAGGTATAGAGGATAATGTTTTGTGCATAGAAAGTGACATTTCTAAAAATATTTCTGAAAAAAGAGGTGATCTGTTGGAAAATCAAGACCAGATATCTGGATCCTTGGAATCAGAGGTAAAAACAGATACATGCACAGATCATCCTCCAGTTGATTTCCTTAAATGTTCAGGATCTGAAATTGAAGTTCACCAGCCTATATCTAGTCCTGTAGATGAGTTACCCGAGAATGCCGAGTCAGTGGTTAATGAAGAAAAGATTGTAGAGAGTTCCATAATAGAAATTATTGATCATAAAGATTCTACAGTAAAAATAGAACAGCCTTTAGAGAGTCCCAAGTTAGACTCTTCTGAGGGTCAGAATATACAAACAGTGGACAAAAAATCTATTGAGAGCTCAGAGGTTCAGTTGCCTCAGCATGTTGAAACTGGAGATGCAGAAATAATTGCAAAGTGTGATAGTTCAAGGAATGAAAATTTCAGTAGTACTCAAGACTCTGAAAATAATTTATTAAAAAATGATCTTGACAGTACGAAGTTAGACAAATGTTTAGAAGAAAAGACTGAATCTCTGGGTGAACATCTCACATCTAGAGATTTGCCTAACACATACACTGAAGACATTCAGAAGCATTTTAGTGAGGACAATAATGAGATGATACCTATGGAGTGTGATTCATTTTGTAGTGACCAGAATGAATCTGAAATTGAACCGTCTGTAAATGCTGATTCAAAGCAATTGAATGAAAATTCTGGGGAGCATAGTTCTGAAAATATTATGCTGCCTTCTGATCCTGCAGTTGAAAAGGTTGAAACTGTATCTCAGCCATCTGAAAGCCCAATAGATACAGTAGATAAAGCTAAAAAGCCTCGTACTCGAAGGTCTAGATTTCATTCCCCATCTACTACTTGGTCTCCCAACAGAGACACTGCACGAGAAAAGAAGCGGTCTCAGTCTCCATCTCCTAAAAAAGAAACGGGAAAAGACAACAGGAAGTCTCGATCACCATCTCCTAAGAAAGAATCTGCAAGGGGACGAAGGAAATCTCGTTCTCAGTCCCCTAAAAAGGATTATGCAAGAGAAAGGAGGCGATCTCAGTCTCGGTCTCCAAAAAGAGATAGTTCTAGGGAAGGCAAAAGATCCGAGTCACTCTCCCCAAGAAGAGACACGTCTCGAGAGAACAGAAGATCTCAGTCAAGAGTAAAAGATTCCTCTCCAAGAGAAAAATCCAGGTCCCGGAGCAGAGAGAGAGAGAGTGATAGAGATGGGCAGAGGAGAGATCGAGATAGAGAAAGGAGAACCAGAAGGTGGTCTAGGTCCAGATCTCGTTCTAGGTCACCATCAAGATCTAGAACAAAAAGCAAGAGTTCATCGTTTGGTAGAAATGATAGAGACAGTTACTCTCCTCGGTGGAAGGAAAGATGGACAAATGATGGTTGGAGATGTCCACGAGGAAATGATCGGTACAGGAAGAGTGATCCAGAGAAACAGAATGAAAATACAAGAAAAGAGAAAAATGACACCAATCCAGAAGCTGATGATCCAAATCCTGACAAATGCAGAAATGACTGTCCCAGTTGGGTTACAGAAAAAATAAATTCAGGGCCTGATCCAAGGACCAGAAATCCAGAAAAGTTAAAAGATACTCACTGGGAAGAAAACAGAAATGAAAATTCAGGGAATTCTTGGAATAAAAACTTTGGTTCAGGTTGGATGTCTAATCGCGGCAGAGGTAACCGTGGTAGAGGCACTTACAGAGGTGGTTTTGCCTACACAGATCAGAATGAAAATCGGTGGCAAAACCGAAAACCCCTTTCAGGGAATTCAAATAGTTCAGGGAATGAGTCCTTCAAGTTTGTGGAACAGCAACCCTATAAACGGAAAAGTGAGCAAGAATTCCCATTTGATACACCGGCAGATAGATCAGGGTGGACATCTGCATCTAGTTGGGCCGTCAGAAAGACTCTCCCAGCAGATGTGCAAAACTATTATTCACGAAGAGGGAGGAATTCCTCAGGTCCACAGTCTGGATGGATGAGACAAGAAGAGGAAACAGCTGAACAGGGTAACATATTCTCTATTTACTGATGTTGTTTTATTTGAAGAAAGAAATTATAAACTTAATGTCCTATTTGTATGAATTGAAATGATCCCTGTTTATAGTGTAAGTACTATTTGCTACTCTAACAGAGTTTGGGGTGTTCCTATGCAGGATTTAGCCTCTATGTCATTTATTTCAGATGTGTGCACTTGAGAATTTTTTTGATCATTGTTCTTATACAAATGAGTCACTCCTTATAACAAAGATTTATCGTTTCTTGATTTTTTTTTGTTAATAACATTACAAAAAACGTGAAAATAAAAGTATCTATAAACTTCTCTTTTAGTAATCTAATTAAATTTTACATGATTAGTTCCTTAGTTTCTTGAGCTACTGATTCTTTGCTAATGTTGATGGATGTTATCATGTGAAGCTGTTAAAAATAATTATAGTTGAGCATTTCCTTTTAGTTAGAAAATCAGCCCACATTATTTAGAATTGATAGGATTAAGCTAAATAATTAGAGATTGATTTTGATGTACCGAGTCTATTAATCTATGCTTAATTCTGCTATAACCGGTGGTTCTTTTCTTCTCTGTCTAAAGAGAGATTTAGCATGATCTTTTTCACAAGTTTTTTTTTCTTTTGATAGATTCTAACCTAAAAGACCAAACAAACCAACAAGGTGATGGTTCTCAGCTACCTATTAATATGATGCAGCCACAAGTGAATGTAATGCAGCAACAAATGAATGCACAGCACCAGCCTATGAATATCTTCCCATATCCAGTGGGTGTTCATGCTCCTTTGATGAACATCCAACACAATCCATTTAACGTTCACCCTCAGCTACCCCTGCATCTCCATACAGGAGTGCCTATCATGCAGGTAGCTGCTCCTACCAGTGTATCTCAGGGACTACCACCACCACCACCCCCTCCCCCACCATCCCAACAAGTCAGCTACATTGCTTCACAACCAGATGGAAAGCAATTGCAGGTATGTTTTTGGCAACTGAAGTTTAATCAGCATTGTAAAAATGTAGCTATTAGACTTCCTGGCATCCAAAACAATAGTTTATTTGATTAGGTTTATGGTAAACCTTCACAACCCCTCTTTCATTGTCCTCCTCCAATCCCTCACCCCTACCCCCCCCCCAAAAAATAAAATGAACAACTTATTGTATGCTACATACATGTTGCTATTTAATATCTATATCCAGACAGGTTTTTTTATCAGATTAAGAACACCAGATTATGAGCCGAAATAGAATCAAATGGTGGGCACATTAAAAATTTTCCTTATTTTATTGGACTTGTGGGGAGTGGGAACTAGTGGTAAAGTACTGTGATGAAGCTTGTGTTGCCTTGTTTGGACAAACACTCGATAAAGCTATTCATTATGATTGTCTCTGTTTCATTTTTATGGATTTACCATGCCAAAAAGAATAAGAAGAAAGTGTGTTAAAGGCATATAGAAAGCTTGAATATTTGCAAACATTATGTTGCTTATGTCTGTGTTTCGAAATTCTAGAATCCTGACAGCAAGATGCAGTGGGAAGAACAAGGGAATGTGATTACAGAATTTGGGATCTTACATCTTTTTCTGCTACTGACTTACTGCAAACCACTTCACTGCCTCATTTTTGGCCGTCTTTAAAAGGGGGGCACTTATTTTAGTTCATATTTATAAAGAGCCTTGCAGGACAGATTACTATAATTTCTATTCTCCTACTACTTGTTTTTAGTGTTGCTGTCAGAACTTTACAGTATGCATATGTAATTTCAAAGTCATTTTGACATACTTAAATAGGGCTCTGTTTAAGAATGTTACTCATATTTCTTCAAAAGTCCCTTTAGATATAAATGAAACAAAATATGCATTTCTCTTAAGTACTAAGATTGAATCACTTTGTATTTTTTAATGTTATTTCTAATACATGACTGTAAGACTTCTATTAACTGTAATGCATTAACTGATGATAACTCTTTAAAACAGGGTATTCCTAGTGCTTCTCATGTAAGTAATAACATGAGTACACCAGTGTTGCCTGCTCCGACAGCAGCCCCAGGAAACGTGGGAACAGTTCAGGGACCAAGTTCTGGTAATACTTCGTCATCAAGTCACAGCAAAGCCTCTAATGCTGCTGTAAAATTGGCAGAAAGCAAAGTAAGTGTTACAGTGGAAGCCAGCGCAGATAGCTCGAAGACAGACAAGGCAAGTTCAAGGTTCAGAGCAACCTACATAATTCTGTATATGATAAAAACAAAGATTAAAAAATACCAGCTGTTTTATGAATAGTGAAGGAAATTTATTGTTGATAGACTTAAATTCCCATATTATATTTGAAGGGTTTCATCTAAATATGTTGATGCCCAGTGAGCCCTTGGTAAAATTTCGTGATTATTTTTATTAATGTTTGATTTTTGTATGTTGGTAAATAACTGTTCTGTGTTTGTCACACTAATGTTTGAAGAGTTTCTGGTAATAATGTAAATGTGCAATGTTTTCAGTTTCGTATTTCTTTTTAAGTATGTGATTGGCAAATAATAATGATACATTTTTCTCTTATCAGAAATTGCAGATTCAAGAAAAAGCAGCCCAGGAGGTAAAATTGGCCATTAAACCATTTTACCAAAATAAAGATATCACCAAGGAAGAATATAAAGAGATTGTACGGAAAGCAGTAGATAAAGTAAGCTATAGCTTTAGTGGCATTAAGTACATACTGTTTTGAACCACCTCCACTCTAATAAAAGAATGCTTGAGTCTCACTAAAATAATAATAAAAGCTAGTTCCTACTAATTCTTGTCTGCTTTTTTACCTTTTGAAAAAGTTCATAGGAGGTATGACATCTAAACACATGAAAATAAGTGTGGTCATCTCTTTGAGTTTATTTTATTTTTCAGAAAGCTCTCCACTTTGCTTTTATTTCTCTAAGTATGAAAAAGTTTCACCCTCCTCTCCCCCCACCCTCTTCTTTCTTAGGTTTGTCATAGTAAGAGTGGAGAAGTAAATTCTACTAAAGTGGCAAATCTGGTTAAAGCCTATGTAGACAAATACAAATACTCACGGAAAGGGAGCCAAAAGAAAAGTCTGGAGGAACCTGTGTCTGCTGAAAAAAACATAGGCTGAAATGAGGAGTGCTGTAAAGGACGCTATCAGGATATCTGCAAAGTGCAATTTCAACATGTACTGAAAATCGTACTCAACTACTCAACTGTGATTGAAATTTGGTTTTGATAAAATTATTTTTTTTAATGTAGGATATAATGTTTTGTTCTAAATAAATATAGTTCTGTACCACAACTTCTATATCCTTTTTTTCCCCAGATAAATGCAAGGGAAAGTAAAGGTTTAAAGGAATGTGCATTTTTACTATGACTGTGTTATAGTGTGGATACTGGAAGATGTATAGCTTTTTGATTTGAAAAATGAAGTGCATAAACGAGAAACTTTCTAAGTGCACTGGTTTTGGAAGATATATATATATATAAAAACATTTATTCTGTCAGGCTAAGAAAGTATAATCTTTATGGTTTTTCCCTTTAATTATAGAAAGTTAAATAATGTATTACCATGAAAAATATTTCTAATATTAACAAAACATACCAGTTGCAGGGTTCTTAATGTGTATTTTTAAAGAAGCACACATCTGAGTAAATTGCTTAGACAGAAAACATTAATCACGTGAGTAAAATTTAGTGTTAAAAACTTTGGGGCACTCTTCACTTACTGTATCACCAAATAAAGGTCATGCTGCTTGTTTTTCTTTTGTGCCTTTTTTTCCCCCAATTGAGATGAAGCAATTTGATTTGCTAGATTACAATTTTAGCAGTCTAAAATTTTTGTTGAATTTAAAAGACTTGTTTGGAAAAAGTGTTGACTTTGTAAAAATTGTTGTTTTATAATATCTTCTACCTATCAGAGATAATAAATTGTGCCAAATGGAGAATTGCTGTTAAGTTGGAGATCCTCCCTTCCTTGGGAGTAAGGTAGAAATATGAGACTCACTGCACTGGCCTTCATGGTGTTCCTCATCTATCTCATCATGAATGAAAATTTTTTCACACTTCAAAAATCTACAAATGCTTTACAATGAATAAAGCGTTGATTTGGTGACCATATAGTTAGCAGCCATTAACCGTGTTGGAAAATTCTAGACATTAAAACCTGTGTTTTGGAAAAGGAGAGGAATTAAATAATGGAGTCTTGCTTAGGCTTTCAGGGACTAGGTATTTCGTTATTTTTTTAAGTGCTTGAATATGCTAATTTTTATAGAAGGTAAGTTAAAAAGTCTTATAGAGATATTTTAATTGACATCTTGAAGAAAAAATGGTTCTCTCTATGACGAAATGTCTTTCATTCCAGTGTAACAATATTGAATAGAAACCAAATAACTGGAGAGCTATTCCGATCAGGTGTTAATGGCTCAAATATAGATAATAAGCCTTAGTGAGATAGACTGAACCTTTACTAGAGAAACTAGTGAAAGCAATACTCTGTAGGACTGTCCTTTTCTGAAGCAAAGATTAATCTGTTTCTCAATGTCATGTGCATAATACTTCCCTGGTGCTGGGTTTAATAGGCAAAATATTTTGAAATGTTGGCCCCAATAATGATTGTTGTTGTTCATAATCTTTGTTAGGTCATGTGTATAATCCTTAAAATTATTAGAAATATTTCCAAGCAGTTTCTGATCATCATTCTACATTTCTGGGCAATTGTAATGTGGTATTCTACTGATTTATATAATTTTTTATTAAAGTTTGTGTTTAGATTATGATGGGTAAAGTTTGGAAGTACATTTCTTCTAATAAAATATTGAAACAGTGTTTTAGATATCAAACCACACCACCTCAGTTGTTTCAGTTTTGAACTCTAGAAACAATTGTGTGAACTTTGAATCTATTCTGAGTTAAGGCTTATTCACACTTTGAAAACTTTGTAGGGAATTGCTGTGCCTAAACTGATTAATCCCACAATGCATAGTTTTCCTGTTTTCTTTCAGTAACATATGGGAGTTGGGTAACATTTTAAAATTTGCTTTATACTGTTTAGCTTTTGCAAACAAGTTTAAAATTGTTAAGAAAAACTAGGTGGTGTGGTCAAGAATTAAAGTCTCATATTTTTGGTAGCAGTCCGGTGAATTATTTGCATCTTTATTGAAAATAACAAGCCTGTGTCCCATATCTGGTGGGGACATTGGTTAGACTGCATTTAAAATAGCTAGTGAAGAATGTTACTGGATTAGAATTCAAACAATAAGCTTTTTTAAACTTGGGAATATTTAAGAATGTATCTTTCAAAATGCATGTTTTATGTTAAAATACATTGCTTTAATATTCCCTGTCCTTTTTATTTTTCAAAAAAAATTCACATTAATTTTTGCATGTGTACAGACTTAAAAACATTTTGTGGGGTTACAGATTACTCTTGTTCTCTATGAAGAGTCAGTATTAACCTTTGAAACTTTGGTCCCTTTAACCTACCAGTCACATTGACTAGTGTCTTCAGCTATAGACATGCCTAGAATTTTGAGACTAAAAGTAGTTACTCATTATATTGACACCCCAAAAGTTTTGTGATTTTTCTTCCTGATAATTATCACATTTTCTCCATTGTATTCCTTTAAATGGCCCCAGTGTGTACTGCTTGAATGTTCCATCCCAGAGATGGAGCTTCAGAAGCACAGTGGTTGCCCCAGGGTCCATGAGACATTGTTTGTAGATTGAGGATGGAGTGCTGTCTACTGAACCAATACTCAGACATGTAGTGTATAATATTTTCTAATAAATTCTTTTGATAAAGTAGTGTCTCTAACATCTTATTATTAAGATTCCTGAGAAAAATGGTGGCTTTTACAAACGTGGAAGTATTTCTTGCTTTTATACCAAAGCATCATGTCCAAGCTCTAATTCTAATTGCACAATAATTGTAGGACATTAGAAAAACTTTAGAAAGTAAGTTTGTAAAGAGGAAGGAAACTGAAAAAGGGAGAAAAATTATTCTACCATTCAAAGGTAGTAACTTTGAACACTAATCAATCAAACTATTTCATAGCCTAGCTTTTTCATTTAGTGATTTATTGAGAATTTCCATCTTAATAAAAATTGATTTTTAATAGCTATATATATATCCTATTACACAGATGTGCCATTACTTAAAATAAATCTCTGCTATTGGATATTAAGTTGTTTCCACATTTTACTGATGTAGGTAAGACTGATGTAAACATCTTTATACCTGTATCTTTGTACCCATTTCAGATTTTTTTCTCAGGATTAATTCCTAGAAGTAGAACTTCCTGGTCCATCAGTTTTTATTGCCCTACAAAATTGTTTTAATATATACACATGGTTGATGTATAATTTTTCAAATTAATCATTTTAATATAAAACTCATTTTCCTAAGCTGATTTTTCTATCCAGACAAAAACCACTAGGAATGCTGGTTGTTGCATACCTTTCCACACTGATTATTTTTCCCCAGCACATTCCATAGATGCAAACATCTGCAGCCCTACCTCCTTTAATAATTGACAATATATTCCAGTGTCAACACATATGAATGTGCCCTGTCCTTCATAATGGCTACATTCGGTGCTTCTGTTCATGGACACAAGTTATGTGCAGGTATTGGCTATTAGAAACATTGCTTTAATGAACACCCTTCGTGACTAAGACTAAGACTATTTTTGTATACAGGCAGTCTCCAGGTTATGAACATCTGACTTAGGACAACTCGTACTTAAGAACGGACTACTATAAAGGCTATAACATTAAAAATTTGAGTTAAGACTGTGTAAAAATGAACGCATGCACTTGTTTGTGACACTCATGAAAACATTGCACGGTTTGGAAGTGTTCAAGTGTTTTATATGCATAGAAAGGTAAAATATATACTAAGACATTTGATGCTGAATAAGAAACATGCATCTGTTCAGACTTACCTATAAATTCGACTGTAAGACAGACTTAGGAGTGGATCTCGTTTGTAACCCATTGAATTTCATGATAGGTACATTTTAATTTTGATAACTGCCAAATGGCTCTCCAAAAGGAGTATGTTAATTTATATTCCTACCACAATACCTGAGCTTATAGTCCACCTTTAATTCATTCTTAAATATTGTGACTAAGCACATAAGATTAATTTTGTGACTCATAAGGGGGTCCCTGGGTGGTGCAAACGGTTAATGCACTTGGCTTCTAACAGAAATGTTGGAGGTTCGAGTTCACCCAGAGGCACTTGAGAAAAAAGGTCTGGTGATCTACTTCCGAAAAAATCAGCCATTGAAAACTCTATGGAGCACAGTTCTGCTCTGACACACATGGGGTTGCCATGAGTTGGAATCAACTTGAAGGCAACTGGTACTGTTGGTAAGGTTTTATGAACATACAGTTGTTCATCAAACAATGTGTACTTAACTGTGTGTCAGGCATTCATAGCTCACATATATTGTCAGGTTTAATCTGAACACAGTCGTCTAAAAGACTAGTACAGTAACAAGTAGCACATTTATTAAGCTTTAATATGTGCCAGGCACTCTGCAAAACGTATTACTGCATTTAATCTGTAAAACCAATTCTGTTATCCTTGTTCTGATGAAAAATTGAGACATATAAAGGGTTAACTGAGCTGTCCAAATTATACAGCTACTTAGTGATGGATCCAGAATTTGGACTTGGTTTGGCGGACACCAAAATCCATGCTTAACTTGGGGTGTTAAGACATTGAGCACCCAGATAAACTAACATAACAACACATGAGTAATTGCTGAACTAGAGAAGTGAATGATGTACTGAGAACACGGAAGAGAAAGCAACTCATTTTGCTTGGAGGAAGGAATGAAAAGAGTCTTAACATCCTCTGTCCAGCTAGGTCTCATTTTTTTCCTTTTTAATAGCACTTTTGTTTTTCTATCCTAGAGGTTTTAAACCTTTCATCTTGAAGCCATGTTTAATGAATTCTTCCTCATCACCATTTTCTCAGTTGCCATTTTCCCTGTATCAAGTCTTCCTTTGCAATAACTCCTTTCAGTTCTCAGCAATGTTACCATTTGACCTCTTTCTATAGTCTAAACTGTTAGAGTCTACACACCCCAGTTCATCTTAGACACCCCAATCTTTCAATAGCACAGCTTTGATCATATTCTGCATCATTTATTCAATATACAGTGCCAGCTCTGTGTGTGCTGCACACAAGAGTGAGCAAAACTACCATCCCTACCCTCATGGAGCTATGTAATATGGTGGAGAAAACAGGCTACGAGGGAGAGGACTCCAAGAGGCCCTTAGAGAATCTATGATAGGGTAATAGGACCCGAGAAGTGGTTCGGGAGGGTCCGTGAAAGAAGTGGCACTTAAGCTAGGTAAGAGCTGGAAGACAATAAGAAGCAGATGGAAAGGATGTGCTGGCAGAGAGAATAGCAGGTGCAAAACGTCCATGGCCAGAGGTGGCATGGCAACCCTGAGCACAGCGTTACTGAAATGAAGATTGGTGGAGACTTTTTAAGGCACTATACAAAGAAAAGCTTTTCAGCAGGAGGTGTTTGACATGATCAGATTCACATTTTCGAAAGATCACTCTGCTCCCAATTTAAATGGCTGAGTAAAAGTGGTTAATAAACATGAAAAAGTGTTCAACCTCACAGTCATAAACAAGTTAAACAATGCTGTAAATTATCTTTTATTAAGTAAATTGATTAAAAAATTTAATTCTGACAGGAGTGTCATGAGCAAACTTACTAACAGTGGGAATGCAAATTAGTACAATTTTACTGAAAGTTAATTTGAAAATATGTATAGAACCTTAAAAGGGTCATACTCGCCATAATGGAAAATTGGAGGAGAATGGTTAAACAATGGTTCATTCCTGTGAATGTATTTTGCAGCTATTTGAAATGTTTGCAGGGAGAAAACTCTTCTATAACATTAAATGGAGAAAAAAACAGGACAAAAACTACATGCAATCTCCTAATTTTCTTTTTAAAAAATGAAAAATGCAAACTCTTAATAGGCATTACTGCTGAGTAGCAGAGGATTTTTTTCTTAATGCTTTTCTTTGAATTTCAAGTTTTCTACAGTGAACATGCTTGTATGATCTGAAAAAAATACTTTAATTTTAAAAGTCTCAGTCATTGCTTGAGAGGGTTGGGGAGGGAGCTGGAGGCTTTGCTGTAGGCCTGAAGAGCTGGCACCCGCTACTCTAGATCTGACCAAAGATGCCCGTGTGAGCACCTGAATGTGATAGATGCCTATTGGTCTCAGCATACAGCTGCCTACGGAGGCGCATGGTCTCCTCGGGCAGCTGCTGCGTGATGGTCTACATGTGGCCAGCACCTGCAGTCTCTGTGGGCAAAGAAACCCCTTCATCCTAAGGAAGTTGACTTCCCAAACCATAAGTAGCTTGAGTCCCAACAACCCCCATTTACTGTTGAATCGATAGTAACTCATGGAGAACCCACATGTGCAGAGTAGAACTGTGCTCCATAGGGTTTTCATGGCTGTGACCTTTCAGACGCAGATCACCAGGACTTTTCTTGCAAGGCACCTCTGGGTGGGTTCAAACTGCCAATCTTTTGGTTAGTAGTCAAGCACTTAACCTTCTGTGCCACCAAGGGACTCCAGTAGCTTGAGTATATCCCTGAAATCCTCTTCTGAGCATTGTTGTTAGTTGCCAATGAGTTGATTCCAACTCATGGTGACCTCATGTGACCCCTTCTGTGCAGAATAGAACTGCTCCATAAGGTTTTCAAGGCTTTCAGAAGCAGATCACCAGGCCTGTCTCCCAAGGTGCTGCTGGGGATTTTGAGCTGCCAGTCTTTTGGCTAGTAGCCGTTTGTACCACCCAGGGACTCTAAGCACTAGAGAAGTTAATTCACTTCCTGCTGCTAAATAGGGGTCTTGGCTTTCAAGCTTGCAGAGAACTAGAACTTAGGGGCCTTGAGTAAGTTGCTTATCTTCTCTGAACCTGAGCTTGCCTGTAGAAGGGACTGCTGTCTAACCTATCTTGCAGGGTTGCTGTGAGGATTAAAATAATAGTTGCGAATGTATTGAAATGTCCTACCTATTGGGGCATTTCTGCCCAGATAATCAGAACTGGCTTTTTCATTGTCTCCTCTTGGACAGTGATGGAAATACAATTTACTTGTCCAGTAGTTTGCAACCCGTTGCTGTTGTTAGGTGCCGTTGAGTCGGTTCCGATTCATAGCGACCCTATGTACAATAGAACGAAAACACTGCCCAGTCCTGTGCCATCCTCACGATTGTTGTTATGCTTCAGCCCATTGTTGCAGCCACTGTGTCAGTCCATCTCGTTGAGGGTCCTCCTCTTTTTCAATGACTGTCTAATTTACCAAGCATGATGTCCTCCTCCAGGGAGTGGTCCCTCCTGATAACATGTCCAAAGTATGTGAGATGAAGTCTTGCCATCCTTGCTTCTAAGGAGCATTCTGGCTGTACTTCTTCCAAGACATTTGTTCATTCTTTTGGCAGTCCGTGATATATTCAATATTCTTCGCCATCACCATAATTCAAAGGCATCATTTCTTCTTCTGTCTTCCTTATTCCTTGTCCAGCTTTCACATGCATGTAAGGTGATTGAAAACACCATGGCTTGGGTGAGGCTCATCTTAGTCCTTAAAGTGACATCTTTGCTTTTTAACACTTTAAAGAGGTCTTTTGCAGCAGATTTGCCCAACGCAATACATAGTTTGATTTTTTGACTGCTGCCTCCATGGATGTTGATTTTGGACCCAAGGAAACTGAGATCCTTGACAACGTCAATCTTTTCTCCGTTTATCATGATGTTGCTTATTGGTCCGGTTGTGAAGATTTTTGTTTTCTTTATGTTAAGGTGTAATCTATACTGAAAGCTGTGGTCTTTGATCCTCATCAGTAAGTGCTTCAAGTCTTTGCTTTCAGCAAGATTGTGTCATCTGCATATCACATATTGTTAATGAGTCTTCCTCCAATCCTGATGCCGCATTCTTCTTCATATAGTTTGCAACCTAGCTGCATATTTAGGATCACATATTGACCAGGAATCTAACCAGGTCTCGTGCATGGAAGGTGAGAATTCTACCACTGAACCCCCACTGCCCAGCTTAGGGTCACGTAGAGAGCTTTAAAAATGCAATGCACAGGCCCACCCCAAAACCAATCAGATCAGTTTCTGGGGGTAGCTTATCTTAAAATTTCCCCAGATGGATTTTCATGAGCAGCCAAGGAGCAAACCACTGTGTAAACTTCTTTCTTAGGCCCCCTGCAGACCACAGCTGCTCTGTTAGAACATAATTAATTAGATCACAGCTTGTGTTAAAACCATTTGGATTCTATCCCTATTCTCAGAAGCAGCAGCACATTTGCTGTATTTTGTTTGCTTGTTTTAACCGTGTTTTCAAATTCTAGTCTGCCACCTTATCTGAGGTTTAGATCCCACAAACCACTGGCTACATGGCAAGGAAAGCACCTTTGTAGAGAGACAATCTCTCAAACGTTTCCAGGGCGTTCACACAGCTGTTCATGGTGCAATCAGAGTGTCTTCTAGAAACCCAGCTGTTGGTAAGATCAGGATATGTATGTTTAATCCAAGAGGTTTTTCACACACTTGTGTAAAGGAGTTGTAAACACTTCTAAATTATCACTGTAACGTTGCTTCTTCTAAATCAGCATTCCCAAAAAAAGGTCTTCCTTTCACACTGTAATACTGTCATAGTGGATAGCATGTTGTCCTCCTTAGCTTCAGCAAGTGCAGTCAGTCTTGACCACTGATAATAGTGGTGGCTAACACTGAGTGGCACTCAATGAGTGCTTACGACTGGCTCTGCCAAGTATTTTATGTATATGATTGCCCTTAATTTTCATAACCATGAAAGGTAGATCCTATTATTAACCTCGTTTTACAGTTGAAGAAATTAGGGTGAGGTTAAGTAGTTTACCCAAAGTCACTCAGCTTGTTAGTGGCAGAGCTAGACCTCACACACCTGTCCAGCGCCAAAGCCCATGCTCTTAACCACTGCACAGTGCTGCCTCTCGGCTCATTGCGTGGTCCGTCCAGTGTTGTGTGCCTCATGCTTGTGACTTACCCAGGTCCTGACGCTTACTCCTCCTTGCTCATCTACTTAGGCAGTTTGGACACTGGAAAGGACTCTTCCGTATTTCTGTTACCATTGCCTCTCTCCAGAGTAAAATGAAGCTCTCACATAGTCAAATACTGTTTAACTGGTTGCCCTACATAATCTCTTCTTCCAGTTCATTCTTCAGCCACGTACTAAATTAATTTAATCATTTAATTCAACCGATATTAAATACTTGCTCTGAGCAGTGTAATTCCCATGTACCATATCGCCAACAAACTTGGCAGCAGAACTCCTTCAAACAAAATCTTTTAAATAGGAATGAGACTACTTAGCAGGGGGGGATTATCCAATAGGCAAGGTAAGCATGGTGCTCACCTTGCTTAACAGATCATCTGTAGTGAACAATTTCACAGTTTTTCACCACATCAAAGATTCTGCTTCTAGGTATGGCTGGCAACTGTCTCTCTCCCAACCCCACAGCACCTTCCAATAGAATCAAAGCCTCTTTTCAAATTTATAATCCATAACGGGCAGATGACCCAGTAAGCAAGTTAAGCACGGGCTTACTTGTGCTTACTTACTAATCTGAGGCGAACAATTTCACTACAGATTTTTAAGTAAGCATAAGTAAGCCCGTGCTTACTTTGCTTATTTGGTAATCCTCCCCTGGACACCTCCTAAGCCATCCGCTTCCCCAAACCCCTCAACCCCTCTGCTTTTCACTGCCCTTTAACATATTATTCTTTCTTTTAAGCCCCAAATTACCTCTCTGGGAAGCCTTCTCTATTTACCCTTCATTTCCAAGCAGCCACTATATCCTGTTGCTTTTACCTCCGAATACCCTCTTTGCCCTTGGCAGGCCCTCACCTCTCTCAATCTGTTGCTGTTTTTGTTAGTTGCCATGGAGTCGATTCGACTCATGGCAACCCTGACTGCAGAGTAGAACTTCTTCATAGGGTTTTCAAGGCTATGACTTTTTGGAAGCAGGTTGACAGACCTGTTTTCTGAAGTGCGTCTGGGTGGGTTTGAACCACCAACTTTTCAGTGAGTAGTCGAGCACTTAACTGTTTCTGCCTCCCAGAGACTCTTTCTCTCAATGTAGGCAATATTCAGTTCTCTGCTCTTTTCCAGTCTCATCCTATGAAATTACACTGAAAGGCAAATCTGACCATATCACCAACTCTGCTTAAAACTCATTGTTCACTGTCTCCGCACAGTTATCTGCTAAATAAAACGTAAGCACTTTGCAGACCTCACAGAGTCAGGCATTAACTGATGAGCCTACCTTTCCAGTCCCATCTCTTGCCATTTATTTGCATATCCCATGAGGCATACTGAAGCACTCCAAAACCCAAACCCATTGCTAATGAGTCACTTCCAACTCATAGCAACTCTATAGGACAGAGCAGAACTGCCCCATAGAGTTTCCAAGGCTGTAATCTTTACGGAAACAGACTGCCACATCTTTCTCCCATAGAGCAACTGGTGGGTTCGAACCACTGACCTTTCAGTTAGTAACTGAGTGCTTAACCACTGCACCACCGGGGTCCTTCACTGAAGCACTAGTAGCTCCCAAAACAAACTGGGCTGGTTCTCTTTTCCATGCCCTTGATCAAGCCCTTCCCCCTGCCTGCTTTGTCTGCCCACCTTCAGGACTCCTAGTTCTCCAAGACTCAGTGCAGCCATCAAGTCTTCTAGAAAGCTTTCCCTCATTTCTGTATACTAGTTAAAGGCTTCCATAATTCCCACTTTCTACCTCTATTGCCATATTTACAGCAATGTTTGGGAATTGGGCCTTTGCTATTAGAATGTGAGCCACTCAAGAAGAAGAAACACCTTAATCATCTTTATATTCCTAATACCTGTCACCTAGTAGTTCCTCGGTAAATATTTGCTAGACTGAACAAACATATTAATGCAACTTGTATTCTAGTATGATGCATTTCTCATTCATTACTGTTAGTGCCCAAGTAATATGTAAGTCCAACTTCTCTGTGTTGTCATGATTTAAAAGTAGTGGCACAGTGGTTAAGAGCTATGGCTGCTAACCAAAAGGTAGGCAGTTTGAATCCATCAGCCGCTCCTTAGAAACCCTATGGGGCAATTCTATTCTGTCCTATACGGTCACTATGAGTCGGAATCGACTCAACGGCAACTTTTTTTTTTTTTTTAAATATCCATACACTAAAGTAAATAAATACTTTTCAATCCTTTGGATTCAATCCTCAAATTCTCAAAAGTCTATAATTACAATGATATGAGGAAGTGAGAACCTAAAATGATCTGAAGATAAGTTAAAAAAAAACCCTAGTTGCCTGGCAAAACAGGGGCATGAAAGCCAGTTTAAATGAAGAGTTCCTCTGAATCACTGTGGGGACTCCCTGCATACTTTGCTGTCTACGCAATACCAGCAGGTTCCTTAAAGCCTCTGCTTTGTGTCCTTTTGCAATAAGAAATGGACAATCAGGAAGAGAAGGACAGATAAAAGACCTGGAAGTAGGTTCTTCGTGAATTTTTTTTCAACCTAAATACTTTTTCATTCTTGTGCCTGGATTACAATTCTGTTTCAAAAGTATTATTAGAAAAGCCTACCTCAAGAACTCCTAGGTTAGCAAGAGTATTTGAATTTTATGGCAATACCTTACTAAATATCAAGAAACTTTTGATTTTTGCAATTTTTGATTTTCATATGGACAATAATTCCTTATGTATTATATAGGGTCGCTATGAGTCAGAATTGACTCAGTGGCGACGGATCTGGTTTTTATTTATATTTGAGAAGTATATTGCTATATGCTGCTATTGTAGTTTGCCCATTTCTTTAAAATGTTTTGCCCTGTGAATCTATACAGAAGAAATAACTGAAAATGTAAAAACATTTGTGCCAAAATATTTGTCATGGTATCATTTATAAAAAAGAAAAGTTGAAAGCTATTGAAACAATACGGTGCATCCATTAAAATTATTAACCTTTAACATTTTGCGAGAACTTACTCATTTAATAAAACTTACCATTTTATTAAATGGGCAAGTTCTCATAAAATATTAAATGGAAAATGTAAAACTGTGCCTGCAGTATGATCTCAAATATATGGGGGGGGAGTGAGGGGTGAAGAACAACAGAAATATATACAAATCTTAATTATTGTTATCTCTGGGTGGTTATTTAAATTTTTATCCCTACACATTTTCTCAGACATTTTACAATGACCATTGCTATGTGCAATTTTATAAAACAAAAACAAAAACAAAAAAACCCAATAAAGATCACAGTTTTGGGGTTGTTTTTAAAACTGGGTATGTTGTTTTCTCTGAAACCGTTTGTGAAGCATTAGAACTTTCTCTACAAACTGCTTATTCTGATTAAAGACAACCAAAGCTAATACTGAAGAAGAAACACTGATTATAGTTAAGATTTACTGAACTTTTACCATATGCCAATCTCTATGCTAACCTGCCCCTTCCCAACACCTTTGATTGCCTATATTCAGTGGAACCCATACCATCCATTTTCCACAGTCCTTGCCAGAAATTAGTGCCACCATCAGTCTTTAACATCGTGGTTCACAGGCATTCCTCTGCATCTGAGGAGGTTAGATTGATCCTAGGAAATGTAAGAGTTAAATACGAAAATATTTTGTCAGGAGTCTAGAGGAAGCAAGTCGGGTGGTAGGGATTTCTCCACCTCCCCCCTCCCCATCTATGGGCCAACTCAGCTATTTTGTTGATCTGTTAAAAGTGTTAGACACTAAGGTTCTAAATAAAAACAAACTAAAACTATGCCTTGAAAAGCCTGGTTTAGCACAGTATACAAGGCTCACCACCTCTTACATTAATCTTCCACCAAAACACACCAATGTAACTAGACGCATAAGTCCTAGCCAACCAAGACTCTATCACTTCAACCACTCCCTCACCAATTTCCTAAGTCCCCTTGCCCCATGACTTTCTGTGACATCTTTCTGGAAAAAAAACAACTCTACATAATTTTAAATTTCTGCCTTCTCTGCATCTGGATGCCGAAAACAGTGGGAATTAAAAAAAGAAAAAAAAGTCACCAAACTAGCAGATTAGCCCAACTATAAATTCATGAACTCTAACCTCAACCTGGCCCTCAACTCTGCCCAGGAATTCTTTATTTGATTGGTTGCCTGACTTTCTTGTTCTCCACAGTGACTATTTCTAATCCTTCTTTAATCTCCTTACACCTGCAACCTCTCACCTGTCCCTACTCTTACCAATGATCTCAGCACTTCATAAAAACAAAAGAGGAAAGCTTACCAAATCTATATACTCAATGCCACATACACATTAAAATTACCTGAGGATCCCTTTTGAATATAGATGCAAAAACTTCAACAAAATACTAGCAAACTGAATTCAACCACAGCATATTAAAAGATTATACACCATGACCAAGTGGGATTTATCCCAGGAATGCAAGAATGATTCAACATAAGAAAAGCAATCAATGTGATACAACACATTAATAGAACAAAAGAAAAAACAAAACACACGATCATCTCAATTGATACAGAAAAGGCATTTGACAAAATCTAACACCCTTTCATGATAAAAACACTCAGCCAACTAGGAATAAAAGGGAAATTCATGAATATGATAAAGGTCATTATGAAAAATCCATTGCTAACATCATACCCAATGGTGAAAGACTGAAAGCTTTCCCCCTAAAATCAGGAACAGGACATGGATGCCTACTGTCATCACCACTAGTCAACGCTGTACTGAAGTTTTAGCCAGAGCAGTAAGTCAAGAAAAATAAGTCATACCAATCAAAAAGGAAGAAGTAAAACTGTGTCTATTTGCAGATGACATGAGCCTATACATAGAAAATTCCAAAGAATCCACAAGAAAGCTAATAGAGCTAATAAACAAATTCAGCAAACATGCAGGTACAAGATCAACACAAAAATCAGTTGTGTTTCTATACACTAGCAATGAATAACCTGAAAAGGAAATTAAAGCATTCCATTTACAATAGCATCTAAAAGAATAAAATGCCTAAGAATAAATTTAACCAAGAAGATGAAAAATTCTAACACTGAAAACTATAAAACGTTGCTGAAAGAAATTAAACGAGACCTAAATAAATGGAGATAATCCACTTCTGAAAAAAAATCAGCCATTCAAAAACCTATGGAGCACAGTTCAACTCTGATACATATGGGGTCTTCATGAGTTGGAGTTCACTCAACAGCAACTGGTAAATAAATGGAAAGATATTCCTTGTTCATAGATTGGAGATTTAATATTGTTAAGATGTCAATACTACCCAAAGTAATCTATAGATTCAACGCAATCCCTATCAAAATTTCAACAGTGTTTTTTGCAGAAATGGAAAAGCTGATCCTCAAATATTGCAAGGGGCCCCGAATACCCAGAACAATTTTGAAAAGTAGAACAAAGTAAGAGGACTCATATGTCCCAATTTCAAAATGCACTATAAAGCTACAGTAATCAAAACAGTGTGGCACTATTATAAGGCTAGACGTATAGCTCAATGGAATAGACTTTGACTAAAAAAAAAATTAAACCCGTTGCATAGAGTCAATTCCAACCATAGCAACCCTGTAGGACAGAGTAGAACTGCCTCATATTTTCCAAGGAGCAGCTGGTGGATTTGAACTGTCAACCTTTTGGGTAGCAGCCAAGCTCTTAACCACTACACCACCAGGGCTCCAGAATTTGACTAGAAGTAGTCAAATCACTACCATTTCTTCTTCCCTTTCTCTCAATCCATCCCAGTGGGGGTGGGGTAGGGGTAGGGGGTAGGGAAATAAATCCTTGAATTTTGCTGGGGGAAAAAAAAAAAAAACCACCTCACTGAAAGAATAATTATGCATCTTATAAAATGTACTTGTTTGGGACCAAAAACAGTATATATCAACAAACACGCAAGTACCTAATATGTGCAAGATAGTAAAATTGTGCAGAAATATAAAATTGTTCTTTCTGTAAGAGACTGTGCCAGCTTTCAGGTCCGTTCTTTCAAAACCAAGTTATTCTTTTAACAAACCATGCCAATTTTTATCTAAAGACCAGAAGTAATTTCATTTTCAAAGGTTGCACAACTCAGAAAATTGCCTGATGGACCTGAAAACTAGTGTTGTTTCACAGTTTAGCTGCAGACAGGGCATCATATTGGATAATTCGAATCCTTAAGTCCTCTCTAAAAGGCTACAAGTGTTCCCCATCAGTTTAGGTAGTTACATTGTACAACCCAGGAATTCTGGAACCCTCTCACCAAATGTCTTAGCTAAACCTATTTGTGATTAATTTCCAGACTACACTTTGCGGAGCCCTTCGGGTCCCCCTTATTATGATGTCCTGGGCTGTTCTTCTTCTTTAGCAACATCTGCTCCTCCCTGAACTTCTGTTACAAGTTTTATGCCTGTGCATTTTTGTGCATGTTTCTGGCTTTAATCTTTTACTAATCCCTTGCACTAGTTAATCTATAACCGCCCCCCTCCCCTGAACAAGACATCTCCAAATTCACCCTCTATGCCTATTAAGTCTGTCAAATGTTTATCAGGTCTTATTCCCTTATTAAAAGATGATTTTCCTTCTCCACAAAGCTCTTCCTACTTCCACTTCTCCACCCATCAATCAAACGAAGCCTCTCACGTTTAAAAAAAAGAAAAAACAACCCATTGCCGTCGAGTTGATTCCGACTCATAGCGACCCTGTAGGGCAGAGTAGAACTGCTCCATAGTTTCCAAGAGCACCTGGTGGATTTGAACTGGCAACCTTTTGGTTAGCAGCTGTAGCACTTAACCACTACACCACCAGGGTTTCCTCACATTACTGACTCCCAAAATACAATTTATAATTCTCTTATGGCATCTCTTTTACATTTTATCATAACTGGGTAATATTTGTGTATTTGTCCTAACCTCAAAGCAGGGTTGTGTCTCCTTAACCTTTGTGTACTCCATCAACACTGTCAGTTGAACAAGATTTAAAAGAAGTATAAACAGGAAAAAAAAAATCCTATTAATGTCCTTAAAATGTTTAGGAGGGATGACTCTTTCCCAAACAGTCGGCTAACAATCGTTAAAACTATATAGCAGAATGGGTAGTTGTTGATTTTGAACTGTGGTTTCAGCCGACTATAAACATTTGACTTAGAGATGTCCCTTTGTTAAGGGAATTCCCAGAAAGTTCTTCTGGCTCTAAAAAGTTAATTTAAGTGATGCTAAATTAATGAAATACTTGGAAAATAAATATGAGGAATTACGAAAAACCTTAAAAGGACAACTATATAGGAAAATACTTGATAGAAATAATGTAGCAAATTATTTTTAAAAATTTGTATCAAAAATAGGCGTGTGTTTATATGTACACAGCAGCAGGTTCCTGGCCTTGAGACTGAAACCCCTTGGAAAGAATTCTCTTAATTACTCTTTAAAATTAGGCTCTCTGTGTTGTGGTTACACAGGTCCACTTATTTATCATATGAGAACTTACTGATTCTTGAATCAAGTGACTGTATTATTCACAAAAATTACTTTTTAAAAAGGCACTTAATCTTTTGAATACATGTATCCAATTGTATTTCAGACTGAAATCCACAGGAACCAGGACTTAATAGTTTTTCCTCTTAATATTTTAGTATTTTTTTATTAAAAAATTTGAGTATGTTTAATAATGTACAAAATATGTTAAATAACAAGCTATGAAATCTGTAAAAATAAACATATACATATGTGTATACATATATATATATATGTATACATATATATATATACACACACACACACATATAAAAATAACTTCATTGCCGTCGAACCTATTTTGACTCGTAGCAACCCTAAAGGGCAGACTAGAACTGGTGCATAGGGTTTCCAAGGCTGTAATCTTTCTTTTTTTTTTCTAAATTGTGCTTTAAGTGAAGGTTTACAGAACAAATTAGTTTCTCATTAAACGATACACATATTGTTTTGTGACATTGGTTGCCAACCCCGTGACATGTCAACACTCTCTCCTTCTTGACAGTGGGTTCCCCATTTCCATTCGTGCAGCTTTCCTGACCCCTCCTGCCTTCTCATACTTGCCCCTGGCCTGGTGTGCCCATTTAGTCTTGTATACATGGTTGAGCTACGTGTATTACTGTTTTAGGGGCCTGTCTAATCTTTGGCTGAAGGGTGAACCACAGAAGTGACTTTAATACTGAGTTAAAGGGTGTCTGGGGGCCATACTCTCGGGGTTTCTCCAGTCTCTCTCAGACCAGTTAAGTCTGGTCTTTGTGAGTTTGAATTTTGTTCTACATTTTTCTCCAGCTCTGTCCGCAACCCTCTTACTGTGATCCCTGTCAGAGCAGTGAGTGGTGGTAGCCGAGCACCAGCTAGTTGTGCTGGACTCAGTAAGTGTAATCTTACTACCAAAGGATACGGATGTTTACTTAAGTATATGACGATGTGTGTTAGCCTTTTTCATTCATATATAATGCAATCTTCTACCTACTTTTTACCTATAGAAGCATTTGCTCCCTTTCTTCATGAAATGAGGCTATGTAAATGTAACTGAAGATTCGCAAATATCAACGTGGTAGAAAAGATTAGCCCTGGCTGTAACATCATTACAAAGTGGTGCTGTCTTTGCAGCCTTGGGAGAAGTCTAGTCAAAGTTTTACGTACTCTCAGAAGAGTTAAGCCATATGGGAGTGATAAGCTAAAACCTCCCTTGGGTAGATATTGGGCTTTTTTTCTGTTAGCTTACTACTGTTGGTAAAAATGATCAATGAGCAAAGTGCCAAGTGCCTACTGGTTCGTCCTGTAGCTCCATTCCTGCTCCTCATCAGCGTCTGCTTTGGTGAGACAGGACGTCATGTTTTCTTTGGTGTTTAATACTTTACTCACAGTGATTAAGATCAGGACAGAAGTCACTTATCCAAAACATTCTCATTTGAAAAATCATTTTTATTGTCATTTTATGGTTAAAAAAACATACATGGCATGACTATAAAGTAATGAGACGATTTTTCATGTGTGGCTTGTATTACCAAGTCTC
>NW_004444059.1:2683144-2685903 GCF_000243295.1 Trichechus manatus latirostris
TCAGTTTAAAAAACTTAATGAACATAGTATTTTCCAAACTGATAAAACGGTCACATTTAAAAAAACATTCTTCCTCTTTATTTGGATGTCACATAGATAGAACTAGAAAGACTAAACTGAAATCACCAGGATGATTTTAAAGAAACTAACAACTGATTTTTAATATAAATTAATATTCTTTATTTGAGGTTTTAAAAAATTAAATAAGTACTCACTAGATAACAAATGAACTATGCCTGTGTTGTTGAAATTTCCTATGTTCTTTATTTTTTTGAGATTATTTAACAAAAAATAAACACTGTGCCACTTTAATGCACTTAAAACATAATGAAAAATAATTGGTAAAGTAGCAGTAAAAACAATTTAAGATGCAAATCAGTTCTAGGAAAACAGCAGGTTGAACAAAAGTTTACCTCCATTCACTCCCCAAACAATACTAAAATAAATAAATTTATTTTCTGGAGAAACAAAACCAGAAAGTCTTAGGACTTAAAGACACATACACTGTGCTGGTTAGTGGGTGAGGAATCAGAGAGAAAATGGGTGACTAGGTGAAAGTTAGCATACTTGAACAGAGTGAGATCCTCCCAACTCCTCTGCCATTCTGTTTCCAGAAAGCAGGGCGTCATGTTGACTCTCCTGTACCACCTACCCCAAAGGGGAACAGTCAGAAGATTCTTCTATGGAGAAACCAGGTTGCTTTACAGAGACTGACATCTGGAGGGCCTCTAATAAACAACTTGGTCCATCAGGGATCACCCTGATGAATAATAACCATCACCAGTGACAGGTCTTGATCATGCACCCAGAGCTTCCAATTAGCTTGCTAAGTATAATTCTTAAAATATAAAGTGAAGCCAGAAGTTCTCAACATGTCTGAGGAATTTTGAAGAAAAGAACAACTATCCTGGGAGTGGAAGAAAACTTTAAAAAATACCAGCATTAATATCATTACAGAAAAAAGAAGATGCTGTATCCAACATATAACTAGGATGTTACAAAATAGCAATACCTGGCAAGTAAGAAAGAGCTCCTAGAAATCAAAGCAGGATAAAGTAAAAATTCAATAGAAGATTTGATGATAAAGTTAAGGAAACTTCCAGAAAATACATTAAAAATGTAAAAATGAAAGCTAAGAGAGAAAAGATTAAAAAATTAGAGGATCAATCTAGGAGGCTCCAGCATCCAAATAACATAAATTCAAGAAACATGGAATAGTGAAATGGATAGCAGGGAATTACAAAAGAAATCTGTAAGAAAAATCCCATTACTGAAGGACATGAAATCTCCAAATGGAAAGGACTTACTGAAGAAATGAAATGCCCACTTCGATGAAAAACAATAAAAGAAAAACACCCACACCAAGGCACATCCATCATGAAACTTCAGAACACCAAAAATAAAAAGATACTAAGATTTTGGGGGAGGGGTGGGTATGGGGGAGGAGGGAGGCTGGAAATCACATACAAAGGAATGACTTTTGGACTTTTCAACAGCAAAGTTGGATGCTAAAAGATACTGAAGCAATGTCATCAGATTTTTAAAGGAAAATTTATTTTTCAGAGAGGGAATTCTAGGAACATGGAGCTACAGACAGAAGTACCACGCTGTCCCTACACAGCAAAGACCTGAAAAACTAAGTAAAATAGAGACAAACGTCAATCCTGAATCCCTAAGCATCAACTGAAGAGGTAAAGAACTCAACCAAGCACTGAATGGTATAAGAAACTGACAGAGAACAGAAAGCGAGGGGAGTTACCAGCGAAGCCCCGTATCAGCTAACGAGGAACAGATCCACCATCTTGCGCTCCTGCCAGCGATCAGCGGACAGGGCGTTCAGGAAAGCAGATTCACAGAGCTCCCAGCAGGAGACAGAGCACCCGGTAATCAGCAATACACATTTCCCCACCTCCAACTCTGCCTCCCCACTACTTGACTTTTGCTGCTTCCCAGGCTAGCAGGTCCGCTGCTTCCCGGAAGGCCAATTCACTGCTTCCCAGTGGGTAAATTCCTGCTGCTTCCCAGCTTCCCAGTGGGTGGATTCCTAGCTTCCAAGAAAGCCAATCCGCCACTCCCCAGCAGGCCACAACCACCGCATGGAAGGCGCCGGTTCTATGCTGGGCGAATTTGCCCCACCCACACTGGCCAGCATCTTCAGTGCCATCTCTTTGTTGCTGGTATTGCTTTTTGCAGCCTCCTTTGGTTTCTTCTCTAGCTCTCACCTCCTCCCCCTCCTTTCTCTTGAACACCTGACTCCGTGTGCTGTATTTGCTGCTTCTTGAAAGGCTGCAAAGCGCTGCTCAGCGAGGGAACTGCTTCCTCAGCTCCCTTCCCCAGTCTTGGCAGCCAAGCTGGTGGGATCCCTGGGGTTTTTGTGTGTGTGTGTGTGTGTGTGTGTGTGTGTGTGTGTTTTCCTCTCTTTTTCATTATTTTGTTTGTTTTCTCTTTCTTTTTTCCTTTTCTCTTCATTTTTTGGTTTCTCATCTCTTTTTACTTACCTTCTTTTACTGTCTCCTGAATACCTGGCGCTGTGTATCAGCTCCACCCCTTAGAGCTGGGCTATACTGCCCGGCGTGGGAGCAGCTCCTCAGTCTGTACAGCCGTGACAGATCCCTGAGAGCATTTTTTAAATTTTTTATTTTGGAATTAAAAAAAAAACACCTCTTTGTTTATCTCCATTTCTTGGTTTCTTGTCTCTCTACTCCAACTGCAAGCTCCCTCAGCATTTTTTTTTTTTTGCTCTCTCTCTCTCTCCTCTC